>NC_047102.1:28555406-28888542 GCF_902459505.1 Geotrypetes seraphini | reverse complement strand
CCCTTGTACCTTTTTAATCATGCACCCCCTTGTACCTTTTTAATCATACCCCCTTGTACCTTATTAATCATGCACCCTCTTGTATCTTTTTAATCATATCCTCCCTTGTACCTTTTTAATCATACTCTCCCCTGTACCTTTTTAATCATATCCTCCTTGTACCTTATTAATCATACCCCCCTTGTACCTTTTTAATCATACCCCCCTTGTACCTTTTTAATCATAACCTCCCTTATACCTTATTAATCATACCCCCTTTGTACCTTTTTAATCATACCCCCTTCTACCTTTTTAATCATGCTCACCCTTGTATCTTTTTAATCATATCCTCACTTGTACCTTTTTTAATCATACTCCCCCTTGTACCTTTTTAATCATTCCCCCCTTGTACCTTTTTAATCATGCACCCCCTTGTACCTTATTAATCATACCCTCCTTGTACCTTTTTAATCATACCCCCCCTTGTACCTTTTTAATCATACACCCTTGTACCTTTTTAATCATACTCTCCCTTGTACCTTTTTAATCATACCCCCTTCTACCTTTTTAATCATACCCCCCTTGTACCTTTTTAATCATGCTTCTCCTTGTACCTTATTAATCATACCCCCTTGTACCTTTTTAATCATACCCCCCCTTGTACCTTTTTAATCATATTCCCCTTTGAACCTTTTTAATCATACTCCCCTTGTACCTTTTTAATCATGCACTCCCTTGTACCTTTTTATTCATACCACCTTGTTCCTTTTTAATCATACCCTACCTTGTACTTTATTAATCATGCACCCCCTTGTACCTTTTTAATCATACCCTCCCTTGTACCTTTTTAATCATGCACCCCCTTGTACCTTTTTAATCATGCACCCCCTTGTATCTTTTTAATCATACCCTCCCTTGTACCTTTTTAATCATGCATCCCCTTGTACCTTATTAATCATACCCCCTTACTCCTTTTTAATCATACCCTCCCTTGTACCTTATTAATCATGCACTCCCTTGTACCTTATTAATCATGCACTCCCTTGTACCTTTTTAATCATACCCCCCTTGTACCTTTTTAAACATACCTTCCCTTGTACCTTCTTAATCATACCCCTTTCTACCTTTTTAATCATACCCTCCCTTGTACCTTTTTAATCACGTACCCCCTTGTACCTTTTTAAACATACCTTCCCTTGTACCTTCTTAATCATACCCCCTTTCTACCTTTTTAATCATACCCCCTTGTACCTTTTTAATCATACTCTCCCTTGTACCTTTTTAATCATACCCTTTCTACCTTTTTAATCATACCCCCCTTGTACATTTTTAATCATGCACCCCCTTGTATCTTTTTAATCATACCCTCCCTTGTACCTTTTTAATCATGCATCCCCTTGTACCTTATTAATCATACCCCCTTACTCCTTTTTAATCATACTCTCCCTTGTACCTTATTAATCATGCACTCCCTTGTACCTTATTAATCATGCACTCCCTTGTACCTTTTTAATCATACCCCCCTTGTACCTTTTTAAACATACCTTCCCTTGTACCTTCTTAATCATACCCCTTTCTACCTTTTTAATCATACCCTCCCTTGTACCTTTTTAATCACGTACCCCCTTGTACCTTTTTAAACATACCTTCCCTTGTACCTTCTTAATCATACCCCCTTTCTACCTTTTTAATCATACCCCCTTGTACCTTTTTAATCATACTCTCCCTTGTACCTTTTTAATCATACCCTTTCTACCTTTTTAATCATACCCCCCTTGTACATTTTTAATCATACCCTCCCTTGTACCTTTTTAATCATGCACCCCCTAGTACCTTTTTAATCATACCCCCCTTGTACCTTTTTAAACATACCTTCCCTTGTACCTTTTTAATCATACACCCTTGTACCTTTTTAATCATACCCTCCCTTGTACCTTATTAATCATACCCCCTTTGTACCTTTTTAATCATACCCTCCCTTATACCTTTTTAATCATGCACTCCCTTGTACCTTTTTAATCATACCCTCTTGTACCTTTTTAATCATACCCTCCCTTGTACCTTATTAATCATACCCCCTTTGTATCTTTTTAATCATACCCTCCCTTATACCTTTTTAATCATGCACTCCCTTGTACCTTTTTAATCATACCCTCTTGTACCTTTTTAATCATTCTCTCCATTGTACCTTTTTAATCATACCCCCTTCTACCTTTTTAATCATGCACCCCCTTGTATCTTTTTAATCATATCCTCACTTGTACCTTTTTAATCATACCCCCTTGTACCTTTTTAATCATACCCCCTTCTACCTTTTTAATCATACCCCCCTTGTATCTTTTTAATCATACTCCCCCTTGTACGTTTTTAATCATTCCCCCCTTGTACCTTTTTAAACATACCTTCCCTTGTACCTTCTTAATCATACCCCCTTTCTAACTTTTTAATCATACCCCCTTGTACCTTTTTAATCATATTCTCCCTTGTACCTTTTTAATCATACCCCCTTCTACCTTTTTAATCATGCACCCCCTTGTATCTTTTTAATCATATCCTCACTTGTACCTTTTTAATCATACCCCCTTGTACCTTTTTAATCATACCCCCCTTGTACCTTTTTAATCATACTCCCCCTTGTACCTTTTTAATCATTCCCCCCTTGTACCTTTTTAATCATGCACCCCCTTGTACCTTATTAATCATACCCTCCTTGTACCTTTTTATTCATACCCTCCCTTGTACCTTATTAATCATGCACCCCTTTGTACCTTTTTAATCATACCCCCTTGTACCTTTTTAATCATACCCTCCCTTGTACCTTATTGATCATACCTCCTTTGTACCTTTTTAATCATGCACCCCCTTGTACCTTTTTAATCATACCTCCACTTGTACCTTTTTAATCAAATCCCCCTTGTACCTTTTTATTCATACCACCTTGTTCCTTTTTAATCATACCCTCCCTTGTACCTTATTAATCATGCACCCCCTTTGTACCTTTTTAATCATACCCTCCCTTGTACCTTTTTAATCATGCACCCCTTTGTACCTTTTTAATCATGCACCCCCTTGTACCTTTTTAAACATACCTTCCCTTGTACCTTCTTAATCATACCCCTTTCTACCTTTTTAATCATACCCTCCCTTGTACCTTTTTAATCATGTACCCCCTTGTACCTTTTTAAACATACCTTCCCTTGTACCTTCTTAATCATATCCCCTTTCTACCTTTTTAATCATACCCCCTTGTACCTTTTTAATCATACTCTCCCTTGTACCTTTTTAATCATACCCTTTCTACCTTTTTAATCATACCCTCCCTTGTACCTTTTTAATCATGCACCCCCTGTACCTTTTTAATCATACCCCCCTTGTACCTTTTTAAACATACCTTCCCTTGTACCTTTTTAATCATACACCCTTGTACCTTTTTAATCATACCCTCCCTTGTACCTTATTAATCATACCCTCTTTGTACCTTTTTAATCATACCCTCCCTTATACCTTTTTAATCATGCACTCCCTTGTACCTTTTTAATCATACTCTCCATTGTACCTTTTTAATCATACCCCATTCTACCTTTTTAATCATGCACCCCCTTGTATCTTTTTAATCATATCCTCACTTGTACCTTTTTAATCATACCCCCTTGTACCTTTTTAATCATACCCCCTTCTACCTTTTTAATCATACCCCCCTTGTATCTTTTTAATCATACTCCCCCTTGTACGTTTTTAATCATTCCCCCTTGTACCTTTTTAAACATACCTTCCCTTGTACCTTCTTAATCATACCCCCTTTCTAACTTTTTAATCATACCCCCTTGTACCTTTTTAATCATATTCTCCCTTGTACCTTTTTAATCATAACCTCCCTTATACCTTATTAATCATACCCCCTTTGTACCTTTTTAATCATACCCTCTCTTATATCTTTTTAATCATGCACTCCCTTGTACCTTTTTAATCATACACCCTTGTACCTTTTTAATCATACTCTCCAGTGTACCTTTTTAATCATACCCCCTTCTACCTTTTTAATCATGCTCACCCTTGTATCTTTTTAATCATATCCTCACTTGTACCTTTTTTAATCATACTCCCCCTTGTACCTTTTTAATCATTCCCCCCTTGTACCTTTTTAATCATGCACCCCCTTGTACCTTATTAATCATACCCTCCTTGTACCTTTTTAATCATACCCCCCCTTGTACCTTTTTAATCATACACCCTTGTACCTTTTTAATCATACTCTCCCTTGTACCTTTTTAATCATACCCCCTTCTACCTTTTTAATCATACCCCCCTTGTACCTTTTTAATCATGCTTCTCCTTGTACCTTATTAATCATACCCCCTTGTACCTTTTTAATCATACCCCCCCTTGTACCTTTTTAATCATATTCCCCTTTGAACCTTTTTAATCATACTCCCCTTGTACCTTTTTAATCATGCACTCCCTTGTACCTTTTTATTCATACCACCTTGTTCCTTTTTAATCATACCCTACCTTGTACTTTATTAATCATGCACCCCCTTGTACCTTTTTAATCATACCCTCCCTTGTACCTTTTTAATCATGCACCCCCTTGTACCTTTTTAATCATGCACCCCCTTGTATCTTTTTAATCATACCCTCCCTTGTACCTTTTTAATCATGCATCCCCTTGTACCTTATTAATCATACCCCCTTACTCCTTTTTAATCATACCCTCCCTTGTACCTTATTAATCATGCACTCCCTTGTAACTTATTAATCATGCACTCCCTTGTACCTTTTTAATCATACCCCCCTTGTACCTTTTTAAACATACCTTCCCTTGTACCTTCTTAATCATACCCCTTTCTACCTTTTTAATCATACCCTCCCTTGTACCTTTTTAATCACGTACCTCCTTGTACCTTTTTAAACATACCTTCCCTTGTACCTTCTTAATCATACCCCCTTTCTACCTTTTTAATCATACCCCCTTGTACCTTTTTAATCATACTCTCCCTTGTACCTTTTTAATCATACCCTTTCTACCTTTTTAATCATACCCCCCTTGTACCTTTTTAATCATGCACCCCCTTGTATCTTTTTAATCATACCCTCCCTTGTACCTTTTTAATCATGCATCCCCCTTGTACCTTATTAATCATACCCCCTTACTCCTTTTTAATCATACTCTCCCTTGTACCTTATTAATCATGCACTCCCTTGTACCTTATTAATCATGCACTCCCTTGTACCTTTTTAATCATACCCCCCTTGTACCTTTTTAAACATACCTTCCCTTGTACCTTCTTAATCATACCCCTTTCTACCTTTTTAATCATACCCTCCCTTGTACCTTTTTAATCACGTACCCCCTTGTACCTTTTTAAACATACCTTCCCTTGTACCTTCTTAATCATACCCCCTTTCTACCTTTTTAATCATACCCCCTTGTACCTTTTTAATCATACTCTCCCTTGTACCTTTTTAATCATACCCTTTCTACCTTTTTAATCATACCCCCCTTGTACATTTTTAATCATACCCTCCCTTGTACCTTTTTAATCATGCACCCCCTAGTACCTTTTTAATCATACCCCCCTTGTACCTTTTTAAACATACCTTCCCTTGTACCTTTTTAATCATACACCCTTGTACCTTTTTAATCATACCCTCCCTTGTACCTTATTAATCATACCCCCTTTGTACCTTTTTAATCATACCCTCCCTTATACCTTTTTAATCATGCACTCCCTTGTACCTTTTTAATCATACCCTCTTGTACCTTTTTAATCATACCCTCCCTTGTACCTTATTAATCATACCCCCTTTGTACCTTTTTAATCATACCCTCCCTTATACCTTTTTAATCATGCACTCCCTTGTACCTTTTTAATCATACCCTCTTGTACCTTTTTAATCATTCTCTCCATTGTACCTTTTTAATCATACCCCCTTCTACCTTTTTAATCATGCACCCCCTTGTATCTTTTTAATCATATCCTCACTTGTACCTTTTTAATCATACCCCCTTCTACCTTTTTAATCATACCCCCCTTGTATCTTTTTAATCATACTCCCCCTTGTACGTTTTTAATCATTCCCCCCTTGTACCTTTTTAAACATACCTTCCCTTGTACCTTCTTAATCATACCCCCTTTCTAACTTTTTAATCATACCCCCTTGTACCTTTTTAATCATATTCTCCCTTGTACCTTTTTAATCATACCCCCTTCTACCTTTTTAATCATGCACCCCCTTGTATCTTTTTAATCATATCCTCACTTGTACCTTTTTAATCATACCCCCTTGTACCTTTTTAATCATACCCCCCTTGTACCTTTTTAATCATACTCCCCCTTGTACCTTTTTAATCATTCCCCCCTTGTACCTTTTTAATCATGCACCCCCTTGTACCTTATTAATCATACCCTCCTTGTACCTTTTTATTCATACCCTCCCTTGTACCTTATTAATCATGCACCCCTTTGTACCTTTTTAATCATACCCCCTTGTACCTTTTTAATCATACCCTCCCTTGTACCTTATTGATCATACCTCCTTTGTACCTTTTTAATCATGCACCCCCTTGTACCTTTTTAATCATACCTCCACTTGTACCTTTTTAATCAAATCCCCCTTGTACCTTTTTATTCATACCACCTTGTTCCTTTTTAATCATACCCTCCCTTGTACCTTATTAATCATGCACCCCCTTTGTACCTTTTTAATCATACCCTCCCTTGTACCTTTTTAATCATGCACCCCTTTGTACCTTTTTAATCATGCACCCCCTTGTACCTTTTTAAACATACCTTCCCTTGTACCTTCTTAATCATACCCCTTTCTACCTTTTTAATCATACCCTCCCTTGTACCTTTTTAATCATGTACCCCCTTGTACCTTTTTAAACATACCTTCCCTTGTACCTTCTTAATCATATCCCCTTTCTACCTTTTTAATCATACCCCCTTGTACCTTTTTAATCATACTCTCCCTTGTACCTTTTTAATCATACCCTTTCTACCTTTTTAATCATACCCTCCCTTGTACCTTTTTAATCATGCACCCCCTGTACCTTTTTAATCATACCCCCCTTGTACCTTTTTAAACATACCTTCCCTTGTACCTTTTTAATCATACACCCTTGTACCTTTTTAATCATACCCTCCCTTGTACCTTATTAATCATACCCCCTTTGTACCTTTTTAATCATACCCTCCCTTATACCTTTTTAATCATGCACTCCCTTGTACCTTTTTAATCATACTCTCCATTGTACCTTTTTAATCATACCCCATTCTACCTTTTTAATCATGCACCCCCTTGTATCTTTTTAATCATATCCTCACTTGTACCTTTTTAATCATACCCCCTTGTACCTTTTTAATCATACCCCCTTCTACCTTTTTAATCATACCCCCCTTGTATCTTTTTAATCATACTCCCCCTTGTACGTTTTTAATCATTCCCCCCTTGTACCTTTTTAAACATACCTTCCCTTGTACCTTCTTAATCATACCCCCTTTCTAACTTTTTAATCATACCCCCTTGTACCTTTTTAATCATATTCTCCCTTGTACCTTTTTAATCATACCCCCTTCTACCTTTTTAATCATGCACCCCCTTGTATCTTTTTAATCATATCCTCACTTGTACCTTTTTAATCATACCCCCCTTGTACCTTTTTAATCATACCCCCCTTGTACCTTATTAATCATGCACCCCTTTGTACCTTTTTAATCATACCCCCTTGTACCTTTTTAATCATACCCTCCCTTGTACCTTATTGATCATACCTTTGTACCTTTTTAATCATGCACCCCCTTGTACCTTTTTAATCATGCACCCCCTTGTACCTTTTTATTCATACCACCTTGTTCCTTTTTAATCATACCCTCCCTTGTACCTTATTAATCATGCATCCCCTTGTACCTTTTTAATCATACCCTCCCTTGTACCTTTTTAATCATGCACCCCCTTGTACCTTTTTAATCATACCCCCTTTGTACCTTTTTATTCATACCACCTTGTTCCTTTTTAATCATACCCTCCCTTGTACCTTATTAATCATGCATCCCCTTGTACCTTTTTAATCATACCCTCCCTTGTACCTTTTTAATCATGCACCCCCTTGTACCTTTTTAATCATGCACCCCCTTGTACCTTTTTAATCATACCCCCCCTTGTACCTATTTAATCATACTCTCCCCTGTACCTTTTTAATCATATACTCACTTGTACCTTTTTAATCATACCCCTTTCTACCTTTTTAATCATGCACCCCCTTGTATCTTTTTAATCATATCCTCCCTTGTTCCTTTTTAATCATACCCTCCCTTGTACCTTATTAATCATGCACCCCCTTTGTACCTTTTTAATCATACCCTCCCTTGTACCTTTTTAATCATGCACCCCCTTTGTACCTTTTTAATCATGCACCCCCTTGTACCTTTTTAAACATACCTTCCCTTGTACCTTCATAATCATACCCCTTTCTACCTTTTTAATCATACCCTCCCTTGTACCTTTTTAATCATGTACCCCCTTGTACCTTTTTAAACATACCTTCCCTTGTACCTTCTTAATCATATCCCCTTTCTACCTTTTTAATCATACCCCCCTGTACCTTTTTAATCATACTCTCCCTTGTACCTTTTTAATCATACCCTGTCTACCTTTTTAATCATACCCTCCCTTGTACCTTTTTAATCATGCACCCCCTAGTACCTTTTTAATCATACCCCCTTGTACCTTTTTAAACATACCTTCCCTTGTACCTTTTTAATCATACACCCTTGTACCTTTTTAATCATACCCTCCCTTGTACCTTATTAATCATACCCTCTTTGTACCTTTTTAATCATACCCTCCCTTATACCTTTTTAATCATGCACTCCCTTGTACCTTTTTAATCATACTCTCCATTGTACCTTTTTAATCATACCCCATTCTACCTTTTTAATCATGCACCCCCTTGTATCTTTTTAATCATATCCTCACTTGTACCTTTTTAATCATACCCCCTTGTACCTTTTTAATCATACCCCCTTCTACCTTTTTAATCATACCCCCCTTGTATCTTTTTAATCATACTCCCCCTTGTACGTTTTTAATCATTCCCCCCTTGTACCTTTTTAAACATACCTTCCCTTGTACCTTCTTAATCATACCCCCTTTCTAACTTTTAATCATACCCCCTTGTACCTTTTTAATCATATTCTCCCTTGTACCTTTTTAATCATACCCCCTTCTACCTTTTTAATCATGCACCCCCTTGTATCTTTTTAATCATATCCTCACTTGTACCTTTTTAATCATACCCCCCTTGTACCTTTTTAATCATACCCCCCTTGTACCTTATTAATCATGCACCCCTTTGTACCTTTTTAATCATACCCTCCCTTGTACCTTATTGATCATACCTCCTTTGTACCTTTTTAATCATACACCCCCTTGTACCTTTTTAATCATGCACCCCCTTGTACCTTTTTATTCATACCACCTTGTTCCTTTTTAATCATACCCTCCCTTGTACCTTATTAATCATGCATCCCCTTGTACCTTTTTAATCATACCCTCCCTTGTACCTTTTTAATCATGCACCCCCTTGTACCTTTTTAATCATACCCCCTTTGTACCTTTTTATTCATACCACCTTGTTCCTTTTTAATCATACCCTCCCTTGTACCTTATTAATCATGCATCCCCTTGTACCTTTTTAATCATACTCTCCCTTGTACCTTTTTAATCATGCACCCCCTTGTACCTTTTTAATCATGCACCCCCTTGTACCTTTTTAATCATACCCCCCCTTGTACCTTTTTAATCATACTCTCCCCTGTACCTTTTTAATCATATACTCACTTGTACCTTTTTAATCATACCCCTTTCTACCTTTTTAATCATGCACCCCCTTGTATCTTTTTAATCATATCCTCCCTTGTACCTTTTTAATCATACCCCCCTTGTACCTTTTTAATCATACCCCCTTGTACCTTTTTAATCATACTCTCCCCTGTACCTTTTTAATCATATCCTCCTTGTACCTTATTAATCATACCCCCCCTTGTACTTTTTTAATCATACCCCCTTGTACCTTTTTAATCATACCCTCCCTTGTACCTTATTAATCATACCCCCTTTGTACCTTTTTAATCATACCCTCCCTTATACCTTTTTAATCATGCACTCCCTTGTACCTTTTTAATCATACTCCCTTGTACCTTTTTAATCATACTCTCCATTGTACCTTTTTAATCATACCCCTTCTACCTTTTTAATCATGCACCCCCTTTTATCTTTTTAATCATATCCTCATTTGTACCTTTTTAATCATACCCCCCTTGTACCTTTTTTAATCATACCCCCTTGTACCTTTTTTAATCATACTCCCCCTTGTACCTTTTTAATCATTCCCCCCTTGTACCTTTTTAATCATGCACCCCCTTGTACCTTATTAATCATACCCTCCTTGTACTTTTTTATTCATACCCTCCCTTGTACCTTATTAATCATACCTCCTTTGTACCTTTTTAATCATACCCTCCCTTGTACCTTTTTAATCATACCCCCTTTGTACCTTTTTAATCATACACTCCCTTGTACCTTTTTAATCATGCACCCCCTTGTACCTTTTTAATCATACCTCCACTTGTACCTTTTTAATCAAATCCCCCTTGTACCTTTTTAATCATACACCCTTTGTACCTTTTTATTCATACCACCTTGTTCCTTTTTAATCATACCCTCCCTTGTACCTTATTAATCATGCACCCCCTTGTTTCTTTTTAATCATACCCTCCCTTGTACCTTTTTAATCATGCACCCCCTTGTACCTTTTTAATCATGCACCCCCTTGTATCTTTTTAATCATGCACTCCCTAGTACCTTTTTAATCATACCCCCCTTGTACCTTTTTAAACATACCTTCCCTTGTACCTTTTTAATCATACACCCTTGTACCTTTTTAATCATACCCTCCCTTGTACCTTATTAATCATACCCCCTTTGTACCTTTTTAATCATACCCTCCCTTATACCTTTTTAATCATGCACTCCCTTGTACCTTTTTAATCATACCTCCACTTTACCTTTTTAATCAAATCTCCCTTCTACCTTTTTAATCATACCCCCCTTGTACCTTTTTAATCATGCACCCCCTTGTACCTTTTTAATCATACCCTCCCTTGTACCTTATTAATCATGCACCCCCTTGTACCTTTTTAATCATGCACCCCCTTGTATCTTTTTAATCATGCACCCCCTAGTACCTATTTAATCATACCCCCTTGTACCTTTTTAATCATGCACCCCCTTGTACCTTTTTAATCATACCCTCCCTTGTACCTTATTAATCATGCACCCCCTTGTACCTTTTTAATCATACCCTCCCTTGTACCTTTTTAATCATGCACCCCCTAGTACCTTTTTAATCATACACCCTTGTACCTTTTTAATCATACCCTCCCTTGTACCTTATTAATCATACCCCCTTTGTACCTTTTTAATCAAACCCTCCCTTATACCTTTTTAATCATGCACTCCCTTGTACCTTTTTAATCATACCTCCACTTTACCTTTTTAATCAAATCTCCCTTCTACCTTTTTAATCATACCCCCTTGTACCTTTTTAAGCATACCCCCCCTTGTACCTTTTTAATCATACCCCCCTTGTACCATTTTAATCATACCCTCTCTTGTACCTTATTAATCATACCTCCTTTTTACCTTTTTAATCATACCCTCCCTTGTACCTTTTTAATCATACCCCCCTTGTACCTTATTAATCATGCACCCCATTGTATCTTTTTAATCATATCCTCCCTTGTACCTTTTTAATCATACCTCCATTTGTACCTTTTTAATCATATCCCCCTCCTACCTTTTTAATCATACCCCCCTTCTACCTTTTTAATCATACCCCCACTCGTACCTTTTTAATTATACTCCCCTTTGTACCTTTTTAATCATGCACCCCCTTGTACCTTTTTAATCATACCCCCTTTACCTTTTTAATCATACCCCCCTTGTACCTTTTTAATCATACCCCCCTTGTACCATTTTAATCATACCCTCTCTTGTACCTTATTAATCATACCTCCTTTTTACCTTTTTAATCATACCCTCCCTTGTACCTTTTTAATCATACCCCCCTTGTACCTTATTAATCATGCACCCCATTGTATCTTTTTAATCATATCCTCCCTTGTACCTTTTTAATCATACCTCCATTTGTACCTTTTTAATCATATCCCCCTCCTACCTTTTTAATCATACCCCCCTTCTACCTTTTTAATCATACCCCCACTCGTACCTTTTTAATCATACTCCCCTTTGTACCTTTTTAATCATGCACCCCCTTGTACCTTTTTAATCATACCCTTTCTACCTTTTTAATCATACCCCCCCTTGTACCTTTTTAATCATACCCCCTTGTACCTTTTTAATCATACCCCCTTGTACCTTTTTAATCATACCTCCCCTTGTAATTTTTTAATCATATCCTCCTTGTATCTTTTTAATCATACCCCTCTTGTACCTTTTTATCTTGCACCGCCTTGTATCTTTTTAATCATACCTCCACTTGTACCTTTTTAAACAAATCCCTTGTACCTTTTTAATCATACCCCCTTGTACCTTTTTAATCATACCCCAACTTGTACCTTTTTAATCATACCCCCCTTGTACCTTATTAATCATGCACCCCCTTGTATCTTTTTAATTATATCCTCCCTTGTACCTTTTTAATCATACCCCCTTGTACCTTATTAATCATGCACCCCCTTGTATCTTTTTAATCATACCCCTTGTACCTTTTTAATCATACCCCTTTGTACCTTTTTAATCATACCCCCTTGTACCTTTTTAATCATGCACCCCCTTGTACTTTTTTAATCATACCCCCCTTGTACCTTATTAATCATGCACCCCCTTGTATCTTTTTAAACATATCCTCCCTTGTACATTTTTAATCATACCCCCCCTTGTACCTTTTTAATCATACCCCCTTGTACCTTTTTAATCATGCACCGCCTTGTATCTTTTTAATCATACCTCCATTTGTACCTTTTTAATCAAATCCCTTCTACCTTTTTAATCATACCCCCCTTGTACCTTTTTAATCATACCCCCACTTGTACCTTTTTAATCATACCCCCCCTTGTACCTTATTAATCATGCACCCCCTTGTATCTTTTTAATCATATCCTCCCTTGTACCTTTTTAATCATATCCCCCTTGTACCTTTTTAATCATACCCCCTTGTACCTTTTTAATCATACCCTTGTACCTTTTTAATCATACTCTCCTTGTACCTTTTTAATTATACCCTCCTTTGTACCTTATTAATCATGCACCCCCTTGTACCTTTTTAATCATACTCTCCCTTGTACCTTTTTAATCATACCCCCTTCTACCTTTTTAATCATACCCCCCTTGTACCTTTTTAATCATACCCCCTTCTGCCTATTTAATCATACCCCCTTGTACCTTTTTAATCATACCCCCCCTTGTACCTTTTTAATTATACCCCCCTTCTACTTTTTTAATCATATACTCCTTGTACCTTATTAATCATACCCCCCTTGTACTTTTTTAATCATACTCCCCCTTGTACCTTTTTAATCATACCCTCCCTTGTACCTTTTTAATCATGCACCCCCTTGTACCTTATTAATCATACTCTCCTTGTACCTTTTTAATCATACCCTCCTTTGTACCTTATTAATCATGCACCCCCTTGTACCTTTTTAATCATACCCCCTCGTACCTTATTAATCATTCACCATCTTGTATCTTTTTAATCATATCCTCCCTTGTACCTTTTTAATCATATCCCCTTGTACCTTTTTAAACATACCTTCCATTGTACCTTTTTAATCATACCCCCTTGTACCTTTTTAATCATACCCTCCCTTGTACCTTATTAATCATACCCCCTTTGTACCTTTTTAATCATACCCCCCTTGTACCTTATTAATCATGCACCCCCTTGTATCTTTTTAATCATATCCTCCCTTGTATCTTTTTAATCATTCCCCCCTTTGTACCTTTTTAATCATACCTCCACTTTACCTTTTTAATCAAATCTCCCTTCTACATTTTTAATCATACCCCCACTTGTACCTTTTTAATCATACCCGCTTCTACCTTTTTAATCATACCCCACCCCCCCTTGTACCTTTGCGGATAATGGAAATAGCCATATATTTGGCAATCCTAACCTCCTGAGTACACCTGGCAGGGCTACCCTACACATCTGGACTGTAAACATCTTCCTAATTTGCCTGTGGTTTATTCTGTGAATGTGTAGCAGGGCTGGATTAGGGCCAACTGATGCCCTAAGCAGAGCCCAACCATGGTGTCCCTTGGCCCTGCCATTGCTTAACTGACAAGACATTAAGGGCTCCTTTTACTAAGGTGCGCTAGCATTTTTAGCGCACGCAGATTACCACGCGCTACATAGCTAGAACTAACACCAGCTCAATTCTGGCGTTAGCGTCTAGCGTGTGCTATTCCGCGCTTTAAAGCCCAAACGCAGCTTAGTAAAAAAGGAGCCCTATTAGTAAAAAAGGAGAAATTAGTAAAAGCTTAGTAAAAAAGGAGAAATATTATTGTGCAAAACAAAATACTATATATTTATAATAATCAGAAAAGCAATGACATTCAGGTTGGATAATGGGTGTGGTAGATGGCAATGAAAGAGTTAAGACCATACAAAAGAAAGAAGAGAAGAGAACTTGCCTCAATATGCAACACACAAACAGAAAAGGCAAGCGAGATGTCTATATAACCAGTTACATTTATTTGGATAAAACAGTCCCAATTAATAGTTACTTGACTTGGAAACAGATGTAAAAGCTAAAGGTCCTGACTAGGGTCCCAGTTTTGGCAATCTGGAATGCCTTCCTCCTGGGACAAACAGAAAACTAAATTAAAAATATATAAATATTGCATAAATATACACATATGGAATTTAAACAATATTAATGATACATACCATAAAAAAATGTTTTTAAAAAATCCATTGTAAACTAGCGACTCTGTTCAAAGCATTGAAACCAAAAGTTATCACAAAATAAAGAAAATATTTGATTTTTTAAAGTTTTTTATTAGGATTTTATATACCGCCTATCAAGGTTATCTAAGCGGTTTTACAATCAGGTACTCAAGCATTTTCCCTATCTGTCCCGGTGGGCTCACAATCTATCTAACGTACCTGGGGCTATGGAGGTTTAAGTGACTTGCTCAGGGTCACAAGGAGCAGCATGATCCCTAAAGAATATATGCATAATACATTAAAAGGTGTCTTAAACCAGAAAGAAAAATACTTTGGCATTAGGTACAACACAGACTGATACAAGGAGACAATGTAAAATGTGAGTTGCATTGTGAAACTGTCTCCAAGTAACTATGTTGGGACTGTTTTATGCAAATAAATTTAACTGTTTGGTTATATAGACAATGAAAGAGTAAAGGGCATGATAGCTAGGGCATAAAATATCTGCGGTACCCCCTTCCCTAAATACATGCTTATCTTCATAGGAAGCGGAATGCTTTTTTGTTTGGGGGAAGGGCACCCTAGACTCCACTCAAGCTCCATCCTAGACTCCACCCTACACTCCACTCAAGCTCCGCCCTAGATCCACCCAAGCTCTGCCTCAGACCCCACCATAGCACAAATTGTAATGCCATTTTTTCCATTCATTCTTCATGTACACACAATATAATCTTATAATCTGTTTTTCCCTCCTTCCAACCCCCTCCAGTATGGCTATTCTTATGTTCTTGTCTTTTTAAATTATCCTTTATAAAGTTTATTCCCATGCATTATTTTACTGAAAGAGGCTGAAGTGTTACTTTGTTGTTGTTTTTAGTCTGTACTGGTAGCGGGAGGAAAATTACTGTCCTTACTTAATCCCTAAATTTTGAGGCATGTCTCTCCCTTTTCCCTTCAGAAATCCTGCTCATTACATAAATACTCTCATTACAGCATCCACCACCAAGCTGGGGATCTGAGATGAATGAGATAACATAAGAACATAAGAAGTTGCCTCTGCTGAGTCAGACCATAGGTCAATCCTGCCCAGCGGTCCGCTCCCGCGGCGGCCCATCAGGCCCATCGTCTGAGTAGTGGTCTATACCTATCTATACCCTTCAATCCCTTTTTCTTCTAGGAATCTATCCAAACCTTCTTTGAAACCATTTAATGTTTTGTTGTCTACAACAGCCTCTGGAAGCGCGTTCCATGTATCCACCACCCTCTGAGTGAAAAAGAACTTCCTAGCGTTTGTTCTAAACCTGTCCCCTTTCAATTTCTCCGAGTGCCCCCTTGTACTTGTGGTGCCCCTTAATTTGAAAAATCTGTCCCTGTCTACTTTTTCTATGCCCTTCAGGATCTTGAAGGTTTCTATCATGTCTCCTCTAAGTCTCCGCTTTTCTAGTGAGAAAAGTCCCAACTGCTTCAATCTGTCGGTATATGGGAGATTTTCCATTCCCTTTATCAGTTTAGTTGCTCTTCTCTGTACTCCCTCAAGTACTGCCATGTCCTTCTTGAGGTACGGCGACCAGTACTGGACACAGTACTCCAGATGCGGCCGCACCATTGCACGCTACAGCGGCATGATGACTTCCTTCGTCCTGGTCGTAATACCCTTCTTAATGATACCCAACATTCTGTTTGCTTTCCTAGAGGCTGTGGCGCATTGCGCCGATGCCTTCAGTGTTGCGTCTACCATCACTCCCAGGTCTCTCTCCAGGTTACTAACCCTTAGTGGTGTTCCCCCCATTTTGTATGTGAACATCGGGTTCTTTTTCCCCACGTGCATGACCTTGCATTTCCCTATGTTGAAGCTCATTTGCCATTTTTCGGCCCACTTTTCCAGCTGCGTTAGATCCTTTTGGAGATCTTCGCAGTCTTCCCTGGTTTGAGCCCTGCTGTATAGTTTGGTGTCATCTGCAAATTTAATGACCTCACACTTGGTTCCCGCCTCTAGGTCGTTTATGTAAATATTGAACAGGAGCGGTCCTAGCACCGACCCCTGTGGAACTCCGCTCGTGACCCCTTTCCAGCCTGAGTAATGGCCCTTTACTCCAACCCTCTGCTTCCTGTTTGCCAGCCAGTTTCTGATCCATCGGTGGACCTCCCCTTGCACCCCGTGGTTCCATATCTTCTTAAGCAGTCTCTCGTGTGGTACCTTGTCGAAGGCTTTTTGGAAGTCAAGGTAAATGATGTCTATAGATTCCCCCTTATCCACCTGGTTGTTCACCCCCTCAAAGAAGTACAATAAGTTGGTGAGGCATGACCTGCCCTTGCAGAAGCCATGTTGACTCGGTTTTAGCTGCCCATTTTTTCGGTGTGTTCACAGATGCTGTCTTTAATTAGTGCCTCCATCATCTTTCCCGGGACTGAGGTCAGGCTCACCGGCCTGTAGTTTCCTGGATCGCCCCTTGAGCCCTTCTTGAAGATGGGCGTAACATTTGCTATTTTCCAATCCTCCTGGATCTCTCCAGTTTTTAAGGATAGGCTGTATATCTTTCGAAGTGGCTCCGCTATTTCGTTTTTTAGTTCCTTGAGTACCCTTGGGTGAATGCCGTCCGGACCTGGCGATTTGTCGCTCTTTAGTCTGTCTATCTGCCTGAGTACATCTTCTTGGCTTACCTCTAAATTGACCAGTTTATCATCTTGGTCTCCTATTGCAATCTCCTCGGGTTCCGGAATGTTGGTTGTATTCTCCACCGTGAAGACTGACGTGAAGAACTCATTTAACCCGTCAGCTATCTCTTTCTCTTCTTTTACTACTCCCTTTCTATCTCCATCATCCAATGGTCCCACTTCTTCTCTTGCCGGTTGCTTCCCCTTGACGTATCTGAATAACGACTTGAAGTTTGTTGCTTCCTCTGCCAGTCTCTCTTCGTATTCTCTTTTTGCTTTTCTAACCACTCGGTGACACTCCTTCTGGTGTTCTTTGTGCACTTTTTGGTTCTCCTCTGTTTGGTCTTTTTTCCATTTTCTGAACGATGCTTTCTTGTCACTTATCGCCTTCTTCACTGCATTCGTTATCCACACTGGGTTTTTTGTTCTATTTTTTTTGCACCCTTTCCTGAACTTGGGGATGCACAGGTTTTGCGCTTCGTGCACAATTCCCTTGAGTAAGGTCCAGGCTTTTTCTACGGATTCCATCTTCCCTATGTTGCCTTTGAGTTTCTTTCCCACCATTTCCCTCATGGCATCATAATTTCCTTTTTTGAAGTTGAGTGCCGTCGTTGTGGTTCTTTTCTCCTTTGATGATCCAATTTCTAGCCTGCACTGGATCGTGTTGTGATCACTGTTACCTAGCGGGGCTAATACTGTCACCTCCTTTGCTGGCCCCCCTAGTCCGTTGAAGATTAGGTCAAGAGTGGCGTCACCCCGTGTTGGTTCCGTGACCAGTTGCTCCATGAAACAGTCCCTCGTGACCTCTAGGAAATTGGTCTCCCTTGCGCAGTTTGAGTGCCCAATACTCCAGTCTATCCCAGGATAGTTGAAGTCCCCCATCACCACCACATTTCCGCTTCTGCATACCTGCCTTAGTTCTGCCTCCAGGTCCTGGTCGATTTCTTCAGGTTGTCCAGGTGGGCGGTAGTACAGACCCAATTTAATGTCTGCCCCAGTTCCTCCCTGTAGCTTAACCCATAGTGATTCCAAGCCATCCGCCCGTACTGCTGTTTCCATCCTGGTTGAGGGTATGGAGTCTTTTATGTACAGCGCTATTCCTCCACCCTTTTTATGTGCCCTGTCTCTCCTGTATAGTTTGTACCCTGGTATGGCCACATCCCATTGGTTTTCCTCAGTCCACCACGTTTCTGTGACTCCATAGGGGAGGCTTTCACTATGTTTTTCACTTAACAGCTCTTTGAGACTCTGGCCTCTCACTTGCCCTTAATTGGCATGTGGCAGCATTGTAAACCACTGCGCTGATCTAGAATGTTTAACTCAGATCATCTGGTACACTGAAGCTCCTTCCATTGAGAGTGACACAAGTAGAAAGATTCGTCTCTGTCCCCTCACCATCTCCAATCTGTCAGCACATAGGCATATTTGCCCCATCAATGCATTCCACATTTTAACACCTGCCAAACAAAAAGCAGCTGCTCTAGTCTCAGCATATCGCACTTTAGTAGATGTTTCAAGTAACATGGCATTTTCTGAACGCGGTGCTCTACCGGGACAGTATAACATCAGCAATTGATTAAAATATAAAGATACTGGATGGTAAAGTGTTTGATGAACAATTGAGATGACTTGATATTGGACCCTCTGCAACTTCTGAAGGACTGGGGTTATGTGCTCCTTTCTTACCACACCCATAACTGTGCTGCTGCATTTTGGACCAACTGCAATGCACTGCTCCTTGTTTTAGTTATTCCAAGGGTACAGTGCATTACAGTAGTCCAGTCTGGCGATAACCATTCCCTGAGATACAGTTTCATAGTGTTGCTGAAACAATCCTGTTTTCAACAATTTCCTAAAAGACAAATATGACATGCCATCAAAAAAACTTGTCAAACGAGGAATTCCACAAAGCTGGGCCTAAATATGAAAAAGCTCCACTTTTTCGAGGGCTAATTTAACTTGACCAAGACTTGGCAACGACTCATATTCTGTGAGAGCCTGCATAGCAGTGGTTCTCAACCCTGTCCTGCGGACCCCCCAGCCAGTCAGGTTTTCAAGATATCCCTAATGAATATGCATGAGAGAGATTTGCATATAATGGAAGTGACAGCTATGCAAATCTCTCTCATGCATATTCATTAGGGATAGGGTTGAGAACCACTGCTCTATAGTCACTTTACCCCTCTCCTAACGTCACTTCATTGGCTTCATCCGTTTCCGAATACAATTCAAACTCCTCTTACAAATGCATTCACTTGGCTGCCCCTCACTATGTCTTCACTTATCTCCCCTTACGTTCTCCGTGAGCTCTGCTCAGCTGGTAAGTCTCTCCTCCTCTGCCCACTCCAGACTCCATCCCTTCTATCTTGCTGCATCATATGCCTGGAACAAACTGCCCGAATCCCTACGGTGGTCTCCATCTCTGGCAGTGAGTCCAGGTTAAAAGCCCACCTTTTCGAGAGTGCTTTCAACTCCTAACTCCTCTCACCTTAGGTTCTGCATCCCCAACCCTATATGTCATATCTGTCCGACTTAGATTGTAAGCTCTTCTGAGCAGTGACTATTAAATAACAAAATGTACAGTGCTGTGTATGCCTTTCAGTGCTATAGAAGTGATAAGTAGTAGTAGTAGTGGTGGTTAGATTGCTTCCCTATTTGGAGGACCATCTATAGCAGTGTGTTACAAACTTTTTTCACCACAGCACACAACTCGGGCTCACATCTAGAGGGCCTCAAAGCATGCATGGATGTCGACTGATGACATCACACACGTGTGTGATGTCATCATGTTGACATCTGCACATACTCCGAGGCCCTCCAGATGCGGCCCTGAGCTCAAAGGACTTCCAAAACCTGGACAAACTGCCAGGTTTTAGAAATCCCTCCACTGCCGGGAGGAGGGTTGGGGGCAGAGAGGAGGAGAGATGCCGGTGCCTGTGCTGGCAGTGACAGGATCGTTTCTCGCTGCAGCACACCTGGAATCTTGCTATGGCACACAGTTCGCGATTCACTGATCTATAGCATAGCACTTACTATTCATTTTTTTATGGCACCCAAACTCAGACACTATTTACTGAATTGAGCCCGTAACACGTGTGAATGACTCCTCATAGAATATTGACTATTTGATAATGATGCACCATGATTTTGAAGGCCATACTTTGCTGATGGGGGGTATGCATGGGTGGAGCTGGAATGGAGCATGGGCGGGGCATGCAAATACACACCTAAATTATAGAATGCTACAGGTCTGATATAAAGTGATTGCATTTAAATACATACGTGTTTTCTGTCACTTGCACTTTTATTCTATAGAGTAGGTTCCATATAGAATGGACTTGAATTCAACATCTGCCTAACCTCTTTTCCTGGGCATCTTCAAAGTTTATTAAACATTTGATGAATCGCCTATTAACCTTTTAGGCGATATACAATACAATTAAATTGGGGGAATAAAATTTAATGAGAACCAAGACAAGACCTACTGACAAACAGAAAACAAGAGGATAGAGGGTGAAATACAATAATTTTAGAAAAGAAGACATTTAAGGATAACACAAAAGGGTTATGGAACTACACATACATCTTAAAGGAGACTAGACTATTCACATCATGCCAGAAATATGACACAGGTATCACATTATTAATTTCTCAGGAGAACTAGTTGCTATTTCATTCTCCCTCTCCTTTTTGTCCTACAGAATCTGGTGAAACAGATAAACTCCACTGATAATACAGACATCATTGAGGCAGCGACTGGCAGTCTATTCAACCTGACACAGGAAGGTGCTCGCATGTGTCAAATCATAGCTCAGGCAAGTTTATTGATATGGATTGAGCGTGTCTATTTCTTATGGGTGTTCAGAATGTGTCAATCATACCAGTGACATAGCCCCATCCCGCCCTCTTCTCCGAACCCCCCTTCCCCAATGTCACGCATGTGCACCACTTCCCTTCCCTTGTACCTCTGTAACGTTCGTGGCAGGAGCAGCAACCCCCAACTGGCTGTCACACCTGCGTGGGATCTCCCTCTGATGTCACGTTCTAGGCGCAAGTCCAGGAAGTGACATCAGAGGTCGTGGGTTGCTTCACCTGCCACAAACGTTACAGAGGTACGAGGCAGCATGTGCATGCGGCAGTGGGGGGAGGGGCAGAGAGGAGAATGGGTGCAAGATGGCACCCAGGGAAGATCACCCCCTGCCCCCCCCCTTACTACACCACTGAATCATACATGTTCCTCACTGTACACAACGGAAGTTTTTATCTCCTTGAAAGATACATTCACAGGGGCTAATTTTATAAGAGGGCACCTAAGTGAAAAGACCAAAAAGGGACATAGTTTATCAAGACAACTGAGTTGCCTTCATGTCTTTATAAATAGGGTTATTCAAAATGGCAACCAATAGTGTTTGCATTCCAGTGGCATAGCCAGGAGTGGGCCCACCCAGTAGCAGCTCTTCAACGATGTGGCCAGTGGGGGATCTCAAAGCCCTGCCGGCTAAAAACTCCTGAACTATCTCCTGCCAATTATCTTTAAAGAGCTGTTCTTCACCGGCCGTGAGCAGTGTGAGTGCAACTGATACACGCTGCTTGCGCTTATTGCGGAAACAGCAAGTTGCATCAGAAGGAGGGTTGTGGGGCTGGTGTGCACAGTATGTATCAGTCACAATGCTTGCTGCCGGCAAAGATTGAATCTTTAAAAAGTAGGCTGCGGCAGTCGTGGGCTAGAGACACTGGAGAAATCTGCCCACCCAACTGGGGTCTAGGCCCACCCAAAATTGGGGGGGGGGGTCTGGCCACGCCCTTGATAAGAACATAAGAAATGCCTCCGTTGGGTCAGACCTGAGGTCCATCGTGCCCAGCAGTCCGCTCATGCGGCGGCCCAACAGGTCCAGGACCTATGCAGTAACCTCTATCTATATCCCTCTATCCTCTTTTCCAGCAGGAATTTGTCCAATCCTTTCTTGAACCCTAGTACCGTACTCTGCCCTATTACGCCCTCTGGAAGTGCATTCCAGGTGTCCACCACATGTTGGGTAAAGAAGAACTTCCTAGCGTTCGTTTTGAATCTGTCCCCTTTCAACTTTTCCGAATGCCCTCTTGTTCTTTTATTTTTTGAAAGTTTGAAGAATCTGTCCCTCTCTACTCTCTCTATGCCCTTCATGATCTTGTAAGTCTCTATCATGTCCCCTCTAAGTCTTCTCTTCTCCAGGGAAAAGAGTCCCAGTTTTTCCAATCTCTCAGCGTATGAAAGGCTTTCCATCCCCTTAATCAGTCGGATGGAAAGCCTTTCATACGCTGAGAGATTGGAAAAACTGGGACTCTTTTCCCTTGATGCATTAGCGCATGGCCATTTTGTAGGGTGGTAAGGGCATTCCTGCGCTAACGCTAACCAGTTACTAACTGTTTAGCACAGGAATGACCACTCTCTACCCCCAGACACACCCCTTCCAGAATATTTTTAAAAAATTTTTTTAGCATGTAGTTAGTGTACGCTGATTTGGCAGTTAATGAAGGAAGCCTGAGCACATCGTGTGATACGCCATTTTAAGCTGCATTAGATGCATATTTTTCTTGGTGCACAAAATCTGTCTTTCGCCCCTTGCAGAGTCTCTCACTGATAGGCATGCAGAAACCCCCCTCCAACCCAGTTAATCTCCTTCACTGCTTAGGTCTGGTCCTGAAAAGAAGAACCTTCTGCAAATGACGTTATAGTCTTCTCTAACACAAGTTATTTTAGTTAAGATAATTTAAAACCGTCTCTGAAAATGGAAATATTGACTTTTAGATAAATGCTAGTATTAATCTCAGAAGCCTGCTGCTTCCCTGGGATATTATTTGTAAATAAGTGGGATATTTACATTCAGGAAAGTATTGATTGCAAATAAAGAAGTAAGCTGTTGGAAGCTAAAACAACAAAGGGACCGTTGACTCATGGTTATTCTTGAGAAGTAGTGTCTGACTTCTGAAGTTAAAGCCCTTGGCTGTAGATGGTCTCACAGTTACTACAAAACGAAGAGAAATCCAACAAGTCTGCAGTGATTGTCAAACAACAAAACCCAAAGAAAACTGCAGAAGTGATGTATGCAATGCCGAGCCTTTATTGGAGTCGATAAAACGTTGTTGTCCAAGGAACGGTTCACTTTGGTATGAAACCTGGACCCAACATGGTCTGTGTTTTGATAAACACTTCTTCCTCAGGGGTCCAAAATGTTCTATACCATGGTGCAATGCACCATATGGAGTACAACAGAATTGAAAACAGCTTCGGAACAGGGCCAATTATAAGGAAAGCTTTGCCATAAAAACATAAGAAATGCCACTGCTGGGTCAGACCAGTGGTCCATCGTGCCCATCAGTCCGCTCACGCGGCGGCCCTCTGGTCAAAGACCAGCATCCTAACTGAGACTAGCCCTACCCGAGTACATTCTGTTTCAGCAGGATCTTGTCCAACTTTGTCTTGAATCCCTGGAGAGTGTTTTTCCCCTATGACAGACTCCGGAAGAGCGTTTCAGTTTTCTACCACTGGGTGAAGAACTTCCTTATGCTTGTACGGAATCTAGCCCCTTTCAACTTTAGAGAGTGCCCTCTTGTTCTCCCTAACTTGGAGAGGCTGAACAACCGGTCCTTATCTACTAAGTCTATTCCCTTCAGTACCTTGAATGTTTTGATCATGTCCCCTCTCAAGTCCCTGTTCGAGGGAGAAAAGGCCCAGTTTCTCTAATCTTTCACTGTACGGCAACTCCTCCAGCCCCTTAACCATCTTAGTCGCTCTTCTCTGGACCCTTTCAAGTAGTACCGTGTCCTTCTTCACGTACGACGACCAATGCCAGATTCTCTATGTAATGTTTCATCTTTGCTACAGCTGATTGACAATGCTCAACACTCATTGTTGAATTAGATGGATATGGTAATATAAATATGGTTACCATATTTATTTATTTAAAACATTTCTAATCCACCTTTGTCCAAGGCGGCTCACAGTATCAGATGCGCAATTCACTTAATTAATAATAATAACTTTATTTATATCCCATCATACCTTTCAGTTCAAGACGGTTTATAACAAGAGAAGCTGCAGGAATGCAGCGAAGTTACATCAAGAGTATGAAGAAGGAATAAACATCAGAAGTAAGGAGCATGCAAGTAGACGTAGAGGAAATCATTTGAGGAAGTTTAAACAAATTTGTCAAATAAATAGGTTTTCAGTGATCTTCTGAATGATTCTGGTATGACGATGAGTTAAGGAGTAAGTCACTTAGATTATTGCTCCATCTTACCGCTAGGAAGGAAAGTGTCTTATTGGGGAATCTTTTGAATTGGCATCCTTTGGGATTCGGAAAGGCGAATAATAGTGTTCTGCATGAGAGGCAGAGTTTGTTTTGGAGAACAAAGTGTTTCAGAAGGTAGGTGGGTGCAATACCAAATAGTATTTTGAAGCATAGACAACGAATTTGAAAATTATTCTGGCCTCTACTGGTAGCCAGTTCAGTTTTTTGAAATATGGAGTGATGTGGTTGGATTTTTTTCAGGTCAAAAATCAGTCGTATGGCTGTGTTCTGGATTGTTCTCAATCTTTTGGTAGTTTTTTTTGTAGGATCCTACACACATCTATACAAATCATAAGATTATACCATCTTAACATATAGATTACATATCAGCCATTCATCTACTACCATTACTTCACAAAAGCAGAATAGATCTGAAAACCTAGAGAAGAAGATGACATTCAGAAGATAAAAAATTAACTTGAAAAGGCAGGATATTAGCTTAGAAAAGCCTGAACAAATGGGTCTTAAGCAACTTTCTAAATTACAATAGATTTCCAAAAAACCATAATGTACCTGACAACTCATTCCATATAAATGATCCTGCTGTAAAGAAACATGAATTTTTGGTCTGTACATATCGTAAAATCTTCCCCTTTGTTGTATCTAGCAACCAACAATTCTGGGACCTCAGCGTCCTTGGCGGAGTATATAGTGTTAGGCATTCTGCCATATAATTTGGGAGAATGTCATAGACACCTTGTTGGACAAGTTTTAAAACTTTGAATTGCATACAAAACAATATCGGCAACCAATACAATCTTTTCATAATAGGTGTAATGTGTTCGTATCGAGATACTCCAGCCATTGGCCGGGCAGCTGAATTTTGTATCATTCGTAATGCTTTAATGCATACTTGAAGTATTACAAAAAAAGAAAACCTCGGACACATGACCCTGCCTGTTCTGCCTCCAACCCCGCCCCATTCTGCCCAAGCCCTGCCCAGTTCCACCTCCAGCCCCGCCCAGTTCCACCTCTAGCCACACCCCGGAAAGCCTCCTCTCTTTGCAACAAGCTCTTGCCTTGTCTGGGGGGCCTGGAACATGCATAGATGAGTGCAACATCATCCGCCCATGCTCAGAGGCCCTCCAGATGCGGCCAGAGCAAGCGCCAGGTTTTGGAAAGTCCATCCAGGAGCCCAGACAGTCCTCTAAAAAGAGGACATATCTGGGTTGTCTCAGATGTCTGGTAACCCTAAGTATAAATACAGTACACGTAGAACAAAATCTTTTCCAGAAAAAGAAAAATGGTAAAACCAGAAGACATAATTTGAGGTTGAGGGGTGGTAGACTCAAGAGTAATGTAAGAAAATTCTTCTTTATGGAGAGGGTGGTTGATGCCTGGAATGTGCTCTCAAGGGAGGTGGTGGAGAGGAAAACAGTGACGGAGTTCAAAGAAGCGTGGGATGAACACAGAGGATCTAGAATCAGAAAATAATGGTAAATATTGAAGAACTAAGGCCAGTACTGGCAGACTTGCAAGGTCTGGGTCTGGGTCTGTATATGGCCTTTTGATTGAGGATGAGCTGGGGAAGGCTTCAATGGCTGGGAGGGTGTAGATGGGCTGGAGTGAGCTTTGACGGAGACTTCAGCAGTTGGAACCCAAGCACAGTACCGGGTAGAGCTTTGGATTCTTGCCCAGAAATAGCTAAAAAGAAAAAATTTAAAAAATTTAAATTGAATCAGGTTGGGCAGACTGGATGGACCATTCGGGTCTTTATCTGCCGTCATCTACTATTACTATGTATAAACACATGCTGCTATGTTGTGCTTTCTTCCTTTTTCATATACTGCAACAAAGGATCCTCTGTGCTATCCCATGTCCTGTTAAACTAAGCAAGAAGCATGCCAAGAGCATAACAAGCAAATGCTAAATTTACATTACCTTATAGTGTGCCATGGAATGATTTCTTTGCGTTTTTGGTTATAAATGTCACTGTGAAAAATGCAAGAGGGGGATGAGGTATTATTATTTGAGCACTTTTTGGTCTTTAACCCTCTTTTTCATAAAACCACTGACTTTTTTCAGTTCAAATATTTTATTAGTTTCATAATATAAATAAAGTACACTTCTCCCTCCGTATTCGCGGTTTCGATTATTCACGGTTTTTAGCTTGCTGGCTCCTCCCCCCAAATTACATCAGCTTTCATAGAGAAATCGCCGATTCCAAGCGTTTACCGAGAAAATTGCTGATTCCCGGCACTTTCCTCACCGTGTTTTGCCTCTCCTTCAGGAGCAGACCAGGTCTCCCACCATGTTATTCGTGGTTTCGCCATATTCACGAAGGTTTTTAATAGAAAACAGTGAATAACATATGAAAAAGTTATTCACGGTTTTTCTGTATTTGTGGTTCTGTTAATCCCCTATCACAGTGAATACGGAGGGAAAAGTGTATACACAAATATAAACTAGGACATGAAACTATCCAGCTATACCAACCATGGTATACAAAGAATGATTATTGAGTATAAACAATACAACCTGATATATCATGTCAAACCTATATAACAAGGCCAGTACATATATTTTATCCACAGATATGCACGCAAAACATGGAAGGAAATTCCCAACGAGCACCACAGGATAGCTTGAATTAAGTTCAGTTTAAGCTTAAACAATACAGTGTTCCCCCGGTATTTTGCGGTCGGCGGTTCGCGGTCTCAGTCATTTACAGTATTTTCCGACCGTGAACCGCCAACAAGGAGAGGGGCTGTGGGAGAGGCAGGAGAGAGCAGCCGGAGCGCCGCGGGTGCAGGAAATCAGTCGCGGTACGCTCCAACCGCCTCTTCCTGCACTAAGTCGGGCCTTATCCAATCAGGAGCTGCTTTGAACATAAAACCAAAAGGAATACCAGGTTCTATGACAGCATGAGGTATCATGGTTATTGTGAGGGAAACAAGAACATGTCTGTGAATAGAGCTAGGGCCTAGTACCGCCTTTGGCAGTTTTACAACCACGCTCAAAGCGGTTTACATCCAGGTACTTCAAGCGTTTTCCCTCTCTGTCCTGATGGGCTCATAATCTATCTAATTTACCTGGGCAGTGGAGGATTAAGTTACTGGCCCAGGGTCATAAGGAGCAGCATGGGGTTTGAACCCACAACCTCAGGGTGCTGAGGCTGTAGCACCACACTCTCCTCCAATAATATCCGAAGTGAGCCAAGTATAGAACATTGAAGCCATTGTGACATCATTGATGAGTTTGATGGAATGAGGCATTATGACATCACAATATGAGCTCTGGAATGTTGCTACTCTTTGGGTTTCTGCCAGGTATTATGACATCAGGGAAAGGGACGAGGACTTGTATACCGCCTTTTTGTAGTTTTACAACTACGCTCAAAGCGGTTTACGTCCAGGTACTTCAAGTATTTTCCCTCTCTGTCCCGGTGGGCTCACAATCTATCTAATGTACCTGGGGCAGTGGAGGATTAAGTGACTTGCCCAGGGTCACAGGGAGTAGCGATGAGGTTATAGCTCTAACCACTCTAGGGGTCAGTGTGGATGACTGTAAACCAGGGAACCCAGGTTCAGTTCTCACTTCAGCTCTCTTCTTTTTTCCCTTTAAATTACGAGCCCTCCAGAAACAAACATATTTCTTACTGTATACCTGCAAGCTTGAGGGCTATTGAAGTGGTGTACAGTCAGGTAATGTAGGTATTTCCAAGTTCCTGGAGGGCTTAGCATATAAAATAAAAGAGCTGAGGAGGATGCGAAATCCGAGTGCCCTGGTTCACAGTCCACTGCAGCGATCGCTGGTCTGCTCCTCTGCTCTGTTTGTAAAAATACTGCCAGACAGACATCCTTGTCCCTGGCATTGGTGTTCACAATTTAGGCGTTCTGGATTGCAAAATGGCTGCTCATTTTGGACATTCTCATGTATTTGGAACGGGAAACTCTGATGTTATTTCCTAATCAAAAACGGCCGCAATTATAATTTTTGCTAGAAATGCAGGCCTGAAGAAAAAGTGACGCAAAGTGAAGAGAACCAAAATACAAATTGAAACATGACAAACTAAAGAATCTAAACACATGTAGAGTAGCTATAACGCAGCCTTATAGTTTTCACAGCCTACTTCAGAACTGCATGCCTTCTACATATCAGAGGCCAACTTTCAGTCCTTTCTTGGTCCTGCTGTCCAGCCTAGGCCTTGTGTTAATTGGTCTTTTCAATTACAATCTGGCTCTAAAGGGATGGGGGGAGGCTGGGGACAGGAAATATGACATTAATATGCTTGCAGCGGGCAGCAAAGCACTGATTTATTAGCACCCTGCTTCCAACCTTTATTTCCTTCTAAACCTTTACAATCAGTGCCTTTGCTGCTCCTTTCTGCTTCCTGCTAAGTCCCCGGGGACTGTTCAAGGAAAACTGGAGACGGCTCATGTTGAAAACGTCCAGCCTTTAAACAACAGTAGAGTGTTGGTTCTGCATGCAGCAGCTTAATGCTTTTTCGCTAACCTCATTACACTTGAGTACATAAAGACATTATTGATTACAAATAAACCTGTCTGAGTCAGAATGCCTCCTAATTCAGCTGGGAGATAAGGAACCAATGTGGCTGCTCGTGGTCTGCAGTAGAGAATGCCACAGGGACAAATTTTTCGCCGTCCCCTGCGGGAACTCATTTTCTCATCCCGTCAAGTTCACTGCCCCATTCCTGCAAGCTCTGTCCTCATCTGCACAAGCCTCAATCACTTTAAAATCTTAAGTAGCAACATTCTAGAGCTCAGACTGTGATGTCATAATGCCTCATTCCACCAATGCCTAAGCTCCGTCCTCATCTGCACAAGTCTCATAAGAACATAAGAAGCGCCATCTCCGGATCAGACCTTCGGTCCATCAAGTCCGGCGATCCGCACACGCGGAGGCCCCGCCAGGTATACACCTGGTTTATTTTATAGCCACCATATCTTTATATGCCTTTCTCAAGGAGATATGCACTTTGAAATCATAAGTGTCCGAGGCTTGTGCGGTTAAGGCAGAGTTTACAGGAATGGGGCAGGGGACAGAGACAGCAACAAAACTTGTGGGGACGGAATGGGGAAATTGAGTTCCTGCAGGGACGGGGACAAATTTGTCCCAGTGTCATTCTTTAATCTGCAGAGCACCTCACTACAATGCATCATCTGCACGAGAACCATTGAATCTAGTGACTGAGATAACCCTAAGATATCCTAAGTTACTGATCATGGGAGACTTTATCCTGCACATTGAAACTCCAGACCCTACCGCTGCTACCTTTCTTGATATGATGTCAGCTCTAGGATTCACTCAGGTGATCAAATCTCCAGTCCATGAAAAGGGTCATAAGCTAGATTTGGAGTTCTGTAAAGGGGTTGAAATTGCTGAACACAAGGCTGGTGGCATCAAGATAACACCTCTATCATCGTCTGATTGTTTTCTAATCTAATCTAACCCAGTATTTCTGAATCGCACTATGACTACATTTTTTAAAAATGTGCCTTATTGGGTCAAACCAATGGCCCATCTAGCCCAATAGCCCGTCCTCACGGTGGCCAGTCCAGGTCACTAGTACCTGGAAAACCCCCAAATAGTAGCAACATTCCATGTTACCAATCCAGGGCAAGCAGTGGCTTCCCCAATGCCTGTCTCAATAACAGACTATGGGCTTTTCCTCCAGGAAACCTTTCTTGAAAACCAGCTACGCTATCCACTCTTACCACAACCTCTGACAATGCATTCCAGAACGTAACTATTTTCCGAGTGAAAAAGTATTTCCTTCTATTGGTTTTAAAAGTATTTCCCTGCAACTTCATCAAGTATCATCAAGACTTTGTAATTTTTGATGGAGTGAAAAATTGATCCACTTGTACCCCTACACCACTCAGGATTTTGTAGACGTTGATCATATCTCCCCTCAGCCATCTCTTTTCCAAGGTAGTCTTTCATCATATGAGAGGAGTTCCATCTCCTTTATCATCTTGGTCGCTTTTCTTTGAACCTTTTCTAGCGTCGCTATATCTTTCTTGAGATAAGTAGACCAGATCTGAATGCAATGCTCCAGATGAAGTCGCACCATGGAGTGATACAGGGGCATTATAACATTCTTAGTATTGTTAACCATCCCTTTTCTAATAATTTCTAGCATCTTGTTTACTTTCTTGGCCACCTCTGCATATTTTATCTTATTGTCTACAATGACACCCAGATCTATTTCTTGGGTACTAACCCCCAAGATGGGACCCTAGCAGCTGGTAACTGTGATTTAGGTTATTCTTCTCAATGTCAATCACTTTGCATTTGTCCACATTAAATTTCATCTGCCACTCGGATGCCCAGTCTTCCAATTTCCTAAGGTCTGCCTGCAATTTTTCCACAATCTGCATGTGTTATAACAACTTTGAACAGTTTAGTGTCATCTGCAAATTTAATCACATACGTCATACATAGTCATCTGTCATCATATACTGTGCAGTCATCAGTTACAGTGTGTCACCTTTATAATACAATGTCAAGTATAGATCGTCAGGTTCCAATATACAGGCACTCGGAGAGAGAAAGAGATAATGATTACTGCGGATGGGCAGACTAGATGGGCCATTTGGCTTTTATCTGCCATCCTGTTTCTATATTGCCTTGATACAGCCCATATGGGAGAAACATGTATTCATACTGGCTGACCACAACAAACCCCCTCGGCGTGATTTCAGATAAGTGCTGAATTATTCTCATGCTAAAAAATGTGCTGAAATAATACTTTATGATTAGAACTGATCTAGTACCTGGAAGAATTGAATTTATGATATAATTACATTGACTAAATTAGACTGCTGAATATATACGTTGAAAAGTAAATTGGACTGATGAAGATGTGGTGGAAAGCTCTTCTCATTGACACTGCATTGAGAATATCTCCTCTGATGGTCCTCAAGCCAATAATTGATTTCAGTTGTTCTGCGATATGATCATGCACGTTTGATAGTATACTACATTACAATTTCAACACAATAAAACATTTTAATATACAGCATGGAGTGCAAGCAAATATGGATCATACAGATAGATAAGAGAGAGTAACAGGAGTTAGAAACCAAGGAGACTAATTTAACCCTTTAACTGGCAGATGGTGAAACGGCTGCTTTTTGTAACTTTTTTTCCCAATGTTTTATTCATTTTCAAAATTACATAAAGTGTAAGTATATATTCAGTCACATTAACAATACAGATATCACTTACATTCTATCATTTGTTTATTACATAACTTCCTATCCCTCCCCCCTCCCACCCCTCCCTACCACATAACCAATAATCATATAAATACACATCAATACCATAATCCCCACCCTATCCATTTGAACTGATATATGTAAGGGAAATAATAATAAATTACTGCTTATAATGACTGGTGTTGCCATTCAGCAAATTACATATAATTGGAAGGATTGGAGGAGATTAAATTACACCTTTTGGTGGAATTCTTTATGTCATATCTATAAAATGGAAAGATTTATTGCATTGCAAAGAGGATATTTCAAGAAGTTTCAGGATGTGTGGAAACCATTGACAAGATATTGTACGGAGTAACTGAAAATGTTTCCCTTAAATATATCAGTTCAAATGCTTTTTGTAACTTGAAGTTGGACGAGAGCAACAGTGGCAAGTAAACAGGCATTTGGAAATGCAGAGCTCTCATAAGAGCCACAACAATGGCAAATAAAGGGTTAAAGAAATGCAAGACAGACTTTCTCACTAACAGTTGTTTAAGATCTTGACTGCAGGTTACCCAAAGGCTCCTCTTCTGTAGGCAGTAAGGAGGAGGGCTCTGTTCTGGGACCAACTGGTCGATAATGCTTTGAACTCCTAGAGCTCTCGGAGAATTTAGCTGATTATTTTCTCACTTCATGCCCCGCTGGAAAGGGCAGGAGACGCATTTTTGAATTCATGTCTGCCTGTCAGTCATTGTGGCAGAGGCATTTGGCGACAGTGGCAAAGGAGTTTGAAGGATTGCTTTTAAGAAGCTGAAGATATTTTTGTTGCTATAGATGTGGAGCCACATTTTATGGTTTATAGCTTAAACAGGACTTTACATACCGCCTTTCATTGCAAATCAAAGCAGTTTACAAAAAGATGAAAAGTTGTATTAAGTAGAAAAGGAACACCGATATTCAAAAACAAAAAACTGTGGATACAGATGTTCTGGAGATAATTTATTAAGCACCGACATATAAAAACATGAAAATTCAATTTAAAAAGTACAATGATATAAAATACAGTGCTAAAAATCCAACCGGACCCTACACGGTCCATGCTTTGCCGAACATGCCTTCCTCAGGGGTCCAATGGTTTGCAAATGCTACTTCAGCTTGTCTGCGGTGTTCTTTGCTCACATGTTTAAAGACAATAAACTTTTTACAGTCTAATTCTTTATATGTGAGTTTGCAAACCATTAGTGGCAGATTCTATAAATGGGCGTCTCGATTGTAGGCGGTGGTAGGCGTCCCACCGCAATCTGACAGCCAATCGGGATGCACGCTAAAGAAACAACCCTAAGGCAGGATGCCTACATTGTAGGCATTTGTTGCGGGTCTGGGGAAATATTTAGGGACACTTAAGTTCGCGCAAGGCTGGGGGCGGGTGTGGTTTTGCCCAGAGCTGGCCTTGGGCGAGCTTAAGCGGCCTTAGGTGTCTCCCTAGGGCCGTAACAGACGAGCTGGCTGAGTAGATCGCAGCAAGGGCTGAGTGGATCATGGCAAGGGAATCCCTGATCAGCTGAGCCAGAAGGCCTCCTCATCACCGCAGCTTCGGGGAGGCCTGCTAGCTCAGCTGATCGGGGATTCCCTTGCCGCGAGCAGCTGGTTGCAAGAGATCTCTCGATCAGGCAGGCACGATTCTGGTAACCGGTGTCGATGACATGGGCGCCGGTTACCAGAATCGGAGTGGGGGACAGATGATGCGTCGTTGTTATTATGCGATGATTTATGTTTGTTTTTACTGTAATCCGCTTAGGTTAAAAGCAGAATAGAAATTTTAAAATAAATAAATAAGGCACCTTATAAGCGACCGCCGGTTGCATGTCAATCCCACGGCATCGCCGGTTACAGAGTGCCCCTTCCGCAAAGGTAGGCTCCAGAAATGTAGGCCATGATTTTCCAGGCCTACATTTGACGTGAATCACGCTTCTTAGGCACTTTAGGCCACCGAACAGCACTTCCAGTGTTAACCATGCCCACGGTGGCGTTCATCATCCTAAAGTGCCTACAGAGGTGTAATTCCGACACTGACCTTTTAGGTGCCCGTAGGTACCTTGAAACTCAGTTAAACATGTTATTTAAACGGCATTTTTTTTTTTTACTGAGCTTGGGCACCGACCAGCGCCTAAAATGCTGGTGCCATTTAGAGAATCCAGGCCTAAATGCTTTGACGATAAGTCCCGTTGTGTCCCAGGTTCTTTATACAGTGCACGGAATTGGGTTCTCATAATTGGGCATGCCTCCGAGATGGCTAATGAGCTGTTAATGAGCAATAATTGGATGCTAATAACTAAATTATCAATGTCAGTTGGCACCACTTAGGATTTTGGCGCCCGATGCGAGTGCAGATCCTATTGCCCTCAACCCATAAGGGGGACTGGCCATGGGAGGGGCACGGGTGGATCGGGGCATCGCAAATATTTGCACACAGTGTAATTGAATAATGGGTCTCTTTGTTCAACTTGGGCACTGCGATTTACACCGGGCATCATCAGGCATAGATCTGGTGCCCAGACTTAGGTGTGGAAATTGGCACTAAGCACTGCTCTTTAAAGGGCGTGTGCCATATATAGAATAACACTGACCTGATCTTCGGGCATGGGAATAAGCTTTTTCTATCATTAAGAGGAATCAAGTCCATTAGTAAAATGTCACACTTCTTTCCATACTTACTAACTGTAATATGGAATGGACGACCTCCTCAAATTAGATCGTGTTTAAGAACATAAGAACAGCCTTATTGGGTCAGACCAATGGTCCATCAAGCCCAGTAGCCTGTTCTCACAGTGGCTAATCCAGGTCACTAGTATCTGGCCAAAACACAAGGAGTAGCAACATTCCAGAATTCCAAAGAGTAACAAAAGATTCCGGAACCCAAAGAGTATCAAGATTCCAGGCAAAATCTCAAAGAATAGCAAGATTTCGGAACCCCAAATAGTAGCAACATTCCATGCAATGATCCAAGGCAAGCAGTGGTTTCTCCCATGTCTTTGTAAATAACAGACTATGGACTTTTCCTCCAGGAATTTGTCCAAACCTTTCTTAAAACCTGTTTTTAGGAGATCACTCGGTATATAAGACTAAGAATAAGATTAGATCTTTCCTGGTTTGCTTTTCTGAGCGCCATTTATAGAATTCTCCTGAACTGATAATGCCTGTACACTAGTACTGCAGGATACAAATTTCTGAAATAAATATCTAAAAATTTGTAGATATACGTGCTTACATGAGAGATGTGCACACACTTTAAATTTTTAGGTACCCAAACAGAATGTGCACTCATGTGTACATATCTCCATAGGCATCGGAACAGTGGAGGCCACAGGGGTCATAAGACTCCCCCCAAATTTGGAGGCTAGTGGTTGGTGCCCACCCTTCCATCCATTTCCCAATGTTTGTACTTTATATCTTCGGGGTAACCACCACCTAGTGTCAATGAGCAGGCCTGCCCCGGAACCATTCTACTTCCGGGGACAGGCCTGCCCATTGACAATGCACGGGGGGGTCGCTCCAAAGATTTAAAGTACAACGCTGGAAGGAGGTAGGAGGTGGAGTTGGGAGCTGCTGACGGACCGTGCTGCAGGATTCTGCTGGGGCTAGGGCGGAGCTCCTGGACCCCCCCAACCAAATATTGTCCCACGCACATGACATCATCACGTCGTATCCACGCGTGCTCTCCTACATGCCCTTCCACATGAAGGAAAACTTTTGAAAACCCAAAGTGCCAGGTTTGGAAAGCCATCTGGGCCCCTGGACATGTCCTCAAAAGGACTTCTGGTAACCTTAGTCCAAATACCTCTTAATGTAATCCACCTAGAACAGGGGTAGGCAATTCCGGTCCTCGAGAGCCGGAGCCAGGTCAGGTTTTCAGGATCTCCACAATGAATATGTACGAGATGGATTTGCATGCACTGCCTCCTTGAGATGCAAATCTCTCTCATGCATATTTATTGTGGATATCCTGAAAACCTGACCTGGCTCTGGCTCTCGAGGACTGGAATTGCCTACGACTGACCTAGAACTGAAAATTAAGTCGGAATAGAAGTGAATAAATGTAAGGTAATGTATTACACTGGCACCTTTTTTCCGAGGCAAGAAGCACTGCTAAATATGCGCATATCTTGGATTACCAGACGTCTGGATTTACCAGGGCATGCCCTCTTTTTTAAGAGGACTGTCTTGGTGTCCGGACGTTTTCCAGGACTGGGTTTTGGATTCACTCTCTCCAGTCCAGCTCCCTCTCCAGAATCGGGTCTGGCTCTGTCCCTACTACTTTCTCCGGCACTGCAATCTAAAAACTTCGGGCAGCCGGTAGCATTTGCGACGTGATCCTTCCGATGTCAGCCTGCCCCGAAAGCCTTTTCTCTGCAGCACTTTCTGTTCCCGCGTAGGCGAGATGCAGCAGCGATCCCAGATATTCAATGCCTCTACACCAGTGGGCTCAAACTCAAACTCTTTGCAGGGCCACCTTTTGGATTAGTTGCATGCATAAGTGGGAGAGAGGCGTGTGCCCCACCCATCTCTGTGTAAGTCTTCCGTGCAGGTACCTGCTTTTTAAGTTACTGTATATACTCAAATATATGATGATCCAAAAAAAAGGAGGAACAAAGGTTGACTTGAATATAAGCTGGATGTGTGTGTATGTGTGTGTTAATATTCATATGCCCTGCCCTGCCAGGATCTGCACCAAGCCCGTCTCACTCCCTACCAGACTCCGCACCCAGCCCCTCACTCCCTGCCCTGCCAGGCTCTCTACCCTGTCCCCCTCCCTCCCTGACAGGCTCTGCACCCTGTCCCCCCTCCTTTCCCTGTCCCCCCTCTCTCTTAATGTCTTGCAGGCCTCCACTGAGTCTGCTGTATGACCTGTTGGTCTAGTAGTAAGCTGAGACAGGAGGGATCCCTCCCGTCTCCTGTCCCAGCTTACTCTGACAATTTTTTTTACTGCCCTCCCGCCTCTCCATGGTTTTGAATCCCTGGTGGTCCAGCAGTGTATCGGGCAGGAACGAGCTTTCTGTGCTCCTGCCCTGCGCTGAGTCCCTCTTTGAATGGCTGCCTCGAGTACGCACGGCCCAGTGGTGTACCAGGCACGAGTAAGCCCTGAGTACCAGCCCTGAGCCACTCCCTGAATGGCTGCCGCCAGTTCTCATGAGTCCCATGAGAACTGGTGGCAGCCATTCAGGGAGCGGCTCAGTGCCAGGCAGGAACGAAGAAGCCCACTCCTGCCTGGTACACTGCTGGACCACCAGGGATTCAAAAAGGTATGTGGAGGGAGGTAGGAGGGAGGTAAAAATATTGTCAGAGTCGGCTGGGACAGGAGACAGGAGGGATCGCTCCAGTCCCAGCTCACCAGGTCATACAACAGGCCGGCAAAGGCCTGCAACAAGCAGGAAGGTGCTGACCTAAATATAAGATGAGACACCCATTTTTTTGGCCCAAAAATCTAATCTTATATTTGCGTATATACGGTAATGGAAAGATACAGAATAAAGATTATGCACAAATTCTGCATAATTTTTGTGTGTAATACACGTGTAAATAGAAGTGTCCAGTTTATAAAATCACCTTTTGTAGCTCACTAATAAATGGGAAAGGTGTGGCTCGCTGGTAGAGCTGCTCCTCAGAGATTGTGAGCTCAAATCCCAGTGCTGCCCCTTGTGACCCTAGGCAAGTCGCCTAATCCTCCAGTGCCCACCACCTTGAATGTCAGTCTTGAAATGCCAAAGCCACGAAAAGGCAGTGTACAAGCCCAAATTCCTTTCCTTAAAATACCAAAGCCAAACTTGTCATTACATTTCAAGTTGAAGCTAGTATTTTTTTTTTTTTTAACATTTCTAGCTGTTAAAGAATTATTTAAGAAAATTGGGACTATGCATCTTTGCATAGGTTGCCACCGTATATCAAGTTTAATTACAATGGCATTTGAAAAAGGTAAAAAACAGTAGTTTCACACTTCCCACGGTGTGGTTACTGATCTTTTTCCCATTCTAATAGGCTTAATGAACAAATTGCTTGCAGAAAACACAGTGTAGCATATAATATTTCAAGATGAGCACAATATTATTACGTTATGTCTGCGAGAGAGAAGATTGTGTTGACTGTGAAACCTTTATGAACTGATTCTTCTTTATATTGTATCTATGCAGGAAGGAGGTGTTGTCGCCCTCTTTAAAATATGTCGCCAGGATTGCTTTCGTTGCCTTTATCCTCAAGCGTTAAGAACGCTGGCATCTATATGTTGTGTGGAGGAAGGCATTCACCAGTTAGAGAAGGTATGTATAAAACTAGGCCTGGGTCTCTCATATTTTCAGCTCTTAACCGGCCAAGGAAACTGCATAAATAATAATAATAATAATACTTTATTCTTATATACCGCCAGACCAAGTTGTTGATATTGCATGTTAACTATTAACACCGCAGATTTTATTTATTTATTTACTTACAAAACCTTTGCTTACCAGGCGGCTAAGCTGAACCCTTGGCTTGCCCAAATGATAGTCGAGGCCCCCACTTACCTTAGTTTTAGAAAACTTCTCAAAACGCACCTTTTCCGTGAACAGGTCTTTTAACCCCCTTCCCCCTGCCTCTCCCCTTTCCCACACTCACCCCGTTCCTTCTGCTCCCCCACTTCCCCCCCCTCCCCCACTCGGTCTCTCTCTCGTTATCTCATACCTTCCAACCCTACCTTCTGTATTACTTTTACCTCTGCCAAATCTCAGTTAAAGCGTTCCCACGCTCCCCTCTTCATTGCCTGTAACTTTGTTAAAATTTTGTAAATCCGTGTATCATCGCGGATCTTAATTAACGGATGTGAACCGCCTAGAACTTATTGGGTATGGCGGTATACAAGAATAAAATTATTATTATTATTATTACTCAGGCTCATGTTCTATAAACGGTGCCTTATGGTCGACACGCCATTTAAAAGAACTTTTAAAACAAATTTCAAAGCACCTACCAGTGCCTAAAAAATCCCCACAAAAACCCAGTGCCAGAATCACATCTATGGTGGCGCTTTATGATACCTAATGCTGCTGTAGGCGCAGCTAATGCTAGAAGTGGTGACAGGCGCTGTAAAGTGCCTCTGTAGGCATGATTCACATCAAAGGTAGGTGCCAGAAATGTAGGCCTTGAAAACCCTGGTCTACATTTCTAGTGTATAATAATAATAATAATAATAATAATAAACAGGGACAAAGTGCGAAGTAATAAAATTCGCAGACGACACCAAACTATTTAATGGGGCTAGGACTAAAGAGGACTGCGAAGATTTACAAAGGGACCTGAACAAACTAGGGGAGTGGGCGACGAGATGGCAGATGAAGTTCAATGTAGAGAAATGTAAAGTCTTGCACGTAGGAAACAGAAACCCAAGGTACAACTACAAGATGGCAGGGCTGGTAATGGGTGAAAGTAGCCTAGAAAAGGACAGGTTTTAGCTTGAGCCAACCAATGATCTGTTTTGCTACGTGGGATCTAGCTAGGTACTTGGGACCTAGGTTGGCCACTGTTGGAAACAGGATACTGGGCTTGATGGACCTTTGGTCTGTCCCAGTATGGGAATTCTTAGGTTCGATATATCAAAACATATTACTTTGACATCTTTCGTTGTTTGTCCTTAATTGCAAGAGACTTGTGAAACCAGAAAATGCAGATGACAGGAAAGTCTGTGACCTCTGCAGTGTTACTAGATCACCTCACCCACAATAGTGACATATCTTTTTAATCAGCTGCAGTATATTACATTCATAGTTCATTAAAGCCTGTACAAAGTGTGTGGGAGGAAGGATTCTATGATACTGAAAAGTAACAAAAGCTAATGGACTATTTGTTGGTCAGATGATTACGTAGGGCACACAGTACTCATTGAAGCAATTACTGCCCAGAAGAAATTAGTATTATACTTAGATGTTGGATTATGCAACATTTTTATTAATTGAATGCAAAATGTCAGCTATGCTAGACCACGGATATGGGGAAAAAAGTTGCTTTGTTGAAATTACACTAATGGAATATTTATTTAAGAAGTTTTATACCACTTAGTTATAAAGGTCTAGGCCAGTGATGGCAAACCTTTTAGAGACCGAGTGCCCAAACTGCAACCCAAAACCCACTTATTTATCGCAAAGTGCCAACACTAAGGAAACAGAGATTCCCTGAATCATTAATCTGCTCCACTCTGCTAGGCCACACTGTCAGCTATTCTCCCCTCCAACCCCACCACGGGAATCACCTTCGCCACAGACCTCATGCTGCGTGGGAATCACTCGCCTTGCCCCAGCCAGGTGAGGGAGGAAGCGCTCCCATTGGGCAGAGGGGCGGGCGATGTGAGAAATGTCCTCAGGCACGCGTGAAGAGGGGGAGGGGAGCAGCCCATCCCCCGTCCCTCGGGCTTTCTAGTAGCGAACTCTGTGCTGGGGCAACGGCATGTGTGCCCACAGAGAGGGCTCTGAGTGCCCCCTCTAGCACAGCTGGTCTAAGGGGTTCACACTCTGTACATACAGTACATAATTAAAAATCCAAACAATAGAATACTAAACATATAAATAGTAATATAAAAATAATCCAAAAGCATGTCCACAAAAATATGTATCAGTCCCCATCAGGGCCAATGGCAATTGTATATTCAGCATACCGCAAAAGTCTGTTGAAAAAGCAGGGTTTTAAGTTCTTTCCTAAACAGGCTCCCATTCTGAATATACTTCAGATTCTGAGTAGAGAATGACGTGGGGACAATTGTTCTCCCGTCCCTGCGGGAACTAATTTCCCCCATCCCGGCAAGTTCTTTTCCTGTCCCTGCCCCATTCCTGCAAGCTCCGTCCTCATCTGCACAAGCTTCAAACCCTTTAAAATCCTAAGTAGCAACATTCTAGAGCTCAGACTGTGATGTCATAATGCCTCATTCCACCAATGCCTGAGCTCTGTCCTCATCTGCACAAGCCTCAAACCCTTTAAAATCCTAAGTAGCAACATTCTAGAGCTCAGACTGTGATGTCATAATGCCTCATTCCACCAATGCCTGAGCTCCGTCCTCATCTGCACAAGCCTCAAACCCTTTAAAATCAGAAGTAGCAACATTCTAGAGCTCAGACTGTGATGTCATAATGCCTCATTCCACCAATGCCTGAGCTCCGTCCTCATCTGCACAAGCCTCGAACCCTTTAAAATCAGAAGTGCTCGAGGCTCGTGTGGTTAAGGCAGAGCTTACAGGAATGGGGCAGGGATGAGGAGAGCAACAAAACTCACAGGGACGGGGTGTGGAAATCGAGTTTCTGCGGGGACAGAGAAAAATTTGTCCCTGTGTCGTTCTCTACTGCTGAGGTAATGAGGTCCAAAGCTATGGACCTGTAACATGAAAAAATCAATTTGCGGTATTGCTCCAAGCGAACTAACAGTTTAGAAGGAACCACCGGCAATCTTTGATTACTTGATTTCAAAAACTGAGATATAGGCATGCATGGTAAAGGCAACCCCCCCCCCCCCACCACCACCAAAAAACAGCAGCCAGTGGTCCCTCCTAGCCTTATAAACAGGATATAGAACTTTATATTGAATATGTGAAATCTGGATGTGCTCTGAGGCAGCTGAGGCTTTTCTAAGAACATGACAATTCCTTGAAGGGAAAAGTCAACAGCAGACAGCATTCTCGATCACACAGATGTGATGCCTGGAATACCCTCCCTGTAGAGGTGATGGAGGCAAAAACAGTGACCAAGTTCAAAAATGCATGGAATAGACACAAAGGCTCCCTAAATAGAAAGAGGATAGTAGCAACACAAAATTTATCAGATCAACAGCTATAGCTTGGCTCATGATGCTCAGGAGCAATGTTTAAATGCAGCTCCAGCCGTGGGGAAGTGAAGCTGATGCCAGACGGATAGGTATGATCTCTTCCTTTTCCTACCAATCCTTTAGAAAATCTGTAAAGACCCATCTATTCGACAAATTTACCTCCTAATGTATTTCTTGCATCTTTTTAATTGCCTGTATTTCACTGGTTGTCAGTTCATTTCTTATTGTAAACTGCTTAGAACTGTTTTGGTATTGTGGTATGTAAAAATAAAGTTATTTTTATTATTGTATATTGCAAGACAGACTGGGACAGGTTGGAGTTAGCACATAGCCTGTTATCCACTGGTATTCTCCTGCCGAATATCCAGGTCACCACCAATGTTCAGCGGCTGGCTGGCAAGTTCAGTGGCCAGATAGAGCCACCTAAAAAGCAGATCTGTCTTTGGCTGCTAGGACTTAAGTTGGCCAGCCAGTGAATATCGGCTTAGCTGGCTATGTCTCAGCCAGCCACAAAAAACCCTGGATATTTAGTGCCAGTCACCGAATACAATACCAGCTGCCTCCCGTGGTCTGTATATCGGACAGAATCACTGCAGCAGCCAAATATTTACCCCAAATGTCTTTAGAATGATTTTAGCTAGCAGTATCTAAACTAAAACGAACCTGGACTACGAGGAACGACTTAGGAGACTGGGGTTGTTCTCCCTTGAGAAGAGGAGACTGCGAGGGGATCTGATCGGGATTTTCAAAATACTGAAAGGATTCGACAAAATGGAGCAGGGAAAGCAGTTATTTACAATGTCCAATGTGACAAGGACAAGAGGACATAGACTGAAGCTGAGGGGGGACAGGTCCAGGATGAATATCAGGAAGTTCTGTTTCTCGCAGCGAGTGGTGGACACCTGGAATGCTCTCCCAGAGGAAGTAATTGCAGAATCCACCGTTCCAGGATTTAAGGGTAAACTAGATGCACATTTCCTTAAGAGTGGCATAGAGTGATACGGGTAAGAGTAAATTAGATGAGAAGCATACGATATGGAGACTAAAACTAAGCCAGGGATGTGCATGTGCATGTGCGGATCACCGGACTTGATGGACCCAGGGTCTGATCCGGAGATGGCAATTCTTATGTTCTTTGCATACCGGGTCTTCAATCAAAGTGGAGCTCGACTCGGTTAACAGTAACTAAAAGGAATATTTTAAAAACTAAATAACAATCAGAAAATATTAATGTGACTAATTTCCGAAGTGTTTAGCAAATAAAATAGTTTTTAAAGATTTGCCAAAAAGATGAAAAGGACCAGGGCCCCTAAAGATAGGAGGAAGTTCATTCCATAGAAACATAGAAACATAGAAAAATGACGGCAGAAAAGGGCCAAAGCCCACCAAGTCTGCCCACTCCAGTGACCCTTCCCCCAACCTCCTGCCCTTACCTCATCAGAGATCCCACATGAATATCCCATTTATTTTTGAAATCTGCCACGCTGTTGGCCTCAATCACCTGCCGTGGGAGTTCATTCCAATGATCGACCACCCTCTCAGTGAAGAAATACTTTCTGGAGTCCCCATGAAATTTCCCTCCCCTGATTTTCAGCGGATGCCCTCTGGTGGACGAAGGTCCCATAAGACGAAAGATATCCTCTTCCACCTCGATACGACCCGTGATATATTTAAATGTCTCGATCATGTCCCCTCTCTCTCTTCGTTCTTCAAGTGAGTACAGCTGCAATTTATTCAGCCTTACTTCATACGGAAGATCCTTGAGCCCCAAGATAATTTGAGAACCAAAGATTGACTGAAATTCTTGATTCCTTTCACCAAAGGAAGGGAGAGTTTGAATTGCTGGGTGCCTCTTGCATAGGAGAATCTATAAGCATTCTATAATAATAGACAAGAAGGATGAAGATACCATACAGGGCTCCGTTTACTAAGCTGCGTTAGCGTTTTTATCACACGCTAAACCCACGCTACGCGGCTAGAACTAACGCCAGTTCAATGCTGGTGTTAAGGTCTAGCACGTGCAGCAATTTAGCGCATGCTCTTCTACGCGGCTTAGTAAAAGGAGCCTATAGAATTTTTAAAGTAATTCATGCACATTTAAAGTGGATCCTGAGATGGACCGGAAGCCAGTGAAGGTTTAATAGCAAAGGAGACACCCGGTCAAATTTACTTTTTCCAAAGATTAATTTCGCAGCGGCATTTTGTATCCAGGAAACTGCACGTTATGAAATGCCTTGTGCTTGTGGACCTCCCAGCCAGTCCGTTTTCAGGATATTTGCAAGGAATATGCATGAAAATTTTTTACATACAACATGAAAATCTCTGCCATGAATATTCACTATGAATATCTTGAAAATCAACTGACTGAGGTTCTTACCAGGACAGGTGTGGCAACGATGGACCTAATGCAACCTAATGCAACATATCCATTCATATGAGCACTGTGATACTGTAAACAGTGCCCATAGAGGATACGATGAGGTGCTGAAATGTTCTCAGCCCAACCAACCACCTTCCTAAATTCGGAGCGTCATTTTGCCACTGCAGCTGAAAAATGTGTTATCTTATCCAAGTTTCAAAATTTATTTAAAATTTGTTGATCCGCATATCGAATTTGTAAGCGGAGTACATAGAATTATAAAAAGGAGTACTGCGTTACATAAAATTAACCAAACAGACATACTAAGACAAGTTTTGACATTGTTTCAGGTCGTTCTCATCTTGGTTGGGCTGAGAACGTTTCAGCATCTCCTTGTAGTGTGAAGAGTTTCAGTCTCTGGTAACCAGAGCTGAGATTGTGATGTCATAATGCCTCATTCCACCAATAAGAGCCAATCTCATCAGTGATGTCACAATGGCTTGGCTCACTTCTATTACGTTCGAGGGAGTGCTGAAAAGTTCTCAGCCCAACTCGCCAACTTCCTAAATTCTGAGCATTATTTTAAATGGTGCTTTTGATTATCGGCATCAATTAAGCCAAATTTTAAAAAAAATGATTCCCCTCTTTTGCAAAGTTGCGCTAGCGGTTGCCATGCGGCAAAAGTCCCAAAGCTCTTTAAATCCCTATGAGCTTTGGGGCAGTTACCGCAGCGGCAGCTGGTGGCTTTGTAAAAGGGGGAGGGGCGTAATATAGGTGTCTTCTATAGAATCAGGGCCTGTGTGGCCTCAAAGACATAGGAGCCCACATTCATTAGAACAGTTTCCAGTGGCGGAGAGACTAGCAGTCTTTCTTGTATAAAGATTTCTGTAGATATAGGTGGCAGGTGCTGCTGTCAACCTACCTTTTAAGCATGTTATTCTCAATCACAATTCCCTTTCATGGAGGAAATTCAAGTTTGTAGATCTAAGAGCTCTATTCAACAAATAAAACAAACGTGTCCAGTTCATAGGATAATATTTACTCATTTGGTAACAGCTGGTTGTCAGAATCATTTGTGTTTTGAGTTTGTTGTGCCAGTTGCTGTGGTTCTTAAGATGTGGGTTCGTTTTTTTCACGGCGCTTGTTTCATACGACGCATAATTTCAGCGGCTATAAATCCACTTGCATCCGGTGTGAAAAAAATGATATGGAAGGAAGAAATTGGTGTATGTTCTTATGTTCATAGACAGATCCATAAAAAGCCTGGCTTCATCACATAGTTGCATTGGCCAGAAGTTGCAAAACTCCCCCCAGAATTGGGATTTTGTGATTAAAAAACGATCGGGAATTCTTAAAGCTGAGTTGTACTACCAGCATTCCTTACATATTTGGAACCCTTTGTCTGTACTATGTGTTGCAAGGCCATTTTACTAGAATGCTCATTCACTCTGTATTATCGCCTTTCAGGCTTAAAATTAAAAAAAACAACAAAAAACCACAGACGTCCAAAAAGCATCCTAATTGAAACCGTATTTCTGTAGGTTTAGCAAGGTGTTCCAGCCTCTGTTCATCCTGAGCACGAGATGGGCGTGGTGGAGGTGTGTTATGGGTGGGCTTTGGGCAGTCTCAGGGCAGGTTAGACATGGATGTCTTACAGTGATAATCAAACATTTTTCAAGACATCCTGGACAAAACTTATATGTTTGGAACTAGGCCTGTTTTAGAAGGGTCTCAGTGCCACAAAGATGCCCAAATTGACTAGATAACCACTGTATGCATCAAGGTAAGACATCCCCACATTCCCCCAGTGCTCACTGACCCCTTTCCACCACACAAAAATGAGAACAAAAAGTACATACCTGTCTCTATAACAGCAGCATCTGATATGGGGAAGCCTAGTAGAGCTGCACTCAGGTGTCTTATGTAGTCTGGTGGGTGGGCTAATGAACCATAGAGAGGAGGACCCAGGCCCATAAGACACTCTAACCATTGCATTTATGGTAGAACGTGTGAGCCCACCCAAAACCTACTATACTGCCATATAGGTGCCACTTGTAGCCATAAGTGCTATCGGGGTTGGAGATAGGAGGGTATAGTAGGTTTTGGGAAGGTTTGTGGGGACTCACTCTAAATTAGAAGGGGATTATGGTGAGATATACAGCTGGAACCCTTTATGTGAAGATCACAGCAGTGCCCTCTAAGGTGTCCCATTGCTATGTCGAGATGTCTATGTGGCAATCCATTACTATGCTGACCCCACCCACATCCAAATGGTCAGGATTAGGATGTTTTCAACCTGGATAACGGAACTAGTAAAGGTTCAAAGAAGAGCGACCAAGATGATAAAGGGGATGGAACTCCTCTCGTATGAGGAAAGACTAAAAAGGTTAGGGCTCTTCAGCTTGGAAAAGAGACAGCTGATGGGAGAAATGATTAAATCCAACAAAATCCTGAGTAGAGTGGAACAGGTACAAGTGGATTGAATTTTTACTCTGTCAGAAATTACAATGACTAGGGGACACTTGATGAAGTTACAGGGAAGTACTTTTGAAACCAATAGGAGGAAATATTTTTTCACTCAGAGAATATTTAAGCTTTGGAACGCATTGCCAGAGGTTGTGATATGAGCGGATAACGGAGCTGGTTTTAAGAAAGATTTGGACAATTTCCTGGAGGAAAAGTCCATAGTTTGTTATTGAGACAGACATGGTGGATGCCACTGCTTGCCCTGGATCGGTAGCACGGAATGTTGCTAGTATTTGGATTTTTGCCAGATACTAGATGGGCAACTGGGCCAGATGGACCATTGGTCTGACCACCAACTCTGTGCTCTGGGGCCAAGATTTAACCTGGTCAAAGCCTTCCTAAACAGTTAAAACCTTTTAAATATCTACCCCACTGAATATTCATGCTAATTTTTTTTTTTTCATATATTTTTTCTTCAGCTGCATACGACAAGTGTTAAGTTAGTGCTTCTCTGACTGTCAGGAGATCTGACATGTTCTCCTTGTTTTGTAATCACTGCATCAGGGGTTGTGGCTGGCCTGTCAGCGTCACTTCTCGGCATTCTAACAGTTTCCCACTGTATATAATCGCCATGTTCATTATCACAAAAAGGAGAAAGATGCCATTTGAAGCATCATGTCTCAATTTGTCTCTGAAAAACGCATACAAGTACTGGTCATTTTTTAAAATTAATTTCTTCTCAACTTTCATTTTAAGATTTTAAATAAGCTTGGCTAATTCTGAATTCACTTTTCCTTTGTTTATAATATGCTATATATAAGACTGGTCAATGAATCATATATATATATTTTAATATTGTGGGTTAAAGAAGCCATAGTGAACAATCTGATTGTTTAACAGGCAAAATGACCAGGAACTCTGAAGGGTGGTTAGTGGAAATAATTTCTCCAAGAGATGCTTTTACATATCACTTTTGGTAGCCGAGCAAATTTATTTCAAGGGCCTGAGTTCATGGCACAATTAGGTAATGCAAAGTTTCAAACTCCCAGATCTGATTTACTGGGCCCTGCTTCTCAATAAGGTCCTTTAATTAATTGGCAGTGAAAAATGTGCGGGATTTGGCAAATTGCATTTCTGTCCAAGCCCTAGAAAGATTCATTAAATCATATCTGTGAAAGCAGGGATTGCCCTTTTTCATGTTGGCTGCCTGCACATTTGATACAATAAGTGTAATTTCATCTGTGTAGCTTATGTGAACTTTGATACCTCAATACCTATCAGCTATATTATGAGAAAATGTTATATTGTCTTGGTTTCAAATGGGAGCTTTTTGAAAACAGCTAACCATGAAGCATCTGAGTTTTATCATTTTGCTAAAAAGGGGTCTTTCTAAGTAACAATATGGCTTTATTTTTATTTAGGTTCATGTAGGGCCTATCTCATCCTTCTGTGGTAACGGCCCAAATGTCCAATGAAAGGAACCTATTTGTCTTCTATTAGCTAGTAATTAGCTCAGTCAAATTTTAGAGAAGGAGGATATGGGTTCTGAAGCTGGCATGGAAAATCTCTGTCACACTATATCCTGTCTACGTTATTTCATGGTTAACTGCTTTAATCAATCATTTGCTTTCCAATGCTCATTTTTCTATAGATATGGGACATATCGTGCTTTCACCTCTGTTAAAAAACTCAAACTTGGATCTGACTGTTTCAGCTCATTATCGTCCAATAGTAACTATACCGATATTGACCAAACTGACTGAGTCTATTGTCTCCAAACAACTCAGAATATTTGGATAAATTTTCAATATTACTTCCTTTCCAGCACGGGTTTTGCTCAAACTTCAGTACTGAAACATTATTAATTTCTTTAGTAGCAAAGATTCAGGGTTTGTTATCTCAGGGACAATATGCTATATTGCTTCAATTTGATTTATCAGCAGCTTTTGATATTGTTAATCGTAGTATTCTTATTCAACTGCTGGCTAACATCGGCCTTGGTGAGAAAGCTTTGGATTGGTTCGAAGGTTTAAGAACATAAGAATTGCTGCTACTGGGTCAGACCAGTGGTCCATCATGCCCAGCAGTCCGCTCACACGGCGGCCCTTTGGTCAAAGACCAGTGCCCTGACTGAGACTATCCCTATTAGGGTACGTCCTTGTTCAGCAGGAACTTGTCTAACTTTGTCTTGAATCCCTGGAGGATGTTTTCCCCTATGACAGACTCCGGCAGAGCATTCCAGTTTTCCACCACTCTGGGTGAAGAAGAGCTTCCTTATATTTGTACGGAATCTATCCACTTTCAACTTTAGAGAGTGCCCTCTCGTTCTTCCTACCTTGGAGAGGGTGAACAACCTGTCCTTATCTACTAAGTCTATCCCCTTAAGTACCTTGAATGGTTCGATTATGTCCCCTCTCAATCTCCTCTGTTCGAGGGAGAAGAGGCCCAGTTTCTCTAATCTTTCGCTATACGGCAGCTCCTCCAGCCCCTTAACCATCTTAGTCGCTCTTCTCTGGACCCTTTTGAGTAGTACCGTGTCCTTCTTCATGTACAACGATCGTCTCAGGTGTACAATGAGGGTAAACTCTCCTCCCCTTGGACCTTTACTTGTGGAGTGCCACAGAGCTCACCGTTGTCCCCTATTCTATTCAATATATACATGTCTACATTACAATACCTGAAATTATTTCCAACGGAACCAATCTTTACTTATGCAGACGATATTTTCGTTCTGCTCGAACTTGACCCTTCTTTAAAAAGTTTAACATCCAGCATAAATTCCTGTATTTCAAGGATTCAGGACTGGCCTCATTGGTCCATATGAAATGAAACACCATAAAAACAAAACTTTTATGGTTTGGCCGTAAAACAGTACTCTCTACAGTACTATTAATTTCAGGTGATTCATTGAAAATTGAATTTACATCTACAATCCTGGGCTTTATCTTAGATTCTTCACTTTCTCTCTCTTCTCAAATTAGTAATATAATGGGAAACGTTTTCGCCATTTATTTTTCCAACAACATTTTACTGTTTTGGTCCAGGCAGTTATTTTATCACAATAAAATTATGCTAATTCACTTTGGGCTCCTTTTACAAAGGTGTGCTAGCGTTTTTAGTGCACGCGCTACCTGAAAAACTACCACCTGCTCAAGAGGCAGTAGCTGCTAGCGTGCGCGGCATTTTAGCGTGCCTTTGTAAAAGGAGCCCTTTATGTTTGCTTGAACAAATGTATCCTGAAAAGGTTACAGCTCATCCAGAACACTGCGGCAAAACTAATACAGTCAAACCTTGGTTTGCGAGCATAATTCGTTCCAGAAGCATGCTTTAATCCAAAGCACTCGTATATCAAAGCGAATTTCCCCATAGGAAATAATGGAAACTTGGACGATTCGTTCCACAACCCCAAAACTTTAATACAAAATACTATACGTACTTGCATTGCAAGACCTCGCTCATTTAGAACAGTCGTTACACTCCTGCAGCGTCAGAGAGAAAGAGCCATCAGCTCAGTTATGATGATGTGATGTTTGTATACTGTATGTACTCTTATTGCAAGACTTTGCTCATTTTAGAACAATTACTACACTCTTGCAGTGTCGGAGAGAGAAGAACCATTGGCTCAGTTGTGATGATGTGACGCGTGTATACTGTATGTACTCGTATTGCAAGACTTTGCGTGTTTAGAACAGTCACCACACTTCCACGGAGAGAGAAGATTCATCAGCTCAGTTGTGATGTGTGCATATTGTATGTACTTGCAAGACATTGCTTGTATATCAAGTTAAAATTTAATCAAATGTTTTGCTTGTCTTGCAAAACACTTGCAAACCAAGTTACTTGCAATCCAAGGTTTTACTGTATTTGGTAAGCATAAATATGATCATGTCACCCCTTTATTTAACCCTCAAAATAGTATTTGAGAAAGGTTGAGGTTCCCTGGAGATATATACCACATATTCAACAAATCGCTATCACTTAATAAATAAGTGTATGTGTATCCTCAGTGTGATTGTTAAGCTATAGTGGCAACTGCTGCAGCAGAAATTCAAGCTTAAATCAATCGGCAGGCTATTTTGCAAGCCACGCCCACACCATCACAGGCAAACACGTGTGTGAAGTGCAATAACGAAAAAGTACTTTAAGTGAATTTCAGAAATATAAATATATAAAAATCTTTCCAGTGAATCTCGTCCAATAAATTACTCCACTACGGGAACAAAAATTTCAAAATGATACTTAGCTCAAGTGTAATATCCATATATCTTTCGTAATTCATAATGATCCAAAGTCACTCATGGCTTCAATTTCGTAGTGACATGGTGAAGGCTCCTGAGGAAGGGACTTACCTGAAACTAGGCTTAGTAGAGCCGGATAGGACTTTGCCAGTTGGGATATTGGACTGTTTCTAAAGAAAAAAAAACTTTGGATCAGAATTTAAGTTTAAGTTTCAAGTTTTATTTAAAAATTTGATTTGATCGCAATATCATATTCCAATGCGATTTACAAATAATAGTAAAAACAGGGTTTAATAAAAAAAACAGCAACACATTCTTTAAAACTGTGATACTACATGAAACAAGAGGAGGATGGGTTTAACTACAATGCATAAAAACGTAAAGAGAACATAGAGGTTAAGGATATAGGATAGGAAATTGTTACCCACTCAGTTTTTCTTTAAAGAATTTTAGTTCACTGTAGAATATTTGAGTTTTATAGAATTCAAGCAGCTCAGTTGAAAGCGTCCTTAAAGAGCCACCTTTGAACTTACTAAGCGATTTTTCTTCCCTAATATAAATTGGAAGCGAGTACCAAGTTTGAGGTGCCGTAACAGAGAAGATCGTGTCCCTCCGCATGTAAATAAATCTTAATGAAGGGACTGAGAGGAGAGATTTCTCCTCAGATCTTAAAGATCTTGTAGGAGCATATGGGATTAGGAGTCTTTCTAAGAATGCAGGAGCTTTGTTCATTAATGTTTTTAGTATCAGTAGTGCTATATTATAGATGATTCTATAGTTTATAGGTAACCAATGTGTATCTTTTTAGTCCTCTCCACACCCCCCACTCTTTCCACCCTCCCCCCACTCTTTCCACCCCCCTCCCCCCACTGCCACGCAAGCTCACTGCTTCCCTTCTCCTGTACTAGAGAATGACACGGGGGAAAAAATTTATCACCATTCCAGCCCCATCCCTGTGAGCTCATCCCCGTCCCTGCCCCATCCCCATCCCCATGAGCTCAGTCCCCGCCCCCGCCCTGCAAACTGTCAGATCCCACCCGCATAAGCCTCAAATAGTTATGATTTTATACTGAACTTATTTTATCAAAGTATAAAAAGAGACTATTCCGTACAATTGTCATTTTATAAACACAAATAATACAGAGCAAGGATCAATAAAACCCCTGCCTCCCTTCTTTTTCACAAATATCCCCTCCACTATTGTGAAAACTGAACAAAACAAATTACTACACAATGCTACATAGAAAAATCAAGCTAACAAAATACTTCAGTCACTCATGGCAGGAATAGTGTTAGGGGAGTGCAACTAGGGCAACTGTCCCCTGGTCAGAGAGAGAGCCCTAAGCCAGCTGGAAGCTAAAGAAGCACAGCCTGGGCTTTGCAGTCTCCAGTTATATTTAATACCTGCTCTAGCAGGATACATATTTCAAATCTGAAATATTCTAATCACAAAATATAAAATAATTTTTTTTTTCTACCTTTTGTTGTCTGGTAATTTTATTCTTCAAATCACATTGGTCTCAGGCTTTGGTTTTGGGTTCCTTCTGTCTTCAATATGGCACGGCTGGCTCCTGAAGATAAAATAAGCCCAAGAGGAGCTGGGGAGGAGATGCTGAGTCTGACACGGGTGAAATTTTTTTTACCACAGGAGCATGACTTTTCACTGTTTCCACAGGTTGGTGAAAAGTCTTGTCCCCATTCCCGCGGGGCGGTGAAAGGTCTTGTCCCCATCCCTGTGGTAAACCAGTTGCAAATGTCCCCATTACTGCGGTTTTGCTGCGGTGACCACAGTTTACCACGGTAAATAGTCCCCGTGTCATTCTCCATCCTGTACCTCTGTAACGTTTCTGGCATGAGCAGCAACCCTCAACCTGCTGTTGAGTCAGTGTCGACTCTTCCCTCTGATGTCACTTCCTGGACCCTTGCCTAGACTGAATTGATAACCAATAATATTGTAGAAACAATGGGGTAACTATCATACTTCTTTTTATATCCAGTAATGGCAATATTTTGAATTGTTTGCAGTCTTTTAAGACTAGATTTTGAAAGACCCATATATATAATATTGCAATAATCCAATTTTGAGATTACAAATGCATAAATAAGAGTATGCCAATTTCATTCCTCAAATAGACCTCTTACTGCCCGTAACATTTTCAATGAATAGAAACAGGATTTTATCAAATTCGAAATTTGATCTTCAAAGTTTAATTAATCAACCATTATTTCAAGATATTTAAAAGTCTGCACTGCTGATATTTTTTTTCCTAGTAAGAACAGATCTACCTGAGGTGGAGGATAATGTCCAGTTATCCAACATGAAGTACATTTCTTTATATTCAGAACCAATCTTTGTTCTTTAAGCCACTATGATATTGCAGAAAATCTATTTGTTAAGTTGTTGGACCTTTAATTTCAAAGGTTCAACAACTTCACTCCTGCAACAAGTTCACTGTCCTTCTTCAATTTGACCTTTCTGCAGCTTTCGACATCATCCATCACGACATACTAATCCTCCAACTCTCTGAAATTGGCATAAACTCCACAGTCTTAGATTGGTTCTCAAAATTCTTACGTTCCCGCTCCTACTTCGTTAACATGAATGGCATCTCATCCTCCCCTTGGAAACCGATCTGCGGAGTTCCTCAGGGATCACCTCTTTCCCCGATTCTTTTCAATGTTTATATGTCCTCCTTGAAACTCCTCCAACTACCCACCTCGGAGACACTCTACACCTACGCCGACGACATCCTCATTCTTCTCGAGACCGACTCTAACCTCACCAGCCTCTCTGATAACATCTCTTCTTGTATAACAAATCTCCAATCCTGGGCCCTCACCGTTCAAATGAAACTAAATGAGACCAAAACAAAACTACTTTGGCTCGGCCCAAAATTAGATCAGCTACCCACCTTCATCCTACTATCCTCTGGCACCAATCTGCGGCTTGAGCACTCTAGCAAAGTTCTGGGAATCATCATTGATTCTACACTGACCTTCAACGACCACATCAACTCCCTAGTAAAAAAATGCTTTTTCAATCTTCACATGCTAAGAAAAGTCAGATCCTGCTTCCACCAACAACATTTTGCTGTCCTCGTTCAATCCATTATTCTATCCAGACTAGATTACTGCAACTCCATCTACCTAAGCCTAACAAAGAAAAGCCTACTCAGACTTCAGCGGATTCAGAACACCGCAGCTAAGCTAATCTTCGCAAAAAGCAAATTCGACCATGTCTCCCCGCTTCTGTCTAAGCTTCACTGGCTCCCAGTCCTCCTCAGGGTCCACTACAAATGTGCCTGTCTAGCCTTCAAATCTCTTCACAGCATCCTTCCTCCCCTCTTTCCACTATCTTGGCTCTCCTCGAATCCTAACTCCACCAGATCCACTCAAAAATTCAAACTATCCTTCCCCTCTTTAAAAGGCATACCCATATAGGAAAATTTGGAACATCCCTCCTCTTCAGGATCACCGAGCTGTGGAACAGCTTCACAGCCCATCTTCAAAGTTCGACCTCCCTCCAACGCTTCAGGAAACATTTGAAAACTTGGCTTTTCTCCAAAATGTAACTACTTCCTCTCTCTCCTTTATACTAAGTCCCCTCTTTCCCTCCTTTTTACCAAGCCCGTCTTCTTCCCATTGGAGTTCCTTTTTTTATTAATCCCTGTAAACCGTGTCGAGCTCCACTTCTGTGGAGATGATGCGGTATATAAACTTAAGGTTTAGTTTAGTTTAGAACTGGATCAATCTTACCGACAAAAAGTTTATCATCCGCATAACAATATACTTTTTAGTCTAAATTCTTGTATTAGTGTAAGCAATGGGACCCAAAAAAATATTGAAAAGAATTGGTGATAGAGCAAAGCCCTGAGGTATACCACACAAAAGATGAAATTCCTCAAGTAGCCAAAACATATGTTTCTTGTTATATGAAACCTTAGAGCACAGTATAAGTTATATTGTACAACAGCGACACCAAGTGGATTCTTAAGAGAATACTAACTCTCCAGCTGTGTATTTCTGTCCAGACAAGGTAAATTTCTGCTGTTCCGTTCACAGTGACAGAATAATTTTGAAATGTTTAACTGTATGTCATATTATTATGTATACTTTGGATTTATTGTTTAGGATCCTGCAAAGTTCTGGTGACCTGCATTGGCCATTACCAGGATGCTGGGTTCTATGGTCTGACCCAATATGGCAGATTTTATATTTATTTATTAAAAAATTTATTAACCCTCAGCATCCTATAATTCTGCAAGGGGTACAATAAAAAACATGCACAATAAAATTAAGACATACAGTCAAAACATAAGAACATAAGCAGTGCTTCTGCTGGGTCAGACCAGAGGTCCATCATGCCCAGCAGCCTGCTCACGTGGAGGCCCATCAGGTCCAGGACCTGCATATTAATCCTCTATCTATACCCTTCAATCCCCTTTTCCTTCAGGAAAACATCTAATCCTTTCTTGAAACCCAATACTGTACTCTGTCCTACCACACCCTCTGGAAGCGAACCTTAAAAACAAGTAACCTTCAAGGAAACATAGTAACATAGTAAGATAAAGACCTGATAAAGACGGCAGATAAAGACCTGAACGGTCCATCCAGTCTGCCCATAAGTTATACTCATTAAAAAATACATTAACTTGTCTCTTCTTTGATATTTCTGGCTGTAGACTGTAAAGTCTGGTATTGTCCTAGGCTCCAAATGCTGAAGTTGCCGTCCAAGCTCACTCCAGCCTATCCAACCATCCCATTGTTTGCAGATATCTATCGTAAAGTCTGGCGATTAACATTCTCATGTTCCATATTAGTAGAGTTCCCATTGATGCCTACCCCAGCCCATCCTACACCGAATCACCATATATGGAACACAGACCATTCAGGTCTGTCCAGCACTGGCCTTAGTTCTTTAATTTACATCCTTCATTTTCTATTTAGAGATCCTCTATTTTTATCTCATGCTTTTTTGAATTCCATCATCGTTTTCCTCTTCACCACTTCCCTCGGGAGGGCATTTTAGGCATCTACCACCCTCTCTCTGAAGAATTTCCTAACATTGTTCCTAAGTCTTCCTCCCCATAACCTCAAATTATGCCCTCTAGTTTTACCATTATTTCTTCTCCGGAAAAGATTTTGGTTCTATATTAATGCCTTTCAAGTATTTAAACGTCTGTATCATATCTCCCCTGTCCCTCCTCTCCTCCAGAGTATACATATTTAGGTCTTCCAGTCTCTTCTCATACATCTTTTGGTTCAAACCTCTTACCATGTTTTCTGCCTTCCTCTGGACCGTTTCAAGTCTTTCTATATCCTTCGTCAGATATGGCCTTCAAAACTGAACACAATACTCCAAGTGTGGCCTCACCAACGACCTATACAGGAACATCAACACTTCCCTTCTTCTGCTGGTTACTCTGCTTTCTACACAGCCTAGCATCCTTCTGGCTACCAGGCAAATGGTCTTATCCATCCAATATCAATTAACAAAATTCTGGAACCAACTACCACATGCACTACAATCTTGTGACTACTATCTCAGATTCTGAAAACTTTTACCAGCATTTCTGTACCAAGACAAGGAACCGACCCTGGCTGCCTCAAACTCACGCTGGCTTCTAGAAAGCTGCGGTAGAGGTTTCTACCACGGGCTGGTGAGGTAAATGCGCCGACGTTCATGGAATTCCTATGAGTGTCGGAGCATTTACCTCACTGGCCCCAGTCGAAACCTCTGCCGCGACTTTGAAAAAGGAGCCTTTAGCCAGCTACATCATATTCAGTGCTGGACAGCTAAGTTTACAGCAACCAAAGATAGATCAGCTATTTAAGTGGTCCTATTTGGCCCTTAAATACAGCCGACTAGCACTCTATTTTTTGCAAATAGCCATCTAAATCATGCGACATAGCTGGCTACCCTCTAGCTGCTATTCAGCGGCTATCTCGTGATGAATATTAGCGCTTAACCGGCTTAATGCACTATTTAACCAATCAGGAGTCATTTTTGGTTAAGTGTGTGGCGCAGTAGTTAAAGCCACAGCCTCAGCACCCTGAGGTTGTGGGTTCAAACCCACACTGCCCTTTGTGACCCTGGGCAAGTCACTTATTCCCCCACATTGCCCCAGGCACATTAGGTAGATTGTGAACCTGCCAGGACAGACAGGGAAAGATGCCTGAGTACCTGAATACCGTTCTGAGCTCCCCTGGGTGAACAGTATAGAAAATGGAATAAATAAATAAATAGTGTGAACATTGGGCAGTGTTCTTTAAGTAGGTACCTACTATCCTTTAAAGAATAGGCTCCTTTATAGAACTGACCTCTCAGATTTTATAAAGCACATGAATGTTGCAAAATTCACCAATATTTACATATGCATAGCCTGGCCATGCTGCTCTCGTTTTTGGGATGTACTCCTTTGTGAAATCACCAGAATGGGAGCCCAAGGAGGCCTCAACGACGAAACAATCAAGGCACAGCAAAGGAGTCGTCAGGATGAGATGTCAATGATTCAGCCGCCGGTGTAAAGTTCAAAGTTCACTTTACTGAGAGTAGCACTGCAAGGACTCGAAGACTCGACCCCAACAGTGACCCTCAGCTTTGCTTTGGACACCAGATATTTTCCTGCTCACTTCTACATTTGACCTGGATTGAATGTGATAGAACTCCCAGCCGTTGAGACTCTTGACAAAGGCATAGGTGCCAAAACACTGTCAGGGTCGAGTCTTCGAGTCCTTGCAGTGCTACCATCAATAAAGTGAACTTTGAACTTTACACTTGTGGTTGAATTATCGACATCTCATCCTCACGACTCCTTTGTTGTGCCTCCTTTGTGAAATGACAGCTCTTGCTGTGGTGCCATCAAAATGTATTCAGTTTTCTATTCTGTTCTCCCAGGGGCGCTCAGAATGGTTTACATGAATTTATTCAGGTACTCAGGCATCTTTCCCTGTCTGTCCCGGTGGGCTCACACTCTATCTAATGCACCTGGGGCAATGGAGGGGATTAATTGACTTGCACAGGGTCATAAGGAGCAGTGTGGGTTTGAATCCACAACCTCAGGGTGCTGAGGCTGTAGCTTTAACCACTGCACCACTCTAGAAATCAAAATGTAATAAAAGTGAGCCAAGTAAAGGACAATCAAGCCATTGTGACATCACTGATGAGGTTGGCTCTTAGGCATTGGTGGAATGAGGCATTATGATGTCACAATACCAGCTCTGGTTATCAGAGGCTGAAGCTTTTCGCACTATTTATTCAATTTTATATAGTTTTCAAAGGGGAGCGCAGAACAATTTACATGAATTTATTCAGTTACTTAAGCATTTTCCCCTGTCTGTCCTGGTGAGCTCACAATCTATCTAATGCACCTGGGGCAATGGGGGGATTAAGTGACTTGCCCAGGGTCACAAGGATCAGTGGATGCTTGAACCCACAACCCCAGGGTGCTGAGGCTGTAGTTTTAACCACTGCACCACACTCTCCCTGCGATAAGGAAGCAAATGTGTTGGAGGGGAGAGGTTAAGACACAACACAGTCCCATATGAACAAACACTTTTTATTCTTTTCAGTTTGCCTCACACTTTACAGAAAGTTAGCTTGGTTTACCTCAGCCAAGCAATACAGGCATCAGTCCTTTTCCCTCAGCTGATGTCTAGGGAAAAATCAAGAGTTTTCTTCTTTTTCAGTGACCTCCCTGAGCTGATGCCAGGCTCAAGCATATAGTCTCCTCCCTGCCTGAGGACTGCCCCAGTGACTCAGCAGAACTGCTGAGCCCAGTGCATCCTGGGAGCTGTAGTTTCTGCACTACTGGGCCAGCACCCTCTGCTGCCCAGTGACAGAATAACATCATTACTGAGGGAGAACCCCTGACTCTTTTACAGCCCCTCACTCTGTATATTCATTTCATCAGTCATGTAAGTATTTTACAAAAGGCTCCATGTTCACAAGCCTTTGCTAACAGTAAAGATTCCAACTTGGTCGGCACTATATTTACTTATATGGTGTCTAGGAAAAATGGGACCCCTTGCATAGTTTCAAATTACTTTACAATTATTGAAACATTTAGTATGAGCTTTGAAAATACATTAGTACATCCTTCATTAGGAAACTCCCATAGCAAATGCTTTGCGCTGTATGCCATATTTTGTCGCAAAAATGTAATCACAAATTTATCTTTATCGGTAAGCACCATTTTACTAAAACAGATCTTAATAGTCACCTCCGGAATGACGTAATTTTTTAAACAGGGATCATCCAGTTTTTACAGCATCTTGCAGTGACCCCTGCCAATAATAGCAATAATTGTTAATAATATACTTGTTTTGGGGTTATTTAGGAAAATGTTGGAGGTCTAATTTTTTCCAGACCACATCTGGGTTTTATCCCAGTTCCTCAAATATATCCTCTAGTCTAGCATCCTATTGATCTCATGGAAGCTCCTTGTTTGCATTTTCCGGTTGATCTTTTTCTCTTGCTTTCCCAGATCTGACATTTCATTGATTACTTAACTAGAATAATAAAAAAAAAAAATCCAGGGCTCCAGTCCAGCCTGCCTTTCATGTGGAAGCCAATCATATAAATGCTCTGAACAGCAGTTTCTTTGGGGATGATAAAAATGTTTTTATTAGATTGTTCTTATTTTTTTAAAATGTATTTCGTACATACTTAGATATGGTGGTGTTAGTGCTGTCCAATTTTAGATATGTTCAATTTAGTACAAAAAATATAAAGAACAAAACAACTGCAATGGGATATTAAACAAAATACTACTATTAAAGCATGCGCTTAAGAAATAAGGCCCATTCAAATGACGTTTTTCCACTCAATTTCAAGGCGCATACTGGTACCTAAAAACTTGGTGCCAGAATTATGCTTTAGGTGATTTTGAGCTAATCAGGGCCTTAGACCCCTCCCACTGTATCCCAAGATGCATTGGGAGGAAGAAGGCCCATCATTCTTAACACAACCAATTTTGCATCGGAAGGTACAGGGGTGTCGGGTGATGTGGGGAGCAGTGTTGCCTGATGTTGGGTGGTGTCAGGTAATGTGTGTGTGGGGGGGGGGAGGGTTGTTGCCTGATGTTGGGGGTGTCAGATGATGTGAGAGGGTGTGTTCTGCTTGATGTCAGGGTGTTGGGTGAAGTGGGGGTCCAGGAATGTTGGGGGATCGGGGTAGTTGGGGGATTGGGGGAGGGGTGTAGGGTTCCAGGTGATCCTGGCAGGGAGAATCCCCAACAGCTGAGCTGTCAGGAATCCCCGAAATAGGCTCAGCTGATGGGAATTCCTCTGCAACAATCAACTGTTGGCAAGCCCTCAATGTGCTATTTTTCCTCCCATCTCTGGATGGTGGAAGGGGTTTGTGACCACTGGGGGAGTAAGGGGAGGGGGGTCATGCCTTAAACCCTCCAGTGGTCATCTTGTCAGTTTGGTCACCTATGGGGCACTTAGACATATTTTACTTTGGTCTAAGTCCCAGCGTGTAAGTTCTGCCTAGGATGTCCTAGAAAAGGTTTGATTATTGTTTTAGGACGTCCAGGTGGAAGTCCGCTTGATTCCCACCCATAACACACCTCCCAACACGCCGCTTTGAGCTCTGGACAAATAGCAGCTTAGAAGTGCTGCTGCACATCCAGAAAGTTTGTTTTGATTACCGGCACTTGGACGTCCCTGCTATTAGGACATCCAAGGGCCGACTCAGGGGGGTGGGGCAGGTGTGGGGAAGTCTGGAGCTGATGAGATCATGCCGCAGGGTTCCGCTGGGGGAAGGGAGGGAGGAAGGAAGGAAGCGGAGGTAAGGTTGGAGAGCCAGAAGAGAAGGTAAGGTTGCGGAACCGAACCATCGCCAATTTTTGGGGAGACCACGGCCCCTGTGCGCCCCCCCCCCTGCTGCCTATGGACATACAATTGGATGCTTTTGCATCATGGCAAATCCTTGTATATATGGTATAATTTTATAAACAGAAATTTACGAAAATATATGAAAAAGCCTATAAAAATTTGCCCCTCCGAGTATTCATATGGAAATTTAAAATAAGGAAATAGATATCACAGAAAAGTTTTTAGCGTTGATACCACGATAATTTGTAGCAAGAAAGATTTTTCTTTTTTGCTTATCTTGAGTGTAATCAATCTTGACATAATTGAAAATAAGTTAACTGGAACAAATGGATCCATTTAACAGACATTAGTTTTAATTGATTTCAATACAAGTGGCAAATAATTCTGAAGCAACCTAGATATGGCCAAGATAGTTACTAGAGTATGAGCAACGCTGAATCAGCTGTCCGATTTTAGGTACAGTGAGGAAATCCCTAAATCATGTATCTAACATACACAGTATCACAGTAAATGATGGCAGATTAAGACCACATGGTCCACCCGATCTGCTGAACAAGGTGTCCAGAGCTGTGCCCACCATTCTGTGCAGGTTATAATCATTCTGGTTGGCAATTTGCCATCATGTCTGATACCAATAGGCAGTTAAATATGATGCAAGTTTGGAACAATATGGGGTAAATTCTGTATATGGCACCTAAAAAATCAGTGCCGAAAAAAAGCTATTCTATAAACTTTGCTTACCCCCCTCCCCCCTTTTACAAAACCATGATAGCAGTTTTTAGCGCAGGCCGGCATGCTAAATGCTCTGTGCTGCTCGCGATGCTCATGGGAACTCTATGAGTGTTGGGATCAGCGCAGAGCATTCAGCGTGCTGGCCTGCGCTAAAAAAACGCTATCACGGTTTTGTAAAAGGGAGGGAAAGTTAGGTGCAGTTTATAGAATAGTGCTTTTGCCCAGGAAACACTTCCTGCCAATTTTGGCTGGCATGGGTTTTTTTTACGGGACCCGCGGTTATCAAGGGGGGGGGCTCGGCTCAAGTTGGGTTTTTTTTTAATGGGGCAGATATTGTACGTATGTAATACACACTCAGCATCTGTGCCCATTAAGAAACAATAAAGTATGGCATGTTATAAATATATTAATTTGTATGGGTAGAACACCTAATTGACTGGTCTTGACCAGTCGCTTTTTTCGGATCGCTAAAAGCGATCTTTTTTTTTGTACATTGGGAAGCCATGTTAGAGCATCAATCACTCTGCTAGTTAACATGGAATGTAAATAGTAATGATCTTATTTGCATGGCTGGATCGGAGAATGGACAATCGTGCACAAAACCACATAGTGAGTTGTTTTGTGCATCGGGTTGGCAAATCCGATCGTCGCTAAACCAGTCAAAGTTGGTTTAGCAACGATCGTTAGATAATCGCTGACTTCAGTACATCTGGCTCTTAGTTTCCATCACCTCGGCCAGGAAGGCATTCCAGGCATCCACTACCCTCTTTTTGAAAAAGTACTTCCTGACTTTATTCTTGAGTCTATTGTCCTGCAACTTCATTTCATGGCCTCTAGTTCAATTGCTTCCCTATCTTTGGAAGAGATTTATTTGTATATTAATACCTTTCAAGAACTTAAATGTCTGAATTATATCTCGCCTAGCTCTTCTTTTCCTCTAAAGCAGGGGTGTCAAAGTCCCTCCTCGAGGGCCGCAATCCAGCCGGGTTTTCAGGATTTCCCCAATGAATATGTATTGAAAGCAGTGCATGCAAATAGATCTCTTGCATATTCATTGGGGAAATCCTGAAAACCCGACTGGATTGCGGCCTTCGAGGAGGGACTTTGGTACCCCTGTTCTAGAAGGATAGATGCGAGATTGGGGATTTTGGCATCCTTTCTCAACAGTGCCTTGAGTCAGTGCCTCACCTGATCCAGGAGGGGGACACTTGAGATAGCGAGGAGGAAATAGTGGATCACAAGTGGGAGGGGGGAGGAGAGAGATACCAGATTGCGGGGGAGGGGAGTACTAATGCAAAGGTTGGCTCAGGGCACCACAGTATCTTGAACCAGCCCAGAGTGTAATATTTCAAAACTAAATATAAATATTAAATGTAGACCATTGAGCTTGTGTAAATGCCTAAGGCTAGATTTCTACAGGACATGCATAGATCATAGCATAAATGTGCCTATGCTCCGCCTAGACTCCACCCATGTGAATGCCCACCTTCACATTTATAGAATAGCATGTGACTAGAATATTGTCATTTTTACATATATGTGCTGCTGTTCTGGTCATATTCACCTGTTTTTAGAGTCTAAAAATTGGTTCACTCCTTGTAGAATTACTATTAATTATTTCTCTAATGCTACCAGACGCACACAGCGCTATACATTAAATACGCGAGAGACGGTCTGTGCTCGAAAGAGCTTACTATCTAATTATGAAAGACATACTGGACAAATGGTGAATCTATGTATGTTGTTTAGCTATGGAATTGCAGAGGGAATGATGAGGTAGAGAGGGTAAGGGACTACAGCGGGAATGACAAACAGATTTTTGTGCTTTGCAAGTTGATAAGATTAGGACTCAAACGCAGCTTTGAAGAAGTGGACTTTAAGCCTGAATTTGAATTTGCTGAAACAAGGCTGCCCTGTGAACTTCTAAAAGCTAAGTTACTCAGCATTTCATATTCTGCTCTTTTCACTGGTTTTCAGCATTATATCTGCTTAATTTCTCTTCTCCTCCCTGTTTCTTACTAAAAAAAAATATAAAAAAGCACAAAAAAATAAATCCTTCTCTTTCCTCTGTTAAATCTTATCTCCTCTTCCTGCATTTTTGTTTAAAATACTATGTTTTAGGTAGTATAGAGCCTATATTTCTGGTGCCTGTGGCTCAGGGTGACTAAAGTAGGGAAAATCCTGTTATAAATCCTGTGTTTTAGGGTAGCACTGAAAGAACCTGCATTTTTGTTTAAAATACTGTGTTTTAGGTGGTATAGAGCCTATATTTCTGGTCACTTCACAACCAATCAAGATGACCTTTATTCTATGCAATCACTGTGGTGCTTTAATTCCAAGACATACTATTTGGAGGCTTAAGGCTTGCCCCATCTGTCTTCAACTTGCCAGTATTAAGGAGGAGCTCTGCAAACTTAAACAGGAATTGAATACAATTAAAGCAGCTTCCATCACTCCACAAAATCATACCAACTTACCACCTCTACCTCAAAGAATAAAACAGCCCAGGAATAAATGGGTCACAGTAGGCTCAGGAAGACTGCGACATGTAACACAGAAACATCCACCTTCACTAATATTACCTCTACAGAATTCCTTCGCTCCACTAGTGCACTGCGATACTCAGGAAAACAGAAGGGAGGTGGGACTGGAACCAATGAAGGAAACTCAAGAGAACAAGAGCACCCTAAGTACAAATAAAAAAGCCAAAAACAGAAAACTATTACTGTTGAGGGATTCCATCATCAGAGGCATTAACCTTGGAACACAGGGTGAGGAGACCAAAATAGTGAAATGTCTTCCAGGATCCTCAGCTACCAGGAGTTCCAGGCAAATACTGACTATAATTAAGGAAGAAACTAAGGATTTTAACACTGATGTTGTTATCCATCTGGGAACAAATGACCTGGCCAACAACTCCACACTTGCAGCACAGAAAGCTTTTCGGGAGCTTGGTGAGGGCGTGAAACCTTTTGTAAAGACTTTAGCTTTTTCTGAAATACTGCCTGCATACGGAAAAGGAGAGCAAAGAGTGAAAAACACAGAGGACTTTAATAGATGGCTCAGAGCCTGGTGTCATCAAGAAGGCTTCAGGTACATAGGAGGATGGGGAAATACATGGAAGGACAAGAAGCTATATTGCACTGATGGGCTACATATTACTACAGCAGGAAAAAGAAACCTTGCAGAGAAATTTAGACAATATTTTTCTAGGCATTTAAACTAGAAGGTGGGGGTGGTGTATGTACGAAGGACAATTATAGAGACCACCCCCGGCAAAAGAAAAGATGTGATAGTAGTAAAGGCTGCAACATAAGCAATATCAGCAACTCATTTCTTAGTATTGCAACGGAAAGTGAAACGACACAAAAATCCATACGAAAAAGGAGATTATCGCTGAAAAATAGCTGGAAAGCGATGACCACAAATGCTCGCAGTCTAAGCAACAAAGTTCATGATCTGCAAGCCCTGATATTAGAGGCAGATCTAGATATTGTTGCTATCACAGAGACATGGTTCAGTGAATCACATGGATGGGATGCAAACATACCGGGATATAATCTTTTTAGGAAGGACAGAGATGGTCATAAAGGTGGAGGAGTAGCTCTCTATGTAAAGATCAATATCCAAGCGACCGAAATGCAAGGGACCTGGGGAGAGGAAGAAGCGATATGGATTGCTCTGAAAAGAGAAGATGGAACTTCTATCTAAGTGGGTGTAGTCTACAGACCTCCGACTCAATCGCAGCAAATTGATAAGGATCTGATTGTGGATATCCAAAAGTTTGGAAGGAAAGAGGAGGTTCTGCTGTTGGGAGATTTCAACCTGCCGGATGCAGACTGGAATGTTCCGTCTGCGGAATCGGAAAGAAGTAGGGAGATTGTGGATGCCTTTCAAGAGGCTCTGCTCAGACAAATGGTGACGGAACCCACAAGGGAAAAAGCGATATTGGATCTGGTCCTCACAAATGGAGAGTATCTCTAATGTTCGAGTGGATGCTCACCTGGGTAGTAGCGATCATCAAACGGTTTGGTTTGATATAACGGCTAAAGTGGAGAGCGGCCACACGATACTTAAAGTCCTAGATTTCAAACGTACGGACTTTAATGCAATGGGAAAGTACCTGAAGAAAGAGCTGTTAGGATGGGAAGACATAAGAGAAGTGGAAAGACAGTGGTCTAAGCTGAAAGGAGCGATAAAAATGGCTACGGACCTTTATGTGAAGAAAATCAATAAAAACAAGAGAAAAAGGAAGCCGATATGGTTCTCCAACCTAGTGGCTGAGAAAATAAAGGCGAAAGAGTTGGCGTTAATGAAATATAAAAAAACCCAAGAAGAGGAGAGCAGAAAGGACTACAGGGTGAAACTGAAAGAAGCCAAGAGAGAGATACGTTTGGCGAAGGCACAGGCGGAAGAACATTGCTAAATGGCTAAAAATGTAAAAAAGGGAGATAAAAATTTTTTCAGATATATTAGTGAAAGGAGGAAGATAAAAAATGGAATTGCTAGGCTAAAAGATGCTGGGAACAAATATGTGGAGAGTGATGAGGAGAAAGCAAATGTGCTAAACAAATACTTCTGTTCTGTGTTCACAGAAGAAAATCCTGGAGAAGGACTGAGATTGTCTGGCAAAGTTACACGAGAAAATGGAGTAGATTCTGCGCCGTTCACGGAGGAGGGTGTTTATGAGCAACTTGAAAAACTGAAGGTGGACAAAGCGATGGGACCAGACGGGATCCATCCCAGGATACTAAGGGAGCTCAGAGAGGTTCTGGCGAGTCCTATTAAAGACTTGTTCAACAAATCTCTGGAGTCGGGAGTGATTCCTGGGGATTGGAGGAGAGCGGATGTGGTCCCTATTCATAAAAGTGGTCACAGGGATGAAGCAGGAAACTACAGGCCGGTGAGCCTCACTTCAGTTGTTGGAAAAATAATGGAAGTGTTGCTGAAAGAAAGGATAGTGTATTTCCTTGAATCTAATGGGTTACAGGATCCGAGGCAACATGGCTTTACAAAAGGTAAATTGTGCCAAACGAACCTGATTGAATTTTTTGATTGGGTGACCAGAGAGCTGGATCGAGGACATATGCTAGATGTAATTTACTTGGATTTCAGCAAAGCCTTTGATACAGTTCCTCATAGGAGGCTGTTGAACAAACTTGAAGGGCTGAAGTTAGGACCCAAAGTGGTGAACTGGGTCAGAAACTGGCTGTCAGACAGACGCCAGAGGGTGGTGGTTAATGGAAGTCGCTCGAAGGAAGGAAAGGTGACTAGTGGAGTCCCTCAGGGTTCGGTGCTGGGGCCAATCCTGTTCAATATGTATGTAAGTGACATTGCTGAAGGGTTAGAAGGAAAAGTGTGCCTTTTTGCAGATGATACCAAGATTTGTAACAGAGTAGACACCGAAGAGGGAGTGGAAAATATGAAAAAGGATCTGCAAAAGTTAGAGGAATGGTCTAATGCCTGGCAACTAAAATTCAATGCAAAGAAATGCAGAGTAATGCATTTGGGGATTAATAATAGGAAGGAACCGTATATGCTGGGAGGAGAGAAGCTGATATGCACGGACGGGGAGAGGGACCTTGGGGTGATAGTGTCCGAAGAACTAAAGGCGAAAAAACAGTGTGACAAGGCAGTGGCTGCTGCCAGAAGGATTCTGGGCTGTATAAAGAGAGGCGTAGTCAGTAGAAGGTGTTGATGCCCCTGTACAGGTCATTGGTGAGGCCCCACTTGGAGTATTGTGTTCAGTTTTGGAGATCGTATCTGGCGAAAGAAGTAAGAAGACTTGAGGCGATCCAGAGGAGAGCGACAAAAATGATAGGAGGCTTGCGCCAGAAGACGTATGAGGAGAGACTGGAAGCCCTGAATATGTATACCCTAGAGGAAAGGAGAGACAGGGGAGATATGATTCAGACGTTCAAATACTTAAAGGGTATTAACGTAGAACAAAATCTTTTCCAGAGAAAGGAAAATGGTAAAACCAGAGGACATAATTTGAGGTTGAGGGATGGTAGATTCAGGGGCAATGTTAGGAAATTCTACTTTACGGAGAGGGTAGTGGATGCCTGGAATGCGCTCCCGAGAGAGGTGGTGGAGAGTAAAACTGTGACTGAGTTCAAAGAAGCATGGGATGAACACAGAAGATTTAGAATCAGAAAATAATATTAAATATTGAACTAGGCCAGTTACTGGGCAGACTTGCATGGTCTGTGTCTGTGTATGGCCGTTTGGTGGAGGATGGGCAAGGGAGGGCTTCAATGGCTGGGAGGGTGTAGATGGGCTGGAGTAAGTCTTAACAGAGATTTCGGCAGTTGGAACCCAAGCACAGTACCGGGTAAAGCTTTGGATTCTTGCCCAGAAATAGCTAAGAAGAAAAAATAAAAAATTTAAATTGAATCAGGTTGGGCAGACTGGATGGACCATTCGGGTCTTTATCTGCCGTCATCTACTATGTTACTATGAATACAGTATTGCCAGAGACAGAGCCTGACTTACCGAGCCAGGCAGGTTATTCCAGGCATGTGATGCAGCAAGACAGAAGGGTCGGAGTCGGGAGTTGGCAACAGAGGAGAAGGGATCAGACAAGAGAGGCTTGCCAGACCATTGGAGTTCCTGGGGTGGGGCATAGGGAGAGATAAGAGAATTGCCTCGCAGGTGTCTGTGCAATTTTTAAGATCTAACTGGAGCACATAAGACCTGCTCAAGATCTCATGTAAAATTACCCTTGAGGGCAATTTTCATTGCCATTTCTCACAATTTATCCACATAAATGGGATGTCTGAACATTTCTGTCCAGTACTCTTAGAAGAATGTTGTGGAAACTGTATACTTCTATCTTCATTTAGTTTGCAATGCAGACTGAAAATGGGACATGATGGCTGCAAAAGCCTGTAATAAAAAAAGACCTTCTCTATCTTTTGAGCGATGTAAAGCCAGCAGGGATGACTCAGCAGCAAAAGTACTTGAGTGGCTTCAGTACTTGGAGCTGAGGTATAGGGGCACCACTGGGGAGGCAATAGAGCTAGAGAATGACACGGGGACAAATTTGTCCCCATCCCCATGGGAACCCATTTTCCAGTCCCAACCCGGCAAGTTCTTTTCCTGTCCCTGCCCTGTTCTTGCAAGTTCTGTCCTCATCTGCACAAGCCTCAAACCCTTTAAAATCATAAGTGTTTGTGGCTTGCGTAGTTAAGGCAGAACTTACAGGAATGGGATAGGGACAGCAAAAAAACTTGCGGGGACGGGATGGAGAAATTGAGTTTCTGCGGGGATGAGGAAAACTTTGTCCCTGTGCCATTCTCTAGCTAGAGCAAAATGCAGTGTAAGAATACTATTCAGCAGGGGTACCCAACGCGTCGATTGCGATCGACCAGTAGCTCAGGAAGGCAACTCGAGTCGATCGCACTCGTGTTGCCGTCCTGATCTACGGGCCGATCAGCCTTCCTCTCCAGTGTTCTCCCTAGGGCCTTTTAGCTGGGCGGTCTGCCCAGCTGTCATCTGCCACTGCTGAACATTAAAAAAAACCCCCAAAAAACCGGCTTGGAGATTTCAGCCCCTAGCGAACTTATGCTCCGGGCTCTAACGTGTGCGTGCCGGCTTCTCTTCTCTTCCCTCCGAAACCAGAAGTTATGTCCGGGGGGGGGGAGGAAGGGAAGCCGGCACGCACATGTTGAGAGCCCTGAAGCAAGTGTTTGCTACGGGCTAATGCGGGAGACAGGTTAGTGAAGCATTTGTTCTTCTTCCTGCCGGGTCCTGCCTACTTTCTGTTTCCGCGAAGGCAGGACCCGGCAGCATTTCCCCCAATAGGTTGATCACGATCTTGGGCTGATCAGCCTTCCTCTTCCCCACGGCAGAATTGACGGGAGCTGGCTCGAAGATAACGCCGCATCGATCGTACCATGGACCGGCGGTTGAAGAACACTGTTTTGGGCCTATGCATGTGCTGGCCCTGTGGACCGGCAGGAAATTTCTGTGGACCGGTGGTTGAAGAACACTGATCTATACAACTAGAACTGGATGCTGGTCATATAAGTGGTTTTGATTATTGACATTCTCTAATGAAGATATGGAACCGAATTTTAAACATGTTGGGTGACTTTATCAATTTTCAGGCGCCTTGTTTAGCAAGTTATTCTATGTCTGAAATATTCTACCTGTAATTTCTTTGCTACTGTCTTTGTTGGCGCCTGAAAGAAATGTCCTAAAATCCAGTGTACTTACCATGCAGTAAGAGGCAAAAATTGGCAACTCACATAATCTGAAGCAGATAAAGTTTATTTTGCACGTAATCCTCTCCTTTTTTCATTTCAGACTCCGAAAGGATGTCTAGATTCAACTTTGGGCTCCTTTTACTAAGCCGCATTAGGGCTTTAACGCACGGAATAGCGCACGCTAAATTGCCGCCCGCGCTAGACCTTAATGCCAGCATCGAGCCAGCGTAAGTTCTAGCCACGTAGCGGGGGTTTAGCGCCCGCTAAAATGCTGCGGCCACTAAAACCGCTAACGCAGCTTAGTAAAAGGAGCCCTTTAGCTTTTCAGGCTGGTATTTGGAATAAAACTTTACTAGTGTTTTATATCTAATTCATCTTCGTATCAAACTTTTAGAAGATCATTGAAGACATGCTTTTTTGATAAATTTGTTTAAATTTTCTGGACGGTAATTGTACGCACCCGCTGTTGTATTTTTGCTGCTTTTTATGCAGTTTCGATATTAACTGCTCGGAACTGCAAGGTATAGCGGGATACAAATCATTTTTTCTTACTTATTTTCTTATTATGATGTTGGCCAACTTTAGGTCCCAAGTTTACCCAATGATTTCTCACCGCAGGCTGCTTTTTCTTCTTACAGTAGTCCACCATTTACTACCACTAGTCAACTCTAACTTGTCATTCATCCTATATGACGTAGGTTGATGGAATCCTGTGCTTGGCTGACATTCTTACCGATAGTGCTCATTCCGAAGCCACTCGGGCAGAAGCAGCTGCTGTGATCGCCCAAATCACATCCCCGCATCTCACCTTTTCTCAGCATCTTAACAGCTTCCTGGAGAACATGGAAGAAATAGTTACTGCTCTTGTTAGTAAGTAAATAAAAAAATTTGCTATGAAAAGTAGATGTTACATTGCTAGATGATTTCAAATTGCTGTTAGGATGGGAGGACACTCCCTACTTCAAATTCAGCATCTCTTCCTCCCTCCTGGATCCTCTAAACTTTCCTCATCCCTGGGCCGGCAGCGATGCCAGCCTCAAGACCTTCCCTCTGCCAGGTCCTGCTTGTGCAGAAGCAGGAAGCTACTTCGCAGAAGGTGGGACATGGAAGAGGAAAGGCCCCTGATGGCAGCTACAGCAGTGGGCCTTAATTGCTGCCGCAGGATCTGGGATGAAGGACGAGATGCTGGATTCGAGGTGGGGAGAAGAGAAACATTGTCTGCACCTGGAAGGGGGCCCCTGTGAGCATGAGACCCTGTGTATCCACTCTTGTCGTAACTGCCTAAGACCAGCCCTGGGTGCCCAAGACCTTCCAGACCTATAACTAAGGTACAGGAATAACATCTAGAGGTCGAAAGGAATGAAGGAAATACCTATAGCTACTATTGTATTATCCTGGGAGTATCCTGTCCATCCAGGACCAGTTTGTCATCAAACTTGCTTCAGAGCCTCAGACACCGGAGACTCTCAGGATTTCTGACCTCAAAGACTGCAAGTGAAAATTCTCTTTACGACATTCTTGATACAACGTGATATGCTGTTCTTAAGGGGAGTATCTCCATATTCTTACAAAGAAGGGTATCTGATATGAGGAGATACAGGGCTTTGTAGTTTTTCTTGTTGTCTCTACTGTTATTGCATCCTGTAACTGTTCTCTTGTTAATATCCTGTACCTTATTGTAAACACCCCAGTACCCTGTACCTTATTGTAAACATCCTGTAACTGTTTTCGTGTTAATATCTTGTACCTTATTGTATTCACCCCAGTACCTGCTCACTTTGTATTATCCTGTATCCTACTGTTAACACTGTACTCTCTCTAGACAAGACTTCACTGTAAACCGCTTCGAACTTAGGGTATAGCGGTATATAAGAAATAAAATTATTATTTATTACCCAAATAAGGGCTGTAGCTCAATGGTAGAGCTGCTGCCTTAGCACCCAGAGGTTGTGAGATCAAATCCCAGTGCTGCTCCTTGTGACCATAGGCAAGTCACTTAATTCTCCAGTACCCACCGCTTTGACATGCCAAAGCCACAAAAGGGCAGCATACAAGTCCCCATTCCCTTTCCTTTCATCAACCCCAGCATCCTGTTTCCAACCCAGGTCACAAGGAACCCAAAGAGTAGCAACATTCCAGAGCTGAGATTGTGATGTCATAATGCCTCATTCCACCAATGCCTAAGAGCCGGCCTCATCAGTGATGTCACAATGGCTTCACTGTCCTATACTTGACTCACATAACATAAGACTTGCCACGGAAGGTGTGGCTCACTGATAGAGCTGCTGCCTCTGCATCCAGAGGTTGTGAGATCAAATCCCGGTGCTGCTCGTTGTGACACTGGGCAAGTCATTTAATCCTCCAGTGCCCACCGCTTTGAATGTCAGCTTTGAAATGCCAAAGGCAGTATACAAGTCCCCATTTCCTTTCCCTTTTAATAATCAAGTTGGTTCAGAACACATCTATTGAAGTGACCTATAAATTACTGACTGAGTGAAGAGAGCAGCATATGTGATAATGGCCTATGGCCTCCTGGTGATTGCCAGTCCTGGCCCTGGTCCCATTCAATAATTTATAGTTTATATACAGAGGTTGCTCTGATCCTGGGCACATAATAAGTGAAATGTTATATTGCATGGAATGGGAAGTGGGGGGGGGGGGGGGTGTGACACTAACATACTTGTTTGCCTAAGGCAGGACAAACAAGGGAGGTTTTTTTTTCTTTGCTCTGCAGTATCTGCTTTGACTTTGCTCTTTCCCCTCCTGTCATTGAATGGAAGGAGGGGAGGGGCTGAACAAGTAGCTCTTTTAACTCGGTTTGCTCCAGACTTACCCTTCCTGTCTTATTCTCTGCATGCTGCCGGAGATGGGAGGAGTTGGAGTAGGAAGAAGGTGATTGTTCTCTGCTGCTTTAGGTCTGAGGCACTGTCCAGCAGAATCCCAGCCCTATCGGTATCAAAGTCCCTCCTCGAGGGCCACAATTCAGTCGGGTTTTCAGGATTTCCCCAATGAATATGCATGAGATCTATTTGCATGCACTGCTTTCATTGTATGCTAATAAATCTCATGCATATTCATTGGGGAAATCCTGAAAACCCGACTGGATTGCGGCCCTCGAGGAGGGACTTTGACACCCCTGTCATAAGACCATGCCTAACAATGCCCTTTCCTAGGGTTACCATATGGCTCCAGAAAAAGGATGGATTGAGACATCCGGGTTTTACATCTACTGAAAGCAATGGAAGTAAAACCCGGATGTCTTAATCCGCCCTTCTTTTCCTAGAGCCATATGGTAACCCTACCCTTTCCACTTGCCATTCCAATCAGCCACCAGTACTTCTGAACAGATAATGCTAGCCCCGGCTGCATTTCCCTCAATGCCAGAAACCGTATGATTTCAACTCTGGGAAAACCTTTTCTTTCTCCAGCCATCAATCATCTTCTATCATTTATTGCAGTGTAATTGAATTACTCTTCTTGTTTATTCAATTTTTCCAAACATTTTGAAATTAATTTCCTGTGTGACTCATACCTTTAGTGAAATGAAATGTAAGCAGAAATTAAAATGCACTTAAAAGATTTTGTTAATAATGGTTGTGCCTATAATCTTGAGTGCCAGGATTATATGTAGGAGGAAAGAAAGAGTCTACATCAGGGATAGGGAACTCCGGTCCTCGAGAGCCATATTCCAGTCGGGTTTTCAGTATTTCCCCAATGAATATGCATGAATCTATATGCATGCACTGCTTTCAATGCATATTCATTGGGGAAATACTGAAAACCCGACTGGAATATGGCTCTCGAGGACCGGAGTTCCCTACCCCTGGTCTACATTGTAAAGAAGTACTGTAGTTACGAGTAACATACATTATAAAGGGGATGAGACTTGATATACCACTTTTTCTGTGTAGTTACAATCAAATTAGTTTGCATATTTTAGACAGGCACTTATTTTGTATCTGGGGCAATGTGATTTGCCCAGAGTCACAAGGAGCTGCAATGGGAGTTGAGCTCACAATCTCAGGGTGCTGAGGCAACACTTCTAACTACTACGCCACTCCTCCACATCCAATGGTCTATGTTGCTAACTCCCCCCCACACAAACACACACACTTAGTGTGAAGAGTTTCAGACTCTGGTAATCAGAACTGAGAATTTGATGTCATAATGCCTCGTTCCACCAATAAAACTCAACCTCATCAATGATGTCACAATAGCTTGATTGTAAAGGGTAAAGGAGTTGATATACTGCTTTTTCTGTGTGGTTACAATCAAAGAGGCTTACATATTTTATACAGGTACTTATTTTGTACCTGGGGCAATGAAGTGTTAAGTGACTTGCCCAAAGTCACAAGGAGCTGCAGTGGGAATTGAGCTCCCAACCTCAGGGTGCTGAGGCAGCTGCTCTAACCATTATGCCACTCCTCCACGTCTAGTGGTCGATGTTGCTAACTCCCCCCTACACTTAGTGTGAAGAGTTTCAGACTGATAATCAGAACTGAGATGTGATGTGATGTCATAATGCTTCATTCCACCAATAAAACGCAACCTCATCAATGATGTCACAATAGCTTGATTGTAAAGGGTAAAGGACTTGATATACTGCTTACAATCAAAGTGGTTTGCATATTTTAGGCATATTGTACCTGGGGCAATGGAGTGTAAATGATTTGCCCAGAGTCACAAGGAGCTGCAGTGGGAATTGAGCTCACAACCTCAGGGTGCTGAGGCAGCTGCTCTAACCAGTACGCTACTCCTCCATGTCCCTTAATATGCGCGCAGTGTTATAGAATTTAGCAGATCCATGCTCAACTTCCACGCCGGGCTTTACAGGGTTTCAGTTGGAGTAAATCCTTGTACCCAAAGTTAAGTGTGTATCCCAGCATTATGTATTGTATTATTCTATAAAGGGTACCCATCTCAGAATTCCTATTATAGAATACCATTCATCGCCGATTTTTGGGGTGCCAAATTATGAGTGCCATGTATTAAATGCAGATGCAAAATAATAATTTGTAATATATATTTGCATTCTTTTCCTTCTTGCTCCAGCCCCTCTAACCTTTTCCCCACTCCTATAGGATATAATCTTGGTAAATTGTAAACTGTGGGACCAATTTCATTTTATCTGAAAAAAGTCAATGATACCTCTTCATCAACCAATATTTTAACAGGTTAGAGGGAAGTTATTAAGCTGCGTTAAGGCACTAATCCATGTTTTTTACCCTTTCAAAAAAATAAATAAATAAAACCTATAAATTGGAAACTAAAACAAGGGGTCCTTTTACTAAGGCGCGTTAACCGATTTAGAGTGTGCTAATAGATTTAGCACATGGTAAATGCGGACTGCTGGGCACGATGGACCCCGGGTCTGACCTCTGGTTTTTCCCTAGCACATTACAACTTGGTAGGTGGCCTTGACTTTGGCAGTCATTAAAAGCTAAACTAAAACTACTACACTAAAACTTAGATTTATAGACCGGGTCATCATCAATAGAAGCTCGTCTCCGTTAACAGTAACGAAAAAAAGGATAATTTAAATTAGACAAAAATAAATCATTTCCAATGTGTTTAGCAAACTGAGATGTCTTTAAAGCTTTCCGAAATAAAGTAAAAGGATTTGAGCTTCTTAATGGATTCGGCAAATTATTCCAAAGCTCAGTCAATCTAAAAGAAAAAGCTGCTATATGCTAGCCTACCTGTTAATCTGGACAGCCTTTCAAACTCATTTTTTGTCTGCAGTAGAAGATATACGTCTCTCCTTTCTTCTCTAGTACTTAATTCTGGATGCTGATGGCAGGAAGTACCATAAGATTACTTCCTCCTAGCTCTGAGACCTGCATGATGGCAATGGTTTAGGTCAAAGAAGAAAGCCGGAATCGGAATGCTGAACTGAGATGCTGGAATTGGAGGGGAGGAGGTTGATTTAAGGATCTGGGGTGAAAGATCCCATTTTTAATTGGAGAGCCAGAGAGTGGAGGAGCCTTGCACTGTTCAAGGCATTTCAGTTTCTGTTGGGGGCTTCAGTTGAGAGGGGGGTTAATTGGAAAACTTAGGAAGTTAAGGGTAGCCCATTGGATTAAAGCCTATCATCTGTCTGCTCATCAGTGGCTGTCTAGAATTGACATTTTGTGCTAGCCAGCTCATTTCTGTCTTCCATCCGTAATCATCAGAATTTGAGGCGACGGTAAATTTAGTTGATTATAGATTATTGTAAAGATTAAAAATATTCTTCCCTGTGTAAAATTTTAAGACATTAAGGGGGGACGGGGGTGGGTATTTTGATTATAATTGAAACAAATCATTTTCATAAATAAATAAGGGAGGGGGGTAATATTTTATATTATGATGATCAATTATAGGATTTCAAGTGTATTTGAATGCTTAATTGATAAATGTCAATATTGTACTTGATTTAAGATTTGAAATGAATAAAGATTAAAAAAAAAAAAAAGAAGAAACTAAGAGCTCTTTTTACAAAGCTGCACACCTCCTTTTAAGCAGGCAGTATTTTTTGGCTAGCGTGCGCTAAAAACGCTAGCGCACCTTTTAAAAGGAGCCCTAAATATAGCTCCTCAGCGGGGGTAGATTTCCAAAGGCTTGGGTCTGACCAGATAAATACCTATTTAGCCAGCAAAATCCATTTAAAAATTGCCCCTATAAGGTAAAGGCATATGCCACGGCCCTGGAGAAGAAAAACTGGCAGAGACGAAGAATGAAATTGTCCAAAACAGAATGATGTGCACTAAAAAAAAGTGTCCACAAACTCATCTGAAGGTGTAAAGATCTTTATTCTTCCAATTTCATCATGGTACAATCAAGGATTCAATGACATGCCACGAGTTCAGTCGGTTTGAGGTACTCTACGTGCCAATTTCATTTGAATAAGGGCAGCGTCCATGCGTTTTGGTAATAAGTTCATATCAGGTTATTTTTGTTCAGTGATTTCTAAGACTCGTGAGGCAAGCCTGTTGGCCGAAAAATGTACGCGTCGAGCCATTGAATCCTTGATTGTACCATGATGATATTGGAAGAATAAAGATCTCTGCACCTTCAGATGAGTTTGTGGACACTTTTTTAGTGCACATCATTCTGTTTTGGACAATTCCCTTCTTCGTTTCTGGTATTTTACTTGTGGTTTTGTTTTTTCCCCTGTTTTGTGAAGAAAAACTGGCAACAGGAAGAATAACTCTGCTCTTGCTCTCTAAAGCAGAAATGAATTTGTGAAGACATTTTGAATAATGTTGTACATAATCAACATGATTTATGTACAGTTTTGATTAAAAATAATATTTTCTGTTTGTTTAGAGCTATGCGAAGAATCCTCCTCAGGCGAAGTTTGCCTTCTAGCTTCCGCTGCGCTTGCCAATATCACGTTTTTTGACACAATGGCTTGCGAGATGCTACTTCAGTTGAATGCCATGAAAATCCTTCTTGCCGCGTGCTCTGACATCCAACGAGTAGATACGCCATATTCCAGAGACCAGGTAAATGGTTTCCCAGTACTGGGCCAACAGAGTTATTGCATACGGAATCATTGCAGATCTTATATTGTTAATGATCCCAGCCTTATGTCTCATCTTTTTCCCCATAGAGCTACTGGTCGTTTTGTTTAATCGCTGCATTATTTCTGATTGCATCACAGACACTATCACCCCGAGCTCCCTCTCCCGTTCTGTGCTCATCTGCCTCTCCTCTCCTATTGCACACAGTTCCTTTGGGTTCGTGCAGCCCAACTGGTTAAACCTAAAATTTAGGCACCTAGATCAGCACGCCTAGCTAACCCCACTTTTTACAAACCGCGGAAGCATTTTATTTTTAGCGCAGGCTGGTGTGCTGAATGCTCTACGCTGCTCCCGATGTTCATAGGAACTCTATGAGTGTCGGGAGCAATGCAGAACATTCAGCACACCGGCCTGTGCTGAAAATCCAGGTTTGCAAAGACAAGAAGATCCAAATTGTATCAAAGCCTTGATTGCTTTGGTGCTCAAGTTAGGATAACTACTGCATAGAAAATAAAAATAAAGCTACAATTACTTGCCGTTAGTCTTCAAGGACCAATCATGTCAAAGAATGATGCTTGCCTGGGCGGTGGTATCCTTACATACACAGACACTCATAACATTGACAGACTCTTGTATACGCAATGCACATGTCATCTTCTAGTGTATACTTTTGAAGGGAATTTTTAAAAATAAAGTAAAATTCTGGAATCTCTCGTGGCACATCCAGAATCTCTTCAGGGCACACAGTTTGAGAGACACTGAGATAGATGAACAAACAAAGGAGGGGGGACAACCTAAGAGAGAACGCTTAGACCAGGGGGTGTCAAAGTCCCTCTTCGAGGGCCGCAATCCAGTCGGGTTTTCAGGATTTCCCCAATGAATTTGCATGAGATCTATTAGCATACAATGAAAGAAGCAGTGCGTGCAAATAGATCTCATGCATATTCATGGGCGAAATCCTGAAAACCCGATTGGATTGCGGCCCTCGAGGAGGGACTTTGACACCCCTGACTTAGACGTTCCTCAACAGGGTTTTACTTAAAAGATGGATACTTCAAGGAGGGAGAGTTCGTCTTGAGTAGACTTGAGGGAGGTAGGGTTATTGTGTGGGCAGGCTTGTTGGACCGCCGGCCCTTTTCTGCCGTCAAACTCTATGTTTCTATGTTTACTTTATTGAGATCCAGATGTACAGAAGATCTGCTTTTTCTTAGATCCACAATTAATGGGGCAGTTGGCATTGACCTCGGATATTCAGTGACTAAAATTAAATATCCAGGTTATTTTTGGGTGGCGCTAACTTTACCTGGGTAAGCGAATATTCACTGCTGGCCAGATAAGTTAATAGTGGGCAAAGATAAGTCTGCTATTTATACGATCAATTTGCCCACTAAATGTAGCCAGTCAGTGCTGCGTATTGTTAGTTATTGTGCTATATAGCTGGTTAACTTTTCAGCACCGTCTGCGAATATTCAGCGGAGATAACCAGTTATCTTGGGCCGAATATTCACGGGTAGGCACCAGAACATTATTTGACCGATCAGCAGCCATTTCTGGCTGGTTAAATAGCTTTGAATATCGGGAGATATGTTTACAGACATCTGCATATTCTATTTGTCCTGCAAACCAGCCCTATTCGCAGAGTTCAGCAACTCCAGCTATGTAACACCCCATTCCTTTGGGAGTGAGAAATGTGCTTTACTTCCCGTGCTTGTTTAGTTTTTCGAGCTGGCTCAAGTATACAGTATTTTATCTATTGAATATTCCGTTCTGGCACAGTGCAACTTTATACTGAGAAATACTTGCTGATGCCATCATTAATGCTGGTGACTCAGTCCACATTAAGAAGGGAATTTCAGAATAGATTCATTGCTACACATTAAACAGTGAGAGAATCAGTGTATCGGACGTGATTTATTAAATGCTAGAATATTCTTGGGGAATGAAATCTAAAATACCCACATTTACTGGATTAAAAGCTGTGTTATATTAATTGAACCTCCCCCCAACAACTATGGGCCTGTTTTACATAGCCGTGCGGCAACAGCCCCGAAGCCCTTTAAATCTCTATGGGCTTCGGGGCCGTTATCGTGCTGCAGGCCCTATGTCTTATTTATCAAGAAAAATAACGCAACTCTTCGCACAAGTCGACTATCTCCATAAGTCATCCTAAAATATAAACCAGCATATGCTTTTCGGAATTGCTTGAACTGTAAGCCCATAACTTAGGGACCCTTTCACTAAAGCTGCAGAGGAAGTGGTCTTAGCGTGCCCTTTATGCAGGTCTTTCCCGCATGTTAATGCCATTTGTGCCGCGGTCAAGAAATGGCATCTTTACCTCCATTTTCTGAATTCAAGGCCACACACTAATTTGGTCATTAGCACATGCCATTAAGAAAACATGCGCCCCCCTACTGACAACTATTTGGTAGGTGGAAAGGGCCCCCACACTACCCTTGTGCTAAGCAATTACACTTTCCACTCCATATTCGCGGTGGTTAGGGGCAGAGCCGGCCCGTGAATATTTTAAAAAATGCAAATAATATTTGGGCCAGTTCTGCCCCTAATCACCGCTTCCTCCGCTATTTTAAGCCCTGAAAGCCCCCCCCTTAAGTCTTACCTGGTGATCTAGCAGGTTTTCAGGCAGGAACAATCTTCCCACACTCCTGCCCCGTGCAGATCACTCACAGGAAATGGCTGCCTTGAGCTCCCGTAGTCTCTCGAGCCATTTCCTGTGAGCGATCTGCACGGGGTAGGAGCGTGGGAAGATCGCTCTTGCCTCGAAAACCTGCTAGACCATCAAGTAAGGCTTAAGGGGAGGCTTCCAGGTCTTAAAATAGCTCAAAAAATGAAAAAGCATTTTTTGTTTTAAAACCGCAAATAATCGAATCCATAGATATGGAAACCGCGAATACAGAGGGGGAAGTGGCAACGCTTTACATGCTGACTGATTAGTAATCTTCACAGATCAATACTTCTGACTATTCCATAAGGGGCTTAGTACAAATACTTATAAACAGGTTTACCCCTTAATGGTTAAACAGTATAATCCACTCAATCCTCAGCTGGCTCCTCCTTCATACATTATGAATGTTACACTTACTCCTCCCCATTTGCGGTTTCCGCACTCGCGATTTCACATAATCGCAATTTGGGGGGGGAGAGGGGAAACTCCCCCCATATTTTTGCCTTCCCCCCAGCATCCCGGCCTTACCTGGTGTCTAGCGCAGTGCTTCCCAACCCTGTCCTGGAGGACCATCAGGCCAATCGGGTTTTCAGGCTAGCCCTAATGAATATGCATGAGAGAGATTTGCATATAATGGAAGTGAGAGGCATGCAAATCTGCTCCATGCATATTCATTAGGGCTAACCTGAAAACCCGATTGGCCTAGTGGTCCTCCAGGACAGGGTTGGGAACCACTGGTCTAGCGGGCTTTCGGGGCAGGAGCGATCTTCCTACGCTCCTGCCCCATGTAGATCGCCAATAGGAAATGGCTGCCATGAGTTCCCGTCGTAGTCTCGAGAGACGACGGGAACTCACGGCAGCCATTTCCTATTGGCGATCTGCACGGGGCAGGAGCGTAGGAAGATTGCTCCTGCCCCGAAAGCCCGCTAGACCACCAGGTAAGAACGGGATGCTGGGGGGAAGGGGGGAAGGGAGGCAGGGGTGGGTCAGAGCCGGACCAGAAAATATTTGCGGTATTTCCCCATTCACAGTCTGGCTCTGCCCCTATCCCCTGCGAATAACGAGGGAGATGTGTAGATGCATGAGCCATTATCGTCATTGAACCTTTTCTTTATATACAACTCTGCGGTTTCCATATCACATACATAAAATCTTGTTTCCCTACGATTATCACATATAACATAGACATCATTAACCGACCCTGTTATAAACAGGGATAGAGTGCAAATTCATATATATCATGAATAGATGGAAGCTTTATTATTATATTTAATCACTTATCTTAACAGAGCTGTTAACTGCCTCTCCCGACATAATCACGTTTCAATCGAACTTCATCAAGGTTGAGGCTTTCTGTTTATCACAGCGCTACTTTTTCATTCATAATTCGTGTCAGCCTTCTCAATACTACAGCAGTATTGGAACTAACTTGCGGCGAGAGGCACGTCCTGTAGTCAGTCAGCCGGAGCCCTCCTCCTCGCCATTGCCTCTCCTCCTTCTCCTCTCCTTCTACAGCACCCCCCCCCCCCCCCCCCCCCCCGGCAGTAATAGGAGGCTCAGGGCAGTGGCTGGAGGATATCCGAGCATGCGCGTGATGCCATCGCGTTTATGTCCATGCATTTCCGGGCGCCCTCCAGCTGTGAGATTAGCGTGCCGCACCTTAAAAAGTATGTGACACACTGCATTAGTGCTTACCATACCTTTGTAAAAGAACCCCAAAATGCATCGTAATAGATGCAACTGCCACATTATTAGAAAAAAAAGGTAGACAGCTGGACACAAATGGACTCCTGCACACTTAAAAAAAAAAAAAAATAAATCAAACCTTTGTTTAGGGCAGGGGTCTCAAAGTCCCTCCTTGAGGGCCACAATCCAGTTGGGTTTTCAGGATTTCCGCAATGAATATGCATGAGATCTATGTGCATGCACTGCTTTCAATGCATATTCATTGGGGAAATCCTGAAAACCCGACTGGATGGCGGCCCTCAAGGAGGGACTTTGAGATCCTAGTTTAGAGTTACAGATAAGGTACAAAAGACAGGCATAGACAACTTTTATGGGATGCTGCACTAAAAAAAACACAAAACAACCCCCGGTTCCAGTATCAGAAACCTCTTGCTGAAGTTGGAAGAATAACCTCCTGCTTCCAGCTTCAGCAGCCTGAGCTATGTCAGAGAAAATCCTGATCTTATGGTCAGAGGAAGAAATATATTTTCTTCAGGTGGAATACCTTATTCCAGTCTGGCTCCAGAATGAAGGTGATCAGAAGAGCCGAAAGTTCTGCTTATACACAGATCACACACCCAATTACTTTGAACCAGACTATTACTTTTGTGAATTGCATTTTTCTTATATTTATATTATAAATTGCTTCATGCAATCCTTTGGAATTTATAAAGTAGGGTACATTGATCTTTCTAGCCATGTGAACCTCCCTCCCCCCCCCCCCACCGCATACATTGTTCTGAGTAATAACTAGGTTACTTTAAACCAGGGGTAGGGAACTCTGGTCCTCAAGAGCCGTAGTCCAGTCGGGTTTTCAGGATTTCCCCAATGAAAATGCATTGAAAGCAGTGCATGCAAATAGAACTCATGCATATTCACTGGGGAAATCCTGAAAACCTGACTGGACTACGGCTCTCGAGGACCGGAGTTCCCTACCCCTGCTTTAAACGAAAGACCCATCGGAGTGAAGATTTCACAAAACCAATTGCCAAAACAGCACATTTACAGAAACTGTTGAATTGGTTTCTTGCATGTTTCTTGACTTTTACTCAACTTAGGAGAGTTTACATGGGGCTAGATCAGGGGTCTCAAAGTCCCTCCTTAAGGGCCGCAATTCAGTCGGTTTTCAGGATTTCCCCAATGAATATGCATAAGATCTATGTGCATGCACTGTTTTCAATGTATATTCATTGGGGAAATCCTGATAATCTGACTGGATTGCGGCCCTTAAGGAGGGACTTTGAGATCCCTGGGCTAGATTCACTAACTCACCGTTGTTGGGCAATCCGTGGGTGAGTCTTGTCGGGCGACCGATTCACTACGAGTCCTCATGCAAATTAATGTGATCTGACGTAGAGAATGACACAGTGACAAAATTCATCACCGTTCCCGTCCCCGCGGATAACCGTGGTAAACCATCTTCATGTCATTCTTTAAGGAGAGAGGGAAGAATCAGAGTATAATTGAGCACAACCATTGACCCGCAAGCTTTGCTTTGAAGAATGCTGGTGTAGAAGGACCGAGGTTGAAACAGACACTACAAGAATGACAGTCTCTGGTATCCAGAGCAGATATTGTGATGTCATAATGCCTCATTCCACCAGTGCCTAAGAACCAATCACATCAGTGATGTCACAATGGCTTCATTATCCTTGGCTCACATAAGAGTGCCCCCCTCCCTCGGCCACCCATTCCCCTTTGGCCCCCTCCTCCCTGTTACCACACCCTCCTGCCAGACACCCCCCCACCTGCCCGCCACTGGCTGCCGACGCCATCAAACTACTAAATATGGCAGGATAGATGTCCACTCCCTCCTGCCAGTGGAGTGCCCCCCTCCCTCGCCCACCCATTCCCCTTTGGCCCCCTCCTCCCTGTTACCACACCCTCCTGCCAGACACTCCCCCACCCGCCCACCGCTGCCTGTCGACGCCATCAAACTACTAAATATGGCAGGAGGGATGCCCACTCCCTCCTGCCAGCGGAGTGCCCCCTCTCTCAGCCTCCCTCCTCTCTGTTACCTTTTGTTGGGAGCAAGAGGAGTCCCTCATATGTGGGGGAAGTAAATTTGGGCATGTAACACCTTTGTTGAAGAAATTTCACTGGCTACCTGTCACATCCCGCACCATCTATAAAGTTCTTATGTTGATTTTTAAGGTTATTCTTTGTAAGATGCACTGGTATTTGACACAAACTCCATAGTGGGAACACTCGAAATGATAGCAATGTAAACAAGTCTATAAATCAACAGTATCAACAAAAAAAGAGACTTGCAGATAGCAAAGTATATAGTAGTTAGCAGTACCCTCAGATACCTGAGCTGTTAAACCATCAAAGATTCTTATAACAGCCTGTACAGGTAAAGAGTATCATTCATCGAGTTCTGCTATTTTTTAAGGTGCCAATGCTTAATGCGCATCTTCTAAATAATATAAAGTGCTCTAGTGTATAAATAAATATCAAAAAATAACATACAGCACTTATCTCAAAGCGATGTCTGAGCCCAACGGGACCCGTTTCGCCGAACTTTCGGCTTCTTCAGGGGTCGTGACAGTTAACTAAAAACATCAAAAGAACACAGTGAGATAAAAGTGGAATAACTAAAAATTGTTCTATAAACTTGCAATATACATTAAAGAGATGTTACTGACTGGGCAGCTCTGCTCTCTGAATTTAAGGCAGAAAAAGGCGCTGGCAGAGTTAGTACGCTGCATTAATTATTCATGACATCTCAGCTCTACTATTTCAAGTTTAAATACGTTACTAAAAATATAATATAAAGTGCCATGTGTATGATTAATACTGAAACTTGTGTTACAAATATTAAAACTATATCTGCATTGTTAAAAGAACGAACTCCATTCGACTGAGCAGTCTTTTTCGATCACCACCTCTATTATTGGGTAAGATCTTATCAAAACAAAAATTCAAATATTCAAAGAAGACCATCAATTCATAGAGATCTGGAATAAAATCCTTAACAAATGTGCTCTAGATTTAATGATCTTAATCATTGAAAATAGCAAAACTGCTATTAATGAACAAAAGAAGAAACTAGACACAGACATAATTCATCTTAAAAGCACCTTAGTAGAATCGGAATTCCTTGACAAATTTAAACATCTTAATGAAGATATGGAGAAATTTAGGGAAAACCTTAAGAGAAACAAACTCCGTAAATTTAAACGAGACGAATTAGACTATGTCAATAACAAGGTCTACTCTTGGATGTATAATGCAAATAAACATAATGATAAAAAAGATCTTACAGCCTCAGATTCTTCTCTTTCATCCATGTCCACTAGTGGTGACAATCAGTCTAATTTTTTTTCGGAAAGGACAAACACAGAGACGGGGTCGCACAAGAGGCAGAAGAGGGTCAGTCAGATCGAGACCAAATACCCACTCACAAACTCAGACCAATCAGTGGTAATTAATCTGTCCCAACATATATTGAATCCTGTGGAGTCAAAGATTCTTACTTATGGTTTATCTTTTGTACCATCTACTCATTTTGATCCTTTTCAGTTAAATATCGACTTAGAGAAGTTTGTGAAAAAACTACAATTAAAGATCTATTTTAATGCTTTTCCCTCTAAATTGGATCGGACGATAGTAATAGGCACAGCCAGAGGTGGTTGCATAAAGAATATATTATAGAAATAGTCTTACAGGAAAGCAATATTTATAAGCATTACAATGAAGCATTACAATTAAGTAGAGAGCAAAGCAGTTTCCCTGCCTTACAGAGTCCAGAAACAAAGAGACAGAGAGTCAGAAGTTCTAGGAAGAGCCAGAGAGAGAGAGAGAGAGCCAAGACCCCTCTCCTCCAGAGATAGAAAGATAGATTGAGAGATAGATTGAGAGATAGAATGATAGATTGATAGATAGAGCAGAAAGGAGGCTTTTATACCTTGGAATCTTATTCTGAATATAGAAACTTGTATGTCCCAGTATCTTTCTGTTTAGAATTTGTAAACTGTTTGAAACAATGGTTAATTTAATTGATAAAGGAGGGTATGATACTTGCAAGTATGGAAGATGGGCTTCTTTGTCCCATTCAAGCAGCCTATCTGCTTGATCTGTGCACCTGGACTCATTGTCCTAAGCACCCTCTTAATCAGACATTAACACCTTTTAGCTAGTCATGATTCAATCAGGGCTACTTAAAACATATCAGGGATACTTAAAACAGTTTCCCTGCCCTCAGGGTCTATCTGCATTCCCATGCCAGAGTCAGATTGATATAATTTCCCATAGGCCTTCGCTGACATAAGTAATTCCAACTAAAAATGCTGAATGGTAGCGATAGCTAGGCTGACAGATAGTAACCCCTAAAAGCACCTGGTCTCCGCCAATACCTCTTGATCCACTAGTTAATGCATTTAAAGCGTGCGTTTTACAAGATGCTAAACAATGGTATGATAATAGTGCTTACCAGTATAATAATTTAAAAAAAGAAGAAATACAGGCGGTTAAAAATCTGAAAAATGACAGATCACTAGTTATTAAGAGAGCCGATAAGGGTGGTGCAGTGGTACTGATGGACCATGACAAATATAACATGGAAATCATGCGTCAATTACAAGATGAAGAAGTTTATGCCAAAATACCACTTGATCCAACTAAAAGAATACAAAGAACAATCAGTAGATTGACTAATGAGGGTCTTAATGAAGGATTTCTCACCCATAAAGATTATAAGTTTTTGAACATTAAAACACCTATTGTTCCTGTCTTCTATACGCTTCCTAAAGTACATAAAAGACTAGACAATCCAACAGGAAGACCTATAATGTCCTCCCGGGGTTCTTTATTGGAACCGTTATCGATGTTTGTCGAAGAATTTCTTAAAACTGAAGTGCAAAAGATTAAGTCTTTTATCCAGGATTCCAGAGATTTGATGGTCAAACTGGAAACAATTGCAGCGGAATCATTTCCTTTTATTATGGTAACACTGGACGTCACCGCTCTCTACACCTCTATACCTCAAGATGATGCATTAACCATTCTAAAGAACATCTTTGAGAAAAGAATGAGACCACAACTTGTACCATCAGAATTTCTTTCCAATTTAGCAAGAACAGCCATGAAAGAAAATTTTTTATGTACAATGGAAAAAATTTTAAACAAAGAAGGGAGTAGCTATGAGGGCTACCTTTGCCCCTTCCGTTGCAAACTTGTATATGGCTGATTTTGAATCTGTATGGTTAGAAAATTCACCTTTTATCTTGCAGATTTTTAAATGGTACAGATATAATCGATGACGTCATACTCCTCTGGAAGGGTACTGAACAAGAGCTTCATTCTTTTTTCAAATGGCTCAACAGCTGTGATAGCAATATTCAATTCACCATACAATATTCTCAAGAAAAAATAAATTACCTAGATATACTGGTGATTCAAGCTGTTGATCATTTTGAATTTGATCTTTATATCAAGCCTACTGACAGGAATACATTTCTGGATTTTCATAGCTATCACCCTACAAGCCTTAAAAAGAATCTTCCTTTGTCTCAATTTTTAAGGTTGAAACGTAATTGCTCAAATATTAAAAATTACAATCGACATTCAAAAGTTCTAATTCAAAAGTTAGAATAAAAAGGTTATCCAAGAAGCCTACTTAAAAGGGCTTACAAGAGAGCCAAATATTATCATCGAGAATGGCTATTAGATAAGCGAATGAAAGAAGATAAGGATCCAAGAAAAGACAAGGTCACATGTGTTCTAAAATATTCTACAGCAGGCAGTGCTCTAGCCAGTATTGTTAAAGACAATTGGAAGATCATTCAATCGAGTCCTTTGTTCTGCAATACAGACATACAGATTGCTTTTTCCAGAGATAGAAATTTAAAAGAAATACTATCTCCAGCTGTATGTTCACCTCAACCCACGCAATCTCTTTTACCGAACGGTTTTTACAAGTGCGGTAAATGTAACATCTGTCAGATCAAGTTTCAAGTTTATTAGGATTTGATATACCACTTATCAAGGTTATCTAAGTGGTTTTTTACAATCAGGTACTCAAGCATTTTCCCTATCTGTCCCGATGGGCTCACAATCTATCTAACGTACCTGGGGCTATGGAGGACTGAGTGACTTGCCCAGGGTCACAAGGAGCAGCACGGGGTTTGAACCCACAACCCCTCACGTTACAATTGAAGGAATTTATAAGTCCCAAGGATGGAAAATTATATAAAATCAATCATTTTTTCACTTGTTCCTCAGCTTTTATTGTTTACGCTATCATTTGCCCACGTGGCAAGTGGTACGTGGGGATGTCAACGAGATCCTTTAAAACCAGGATAAGTGAACATAAATCCAATCTGAAATGCGGAAGATTAACAGCTCCTCTGGCAGAACACTGCAATACATTTCAGCACGACTATAAAGACCTGAGATGTTTTTGTTTTGATAAGATCTTGCCCAAAAATAGAGGTGGTGATCGAAAAAGACTGCTCAGTCGAATGGAGTTCCTTCTTTTAACAATGCAGATCTAGTTTTAATATTTGTAACACAAGTTTCAGTATTAATCGTACACATGGCACTTTATATTATATTTTTAGTAACGTATTTAAATTTGAAATAGTAGAGCTGGCACGTCATGAATAATTAATGCAGCGTACTACCTCTGCCAGCGCCATTTTCTGCCTTAAATTCAGAGAGCAGAGCTGCCCAGTCAGTAACGTCTCTTTAATGTATATTGCAAGTTTATAGAACAATTTTTAGTTATTCCACTTTTATCTCACTGTGCTCTTTTGATGTTTTTAGTTAACTGTCACGACCCCTGAAGAAGCCGAAAGTTCGGCGAAACGGGTCCCGTTGGGCTCAGACAGCGCTTTGAGATAAGTGCTGTATGTTATTTTTTGATATTTATTTATACACTAGAGCACTTTATATTATTTAGATGATGCGCATTAAGCATTGGCACCTTAAAAAATAGCAGAACTCGATGAATGATACTCTTTACCTGTTATAAGAATCTTTGATGGTTTAACAGCTCAGGTATCTGAGGGTACTGCTAACTACTATATACTTTGCTATCTACAAACCCCTTGGCCATTAAGGTCTGAAGGAGCAATGCGCTTGTCCTCGGATGGATTTGTACACATGCACTACGAAAATTTAAGAGCAGCTGTGAATTCAGTGGCAGTAGTGCCGTGGAACCAAATGACAGGACCATTGAGATCACTTTCTGATATTTAAAAATTTGATGTGGGCTCCTCTCATTGATTCCACTGGCCTATCACTTGGCACAACCCTATGAGTTTCTTGCATACACAATGTACATGTAGTATTATATGATTCTTTGCATATTATAGCTGTCAGGCTGCGCTCTCTGTTATTGGCTGGCATATTTGTACACATCTATAATATCGTATTACATAGCATACGGATGTTGCTTTAACTTTAATAAGTGTATCTGTTTTTGATCATTTCTCCATATTTCTTTATCCCGCTGACCTTTTGATTGTTGTATCATTGCGCAACAAATTTGTACTGAATATTTCATTTTTGTGTTTTGTAAAAAAATTTTCAATAAAAAACTTTTTGAACTGAAAAAAAAAAAGGTTTTGAACACTACACTCATAGAAGCTTTTAATTAATTAATAATGCTGTAATAAATTATAAAGCTGTTGGTTTTTATATATGCTGTGAGTTGTCTGACAATTATGTGTTTTTGTAAACCGCTTAGGTTTAAGCGGGCTAAAAATGTCATAAATAAATAATCCATCTGAATGGCCTAGTCTTCAAAGTGCTCTGCTTCCATATTGTATTTTGGAAATTGGATTTTTCTTCCTTGATTCAATAATTATTGATTCTGTAATTGATTCTTTAATATTATCATACATGGGCTGCCAAGAGAAATAAAGAAACACAGACAACAGCAATATGGAAGTGGTTGTCAGGTCATTTGAGATTATGTAAGGAGTTAAAATCTTTTAAAAAGGAATTGAAAACTTGTTTATTTGTACAAACATTTTTTTAGAGTGAAATGTTATTGAAACATTTCTTTTACATTGAAATGCTTTTGTGAGATTTCTATACGTAAATATTTGCAAAAGGGAGTGATGCAGTATGGGTATTTTATGTAATTTGTCTTATTATGAAGATTATGCGATTATGTTGATGAAGATTATGTTTGTTCTATTGTAATCTGTTTAGGCTATAAGTGGAAAAGAAATTTAAAAAAATTAATAAATAAACATAATTTGATAGGGAAGAAAGGACAGTGTAGTAATGCTATTAGAAGTCACATATATGGAGCGGCATAATTTTTTTTAAAAGTCTAAGGGCTCCTTTTACGAAGGCACGTTAGAGCCTTAACGTACAGAATAGCGCACGCTATAATGCCGTGCGCGGTAGCCACTACTTTCTCCTCTTGAGCAGGTGGTATTTTTTGGCTAGCGTGCACTATAGCGCACGCTAATCCGGTACGCACGCTAAAAACGCTAACGCACTTTCGTAAAAGGAGCCCTAAGTCCGTTTTGGGCCTAGAGTGCTTGTCGCCTAAAGTCTGCAGTGTCCAAAGTCCATTCTCGAAAAATACATCCAAAATATATTTTTTTTGAGAATAGTCTAATTATACGTCCAGCTGTTTGATCGTCCAGACCGTCAAGTCATCTATCTTCTCATCCCAAAAATCGTCCAAGTCCAAAACACCTAGAAAAAGACCTTTTGGACATGGGAGGGGCCATCAAAGTGATGGACTGGCCACCCAGACATGGCAATAGAGTAGTGGGGCACCTTACAAGTCATTGCTGTGAACTTCACAAAAAGGGTGCCACATAAACACCTCAGGAAATCACGAAAAGGCCCACCAAAATGGTTCCACAAGAACAAACCGCAAAGCAAAAATGGAAAAAGAAAGTGGAACTGGTATCTTGTTATATGATTTATTTCAAAAAATGGTGCAGAGATAACACAATAAAATATACAATGACATGAAATACAGTGTTATAGTGTTTCGGTTGTGGTAACAACCGTCTTCTGGGGTCCGGTCTGACTATGGGCCACAAGCGTACAAATGTAAAAATAAAGCAAAAACTGTGTTCGGTCTTGCTGTGTGCCGAAAGCTTAAAATTGCAAAAGCAGTGCAAAAATGTGTTCGCAACAGACATAGTCTGTAAACATCTCACCACAACTCTCTTGCAGGTTATGATGAGTCCCCCCAAAACCTACTATACCCACCTGTCTACCACCCCAATAGCACCTATAGTAGGGTTTGGGGTTTTTTGGTGGATTCACATTTTTCACCATGAATGTATTGGTTATGCCCGAGACAGATTTGTGCACTATGGGTCTCCAGTCTATATAAGTTTATCACATGCGCATTTCACTGTGAAAATCCTGAAAAAAAACAGACTGGCGTGCTGTGCCTTTTGGAGAGAGTTGAGAATCACTGCTCTAGAGGCAACAAACCCAGACACGTTGGCCGACACAAATGCTTCCTCAAGCTGCTGTCAAGGACTTTGGTGTCATCTGTAATAAACTCTTATTGGCTGCTTATGTACAAGTTAATGTTTTGATTTGCTTCCTACTATTTGTTTACTGAGGTCCTTTTGTAATGGTTTTATCTACCAATCAATACATTCCATGTGTGTTTTCTTTAATACCCGTTGTATAATGAATGTTCTTGCTTTTTGATTACAGATAATCACAATCTTGGCAAACATGTCGGTTCTGGAACAGTCTGCTTCTGAAATCATCCAGGAAAATGGTATATTTGACATTAAAACATTTACTTTTCCAGATATGAAGGCATAGATTCCAGCTCTGTGAGTGCTTGAGCACTCCTAATATTTTATTTATTGGGATTTATTAACTGCCTTCTCATGAAGAGATTCACAATACATTGAACAGTAATCAGGTGCTCTTAAGTACCTTCCCTATCTGTCCCAGCAGGCTCAAAATCGAACTATCGTACCCGAAGTAATGGAGGATTAAGTGAATGCCCTGGGTTACAAGGAGCAGTGTTGGGATCAAACCCACAACCTCAGGGTACTGAGGCAACAGCTCTAACCACTAGGCCACTCCTCCACAGGCTCCTTTACTGTGATCATATGTTGTGTTTTGCACTCCCAATTGATTTGAAAAGTTGGATCCTACATATGGAGGGTAATTTCATGACAGTATGTCTAGTTTATAATGGCAAGATAGGCCTCAACGTGCTCTGCAAAAAATGCAAATGGGTAAATGTACTCTATAAGGGCAAGGCTATAAACTGGGGGCTCGCAGTTACATGCATATTCCCCTAAATTCTATATATGACTAACATTTAGGCCTTTTAGGCCAATGAAAACTAGGCCTAAATACCTGTGGCTAAGTTGTGTGCAGATTGGGTGTATTCTTTAACAGTCCACTTAACTTTTAGGAATGCCCACGATCTGCCTATGCTCCTTTCCTGGCCACGCCCCCTTTTTTTTTTTTTTTTTAATCTTTATTCATTTTCAAACTTACAATAAGTGTGACAATATGTCCAAACACCCCCTTCTGAGATTTGTGCACTGGAATTTACACGAACCGCTTTATAGAATGTGCTTAGAAAGTTGTTCGTGCAACTTCTAATTGATGCCACTAGCGTCAATTGCCAATTATTGGTACTGATTAGCTGGTTAAACAATTGCGTTGCATGCACAACTTGGACTGAACTACGCCAAATCTGGGCCATTATGCACAAACCCGTGGATTCTATGTATCATGCCCACAATTGTGCACTGAAATTTGGGCACACACCCAAGATGCGCACACATCTTAATTCATTTATGAGCCCTTAACTAGCAACAATTGGGCATTAACAACCAATTACTGCTTTCGAAAATTAAAATTCACCAATCAAATTTATTTTTGTAGATCTCTTGTTTTTAAACATTTTTGCTTCTGCTTTTAGCCCCTCCCTATTATGTGACCCTTCACTGTTATCTTTTTCTAAAAAATTTGGAGTTCCACCCCGTCTCCCACTATTGTCTGTAAGTCTTTCTATTTTTGTTAACATATGGGTGAAAATGCTCCTGTTACCCCTTTTTATATTTGTAGTTCGCTTTGAAACTATGTTATAAGCGTTTGCATCAAATTGTAATAAACATGAAACATTAGCTTTGATTAGACATTGATTACTGACAAACAAGCAACCCTCCAGATGCAGACTTTTCCCAAAGGTCTGCAGTCTCCCACAGTTGGAGCTGTCCCTGTAGGGAACCTCCACAGCACAAGGGTGAAAACCGCAAATGCAAAGACTGAAATTACACAAGCAGAAAAGCCCCCCAAAAAGCGCAACCCGCAGCTATTCAAAATTGGGCGAGAAAACTGTGGACCTGGCAACTATGAGGAAAGCTGGCAGAGAAAGAAGCCGTAGAGAAGAAGCTCTGCTCACTGAGTCCCCCTGCTGACTGGAGTACAATACACAGGGAGTGAGCAGAGATATCCTCTGTGGGCAGCTGTGGCCTGGTAGCCCCCCCCCCCCCTAAGTTCTTCTTTCATTCATCTGCTGTCCTACTAGGGCAAAATTCTGCCCTGAGAGCCATTGAATTGGCTCTTCTGAGAGGGCACCTCCTACATATTTGGGCTCTAGTTTTCCTGTGCTTTAATCCTACCTGGGGTTGGGGAACTCCTGGTACCACTTAGGTATCTGTACTCTGTTTACAGAGCAGAAGTGCATCCCTGGGTATGGAGGATTAAGAACAGGTCTTATTTTCTGGATAATTGCCGTGAACATTCATGAGAAATATTTGCATAGATTTAACTGAGAAAGATGAATTTGGACTGGAGTAAGTCTTAACAGAGATTTCGGCAGTTGGAACCCAAGCACAGTACCGGGTAAAGCTTTGGATTCTTGTCCAGAAATAGCTAAGAAGAAAAATTAAAAAATTTTAATTGAATCAGGTTGGGCAGACTGGATGGACCATTCGGGTCTTTATCTGCCGTCATCTACTATGTTACTATGTTGGCAAAGTCTGAAAACCAGATCTATCTCAGATCTTCCAAGTCTGAAGTTTGTAACCCTCTATGTTCTGCTGATCCATTTTAAAATTGTATTTCTTCCCTCTAAGCTTTTGTTTGAACAGTTTGTCTATTAATGTAAACAAGTATTTGATATTAATGTAAATACAGTGTTCCCCTGCGAATTCACGGTTCACGAATTGTGGACTCACTTATTTGCGGTCTGCTCCGCCCGCCTCTTCCTGTAGCAAAGTCGGGCTACATCAATCAGGATCTGTGTGTCAAAGCAGCTCCTGATTGGTGTAGCCCGACTTTACTACAGGAAGAGGCAGTCGGAGCAGGCTGCGAGTGATTTTCTTCACCCACCAATGTTCCAGCTGCCCTCTCCTGCCTTTTGACAGGTGAAAAACCGTATTTGCAATTTTTCAAAGTTCGCAGGGGTTCCTGGAATGGAACCCCCACAAATTTGGGGGGAGTACTGTATATCCCGATTTTATAATTTTAGTATTGTAAGCCGCTTAGAAATCCGATAAGCGGGATAACAGATTTTAATAAAACTTGAAACCCTCAAATAGAAAAGGTTAACTGCTGTTTTTTTAAAAAAATATTTTTTTGCTTGTGTCAAGGTGTGCAGGTGCTGGTGGAAATGTTATTTGAAAAGCCGTCGTCTCGGAGCCCAGGGGAAGTTGCTGCCTGTGAGAGAGTTCAGCAGAAGTCTGCGGTGACTCTAGCGCGACTTAGCCGAGACCCTGAAGTTGCCCATGCAGCAATAAAGCTCAGCTGTAAGATATTATTCTCTTAACAAAATCAAAATTGACAAATTATTTTATTTTATTATTTATATACCAGTTATATCCTAAGCGGTTTACATTCAGGTACTTTATCACATTTCCCTATCTGTCCCGGTGGGCTCAAACTCTACCTGGGGCAATGGGGGGATTAAGTGACTTGCACAGGGTCACAAAAGGAACAGTGACAGATTTGAACCCACAGCCTCAGGACGCTGAGGCTTTAGCTCTAACTCCTGCACCACACCCCAGTGATCACCTTCCTTTCTCATTCGATGGCAAGCATTGAGATTACAAACTGGCTCAGTTTATTTATTTATTTATTTTTAGGAGTAACTCGGGGTCCATGAGCTATAATAGAACCGGTTTCTTTAAGGACATCATAAATGTACCAGTTGTGGAGAAAACCATTTAGGGCCTCATTTACAAAGCCATGATAGTGATGCTGCAGTGATAAATGCACCGAAGCCCTTAGGAATCGAATGGCCTTTGGTGCATTTACCATGGCAGCGTCACTACCGCAGATTTGTAAAAGAGGCCCTTAATTTTTTTTAAAAGCTATTTTGTGAGTGGAATATCAGACATGGTCATCTCAATCATATCATATTGAGAGATTCCAACCTTCTATGATTTATTTGTTGGGGTTTTTTCAGGTCAGGCTAATCTGGTCTTGGGTATTTCCATTTCATGCATGGACAGAGTCTTGCTTGTCTTAGGGAAATCTGAACTACAAACCCATGCAGCCAGCATGACAAAAATGAGGACTGGATCAACCTGTTCTGAAAAAAAGAACAGCTTGAGCCAAAGAAAACCTCAGTCTGGAGTATATAAGATGTAACATATGTAGACAGCTTATCAAGATATGCTTGAAAATCCCTTTTAATCAGGCTTGTGGCATCCAATACAAAGGGAATTTTTCCGTACCTTTCCGCCGCATTTTCTTGGTCTCTGAGGCACAGATTCTCTAACCAGCGCCGTTATCGGTGGCTGCCTTAAAAGTGGCAGCCCAATCGCGCCATGGTACCGGGTTCAGAATTGTGCCTCTGGCTAGGGTTACCAGATTTTTCTTCGGGGAAAATCCGGACCCATGGCCACGCCCCTGGGACCACCCAGTCCCGCCCCCAGCCCTGCCCCCACGCAATGGATATCGCATGCATGTGCACGTGACATCACCGTGTTGCATCCGCGGGTGCGCGGATGCCCCTTCCCGACGCGATTATGTTCTGGAAGCTTTTCAAAACCCAGTCAAAGTGCTGGGTTTTGAAAAGCCGTCCGGACCCCTGGAAATCCAGAAAAATCCGGATGACTGGTAACCCTACCTCTGGCAAAGATAAGTGCTGAAAATATAGGACAGGGTTTTCCAGGCCTACATTTCCGATGTGAATCACACTTCCTTAGGCACTTTAGGCCGCTTAACACCACTTCTAGCATTAACCACGCCTACAGCAGCATTGAGCGGCCTAACGTGCCTACGGAAGTGCAATTCTGGCGCCAATTTTTTTAGGCACCGATAGGCACCTTGAATAGGGTGGCCAGATATTTGGATTTTTAGAGGACTGTCCAGGCTTCCGGATGGCTTTTCAAAACCCAGCACTTTATCTGGGTTTTGCGACGCTTCCATCTCGGGACTGCATCAGGAGGGCCTCTGAGCATGCACAGATGCAACGTGGTGATGTCACATACATGTACGCATGCATGTCATGCATTCGCAGATGTCCTTTCGACTCTGCTCCGAGCACGAGAAGAGGTTGGGGTGGGGCTGGGGGGCGGAATGGGGCATGACTTGGGTAGAACAGTGCGGGGCAGGGTGGAAGTGGTAGGGCCTGGGGGCGAGGCCATGGGTGCACATTTTACAATCACAAAATCTGGTAAGACGGGTATTTTTTTGTTGTTTTTTTTTACTGAGCTTCGGCGCTTAAAAATAGGTGAAAACAAAAACAAAAACTGTGGATACAGATATTCTGGAGATAATTTATTAAACACTGACATATAAAACCATGAAAATTCAATTTATAAAGTACAATGCTAAAAAATATAGTGATCAAAATCCAACCGGACCCTACATGGTCCGTATTTCGGCGAACACGCCTTCCTCAGGGGTCCAATGGTTTGCAAACTCACATATAAAGAATTGGACTGAAAACAGTCTATTATCTCGTGTGAGCAAAGAACACCGCAGACAAGCTGAAGTAGCAAAAAAAATGCCCATCTGCAGTAACCATTATCTCTCTCCTTATTGGCTAAGGCTCTTAACATTTGCATCTCCTCTTCCTATAGGCTAAGGCTCTTTACACCTGCATTGTGAGGTCATAGGGCTTTATGGTTATAGAAACATTGTAACATGATGGCAGATGGCTCATCTAGTCTGCCCAACAAAGAAAAATGGGGAGACCCAACGATCCACAGTGAAAACAATCCACCAATGAAAACAAAAACTGTGGATACAGATGTTCTGGAGATAATTTATTAAACACTGACATATAAAACCATGAAAATTCAATTTAAAAAGTACAATGATAAAAAATACAGTGATAAAAATCCACCCGGACCCTACACGGTCCGTGTTTCGGTGAACACGCCTTCCTCAGGGGTCCAATGGTTTGCAAACTCACATATAAAGAATTGGACTGAAAACAGCATTTTTTTTTTGCTACTTCAGCTTGTCTGCGGTGTTCATTGCTCACATGTTTAAAGATAATAGACTGTTTTCAGTCCAATTCTTTATATGTGAGTTTGCAAACCATTGGACCCCTGAGGAAGGCGTGTTCGCCGAAACATGGACCGTGTAGGGTCCAGGTGGATTTTTATCACTGTATTTTTTATCATTGTACTTTTTAAATTGAATTTTCATGGTTTTATATGTCAGTGTTTAATAAATTATCTCCAGAACATCTGTATCCACAGTTTTTGTTTTCATTGGTGGATTGTTTTCACTGTGGATCGTTGGGTCTCCCCATTTTTCTTTGTTGGGCAGACTAGATGAGCCATTTGGCCTTTATCTGCCATCATGTTACAATGTTTCTATAACCATAAAGCCCTATGACCTCACAATGCAGGTGTAAAGAGCCTTAGCCTATAGGAAGAATTGGACTGAAAACAGTCTATTATCTTTAAACATGTGAGCAAAGAACACCGCAGACAAGCTGAAGTAGCAAAAAAAAAAATGCTGTTTTCAGTCCAATTCTTTATATGTGAGGTTGCAAACCATTGGACCCCTGAGGAAGGCGTGTTCGCCGAAACATGGACCGTGTAGGGTCCGGGTAGATTTTTATCACCACATTTTTTAGCATTGTACTTTTTAAATTGAATTTTCATGGTTTTATATGTCAGTGTTTAATAAATTATCTCCAGAACATCTGTATCCACAGTTTTTGTTTTTTGTTTTCATCGGTGGATTGTTTTCACTGTGGATCATCGGGTCTCCCCATTTTTCTTTGTTGTGCTTAAAAATCGGTGCCATTTAGAGACTCCAGGCCTAACAACCCTTACTGGTATTTAAGGATAATTTCCCTTTCCATCTGATTCTTAGAATAATCCCTTGGGACTCTAAATCAAGCATCTGTATATCCTGAAAATTGGATGAAAAATCCATGCAAGTTATGAGCTGACAGAAAGAATAAGAAAGAGTGCAAGGAAAAAAAAAAAGAATTTGTGCCAGGCATGAGTCATCCAGTATCTCCAGATCTTTCCACCTTTCTACACATGCAAAAGAGATTCCCTATAAATCTAAATGAAGCAATAGTTTCATAGACTGAGTACGTGAAGTGGCACATTCAGCTTGCTCTGCTGACCTCTACTGTGAATATTGAGCACTACAGCACACAAAGCAACTGCATTTGAACTGTTTTTGCCCTGCTTTTAGGCATTCCTCGACTAATAGAGCTCTGCAGATCACCTGTTGAGAGGAATAACAGTGATTCCGTCCTTGTTGCCTGCCTGGTAAGTGATTTCTGTTCAGTGCTTTCTAGCACTGTATACCCCCAGATCTGCTGCACCACACTTTTCAAAAACTAACCACATAAGAAAAGAGCAGGGACAGATAATAAGAATAGGTGATAGGAAGAAAGAGAGCAAAAATGATAGGAAGAAGAGGGAAATATAATGAAAGGGAGTGGCAAGGGAGATCATTTTATAAAAAAAAAACTTTTCTTGTGTATAGTCTTTTTTGCAAATTGTGCGGCTGTATACCCACAGCAGGGATAATTCTATAAAGAAGAATGCATGTAATTGACCCAGAATACCAGGATTGGAGAGAGATTTGAGAAAGGGGTCCGGGCAGAGAGGAAACAAGTTCAGGGGGTGAATCAGGTGTAGGAGACTCAGGAAAGTATTTGGGCAGGAGAGGAGGTTAGTCAGAGGGTGAATCAGACTAGGAGTCTCAGGGGAAGGGAGGCAGAGAGAAAGTTTTGAAGATGGTTGTGGAAAGTGGGGGTAGGAGGAATTAGTTGAGGATGGACAGAGAAATTTGAAAAGGGGGCAAGGAAAAGTGACTTAGTGGGGGACAAGTAGGAAGCAAAGAGATTTTAGAGGGTAAATCAGGTGAAAAAACGTGGAGGTAGAAAACTGTCAGATGGGTAGAGAGTGGAGAAAATTTGATCCTTCATTTTTTAAAAATCAATTAATATTTTTCATACTCTTGTGACTTTGCTGGTCACCGCCAATATTCAGCAGCTGCTTGGCTAAGGCTAGTAGCTAGATAGATCTGCCTGAAAAGTAAATCTGTCATTGGCTGCTAGGCCTTAGCTGGACAGCTGCTGAATATCGGCATGGGCAACTAAGTCCACGGTGGAGGAACTTGATTTACACCCCAACCAGACCAGTTTTAGGACCAACCATTTGACAGAACACTCTATGATTGGCTTAACAACCAACATTCAGTACTTTTTGAATCACTACAAATCTGTCCTTTTGATCTCTCTAGATTTATCCTCGGCCTTTGATACCATTGATCATCACTTACTCATTAGTAGATTATCCTCCGTTGGTATCTCCGATCAAGTATTGTGTTGGTTCCACTCATACTTTTCAGATTGTTCTTCAAAGGTCACATTCAAGAATTCTACCTCAAGTAGTTACACCAACTCTCATGGAATTCCTCAAGGCTCCATCCTCTCATCACTGCTGTTTAATATTTTTTCTGTCTCCTTTACTGACTCTTAGTCAATCCATCAGGTTTTCGGCTTACGCTTATGCAGATGATATACAACTCCTACACCCCCTGAACACGGAAGATCCTAATGACATAATCAATATAAACACCAAATTAGACCAAATTAGTCAGTGGCTCAAAGGCAACATATATATAAAAATCATCATCGATGCTGTTCCCGTGGAAAGAAGATCTTACATTGTTATCGCAAATTCACCTAGACCAGGGGTGCCCACACTTTTTGGGCTTGCGAGCTACTTTTTAAATGACCAAGTCAAAATGATCTACCAACAATAAAATAAAAAAAAACACAAAGCACACTGTATGCATAGAAAATGTTAATCATCATTCCTATTCCAGGGTTTTTCAAAGAGGTCAAAGCAGATGACTCTAAGCACTATCACCTCAGTAACAACTATGCAAAAATAGACAAATATACCCCCTCCCTTTTTACTAAACCACGATAGCAGTTTTTAGCGCAGGGAGCTGCGCTGAATGCCCAGGGCTGCTCTCGACACTCATAGGCTCCCTGCGCTAAAAACCTCTATTGCGGTTTAGTAAAAGGGGACCTTAGTGTAAAATATAGACAGCAGATATAAATTCAGACACATTTTGATCACTAAATTTAAAATAAAATCATTTTCCCTACCTTGTCTGGTGATTTCATGAGTCTCTGGTTGCACTTTCTTCTTCTGACTGTGCATACAATCTTTCTTCCCTTCTTTTAGCCTGTATGCTGCTTCTCCTCCAGACCTCATTCCTTCCCCCCAACTTTTCCTTCCTCTTCCCTGCCCTTTCTTTCTCTCTGCCTCCCTTTCATTTTTTTCTGTTTCTCTTCTTTCCTTCTGTATCCCTGCCTGCCCTTTTTCTTTCTTTCTCCCTGCCCTTCCCCAAGCCACTGCCACTGCCATTACCATCGGGGACCAGGACCCAAACACCACCAATAACAGACCCCAAGCTCTCCCTGCTTCGGCCAACCAGCATTCCTCTCCCCGACGTCAATTCTGCCGTCGGGAAGAGGAAGGCTGATCAGCCCAAGATCGTGATCAACCTATTGGGGGAAATGCTGCCGGGTCCTGCCTTCGCGGAAACAGAAAGTAGGCAGGACCAGGCAGGAAGAAGAACAAATGCTTCACTAACCTGTCTCCCGCATTAGCCCGTAGCGAACGCTTGCTTCAGGGCTCTCAACATGTGCGTGCAGGCTTCCCTTCTCCCCCCCCTCCCCGGACATAGCTTCCGGTTTCGAAGAGAAGAGAAGCCTGCACGCACATGTTAGAGCCCGGAGCATAAGTTCGCTAGGGGCTGAAATTTCCAAGCCGGTTTTTTTTTTTGGGGGGGGGTTTAATGTTCAGCAGCGGCAGATGACAGCTGGGCGGACCGCCCACCTAAAAGGCCCTAGGGAGAACACTGGAGAGGAAGGCTGATCGGCCCGTAGATCAGGACGGCAACACGAGTGCGATCGACTCGAGTTGCCTTCCTGAGCTACTGGTCGATCGCGATCGACGCGTTGGGCACCCCTGACCTAGACAATATTCTGCTACAAACTGTTAAATCCATAAAAATTCTAAGAGTAGCCCTTGATCATAAACTTTCTTATCACGATCAAATCAGCTCCATGGTTAAAAAAACCCAAACTGCTTCTACAAATTACGTTTAATCAGATCTTTAACAAAAGTGTTGGAACCAGCAGCCTTAAACATTCACTTATAATATCAAGGCTGGACTTCTGCAATTCATTATATAAAGGCATCTCACAGAAAGAACTTAAAAGATTACAAATAATTCAAAACATGGCAATTAAAATCATTACAAACTCAAAAAAGTTTGACCATGTGACTCCCCTTCTGAAAAATGCACACTGGCTTCCAATTTCTTATAGAATCACATATAAAATAGCTCTAATAATTTTCAAAATCCAGCTAAAAAATTCACTGATATTTCTCGACCGTCTTCTTATACCATACATCCATCTAGGACATTAAGGTCAACAGAACATCATCTTCTTACCATTCCTTCTTTAAAAATTATTGGTACAAGATGGTCTGCCAATTTTTTCAGTTACAGCCCCACAGCTTTGGAACGCCTTACCAGGTTACTTGCATAATGAAACGTCAAAGGCTCCCTAAAAAGCTTCCTGTATAGGGATGCCTTTGAAACACAGACTCGAGGATCATGAACGTTTATTGTTTATATTTCTTTTTTTTTTATTTAATTTTTTTTAATCTTTATTTTTTATTGAAACTTTAATATAACAAACAAGCACAATAAACTTGCAAGAGGATTGGAAATTAAAACCCTAAGTCACAATGACTAATCCGGGTTGATACATGTTTACAGGAAATATAGAAAATTAAATTATTTAGTCCACAAATAAGATCCAAGAACAAGGTATATAAAAAGTAATAAGGTAAATTATACATCTCATTTAGACAGATTAGAAGGCATGATTGCTCCTCCAGAAAGCCGGTTCATTATACTGCGGAACATAGCCATTGAACCAATAGTCACTCCTCCCCCCTTCTCTAGCTACAATAAATTCTAGCAATTGCTTTGGTTCATAGAATAAGAAATTTTTCCCTTGAAATGAAACACAGCATTTAACAGGAAACTTTAAAATAAGTGACGCCCCCAAGACAATAGCCCTTGGGCGGTAAAGGAGGAAATCTTTTATTTTTCTGTGTCTCTTTAGATATATCAGGAAAAATTCTTACTGTTGAGCCAAGGAAAGAGTCCTTCATGTGCCGAAAGTAAGAACGAAAAACTAAATCCCTATCAAACTCCAGGACAAATGTCACTATAAGGGTAATTCTCTCTGTTATTACGTTCAAGGAGCTTTCTAGAAAATTTGCCAGGTCTAATTTATTCTCTTGTATCTCTGGTTCTCCTGTTGGAGTCGAAGCCGTTTGTCTCTGAGTACTCATAGAAATACTCTGGACTCTTGTTATTGGTGGCAATCCTTCTTCCGGGATTAACAAAATCTCCTTCAGATATTTCCTCACCATTTCCAAAGGAGAACTCACCAGAGATTTAGGAAAATTTAATAATCTCAGATTATTTCTTCTCTGTTTATTCTCCATATATTCTAACTTTTTCTGGATAACAACCCTTTCTTTAATAATTTCAGTCTCCAAAGATTTTATTTGAGAAATTTGTTCCTCATGTTTTTTAATAATTACAGATTGTTCCTTCAGAATTACTTCTTGTGCATTGACCTGGGGGCTAGTAATAGCACAGTCAGAACACACGATATTAACAGCTTTTCTAAGTTCGGAGTCCATAGCGGCTATGGCCTTCCACAGGTCATCCATACTGACTTTATCAGGCTTAATAATCTCCCCAAACTGTTCAAGTGAAGAAGGCAAGATCTCACCCATTCCCACATCGGGCGTTGTTAATCCTTTTTTTATTTTTTTAATTTTATTATTTATTTATAATTATACAATCTAATTTTACAAGATTAATTCTTGTTACATTAAATACAGGGAAGAAAATTACAAAGCAATACAACTCTTACAATAATCATCATACTGATTAACCCCTTCTTAGACCACAATAATAGGGGGTGACCAAAACATAAATTAGAGAGAGATTTAGAGGAATACTACCAAAAAAGAAAGGCATAATGTATCAAGCGCCCATTACTACCAAGATCCCTTAATCCTTGATGATCTGCTTAACATCTAGAAATTCCTTCAGATGGTTAGGAGAGAAAAAAACATATTTAACACCCAAGTACCTAACCAGGCATTTCCAGGGATACACCAATAAAAATGTTGCTCCAATATTTATATGTTAATCCTGATACGGTAGGAGCTTGTCTTCCCTTCTCTTCTGCTCCCTCCTTTCCTCCGGGGCTTATCAGCTACACACTCTCCTGGGATAGCTGGTCCGCCTCCTCCGATGTAGGATTCCTTCTCCCAGGCTGGGAAGGAGCCTGTCTCTGGATCAGGCTCAAGGAAGCCTGATCTAAACTAAGGTTTGCTGATTCACTTGGCTTTCCTCCCGAAATCTGGGGAGCCTTCATTGGCAGACACATCGATCCAGCGTCCAGCGTCGTCTGAATTATCGGCTTGGAGTTTGCGGCCGCCGGAGGTCCTGGTCGCGTTGCTCCTTTCCTTTTGCTCATCACTATGGAAATGAAGGTTGTGCATCAGAAACAGCACACCTCCGAAGAAACCAACAAGCAGTTGATGAAAAATAGCAGTGGAAAACTGCCGCGTGGGTAAGATTCAGATTGTGGTAGTGCGGAGCTCAGTCTTAGTCGCCATCTTGGATCTATAGTCACAACAGACATCTGTTTATATTTCTTTTATCTTACTTTCGAAATTTAGATTCAAAGACGAAGACCTTCTTATAATATACGAGTATATCCTCCCCCTAATTTTCTATTTTTTATTTATTTTAGCTCTTTCCATGCCCGGCTGTGTTATCCCTTTATGTCCTTTTTTTTACTATAATTATTGTAGTTCATCCCCTCTTCCATTCTGTACCGGTCATGGGTTTGTATGTCAGTCTGATATTGTGTTTTTGTATTGTACTGTTTTCAAATTATACGAGGATGCACAACGCATAATATGTTCATCAAACCCAGCATGCACCCAAAAAGAGGGAGAAAAAGCCAAATGTATTGTTTGTTCCCCTGATGAGCCAAACATTGGTGAAACAAAGTCACTTGTTGGGAAGATTGGAGAAGACATGACAGCGTTGGAGCTCAAGTCATCTTTTGTCAGCTATGTTCTTGAACGTGCCTCCGGGTGATTATGCCCTTTTCTAAACCTGAGCTATTCTGTGAGGGAGATTTTTGCCAGTGAAAGTATTTAAAACAGTTTTGATGTGTACCTTTTGGCTCTATACTGCTACATTAGTCTGAGTCTTTTTCTCCCTCGTTTTGGGTGTGTGCTGGGTTTTGAAGAGAAGGGTACCTCGGTGCCACGATCACACAACATTTTGACTCATTAATTGTACTGTTTTTCCCATTTTAGAATTGTAATATGTTTTAAAATATTTTGACAATGCGTGTACATCAAATTTTAAATAAAAACTTGAAACATGAACTCAGTTATTCAATTCTGGTGGCCAAATATGGCCCTGGCATTGAATATCTGGGATTGCCAAAGACCATGGGAGGTAGCTGGACCGCCTCCTATGCTCTCAATATCAGGCCCTATGTGCTGATATTGGTTAGGTCATAGACAACATGGCACATCCCAATTAATGGCAATTTTGGGCTATAATTATGGCCAATTGGTACCAAATTAAAAAATTTAAACCCCCTTTTATCAAGCTACATTAGGGTTTTTTATCGCCGGCCACTGAGGTAAAAGCCTCAGTGTTGAAGCTTTTACCGCAGCGTTGAAGCTTTTACCGCAGTGGCCAGTGATAAAAAACCCTAATGTGGCTTGATAAAAGGTGGCCTAAGTTAGGTATGTAACTAGTATGATTCTTTAACTTATGCATCTAAATTGGCACGCCATTCTTAAACTTGGGTGTGTAACTTTGCAGAATCTGGGAGACAGTGGGCCCCTAGATTCTAGTCTTGCCCTTGTGGAATTTTGTGGAAAATATACAGATGTGAATATTCAGATTTGAAAATTTCCAGTGTCTTTATCAAACACAAGCAGGCCTTATTTCAGTCTTGCCAATAACACAGCGTAGGAGGTAGAAAAAAAACCCCTAGTGGAAGAAAATTGGTCGTGTATAGCATGCCAGATATATGGTTGTGCTGTTGTTTCCAGTTTTGTAAATAAACCTATCTGTCAACCTTTCAGGCAGCCCTGCGCAGACTGGCAGTGATGTGCCCTGATGGCCTGGAGGAGTCCGATTTCCAGCAGCTTGTCAAGCCCCGACTTGTGGATTCTTTTTTGCTTTGCACCAACATGGAAGAGAGTTTTGTATGAGACACTAAAATCATCATTTGGAAACCAGCTAGAAAAGTCAACTGCTTGAGGAAGAGAAAGGAATATAATGAATGAAATGGATGCTCAAAAGCTCTCTAAATACCTGCATTTTGGGTTATTTGAGATCCAAGGAGATAAGGATAGAGGATGAAGTATCAGTCAAACCCTTTTGCGAATAATTGCTTTTTATCCCTGTTGTGCACATGGAATTATTTTGCCAGTTATTTTAGGACTGATAAATTACTTGACTCAAAATCAATGCCTCTTGTCAATCAAATATGTTCGTATATTGCTACATCACTCTTATAAAATGCCAACTGAACTCTGTAAGATTATACATTTAGGTTCCTATTGATAAATTATGCTGGGATTGTGAGCTAATTTCTAACAGGAAAGAAAATCAGGAGGGAAACCAGAAGACGCTCATGATGGGTAGGAGAAGATATTTTGAATAGAGCACAAAGAAACTCATCCCTTCTTCTATGGCCTCCTCTGCCTTGGCCTTCCTTCTTCCTTTCAGACCTCATAGCAATGACTGGTTGTGGCAGTAGCAGGTTGCTCTCTCTCCATTCATACCTGCCCTGAATTGTGCTCCTTAGGCACAAACCTTGTTGGCTTACGTAGAGAAATGTAGGCCTAGGTGGAAATTTAGGCCTAACTACAAAAACCACCATCCAAATCCAGCATATATGCAATAATGAAGCTGATATTTGCACAAGCATTTTGTCACGGTAGATAATCAACTTACTGCTAATAAGTACAGCCTGTAATGTCCCTCGGAAGAAGTGGGAAGGAGTCTATTGCATTCAGATGTACTACATGCAAAGCATTTTGTACTGCATATTATGAACTGTGAATTGTAATTCCTATAAATATACTTGAGAAAGCCATATTTTCTAGTTACATGAAATGGTAGCGAGGCATAAATATATTATCTGCATGTGTTCATGCTTATCTATACTCTGTGCATGAAGAGTATAGGGAATACGTATAGATATATACAAAAAGAGACATACAGCATAGTTTATATGACTGCAAATTATTGTAAGAAATTTGTTTTAACTGGTTTTCCATAAACTATTCTTTCCATTTTTGCTGTCTCCTTGTCTATTTTTTGGCCCTAAAGTTTCTGGTGTTGTTTGAATATTTAGCTCCATCACAGCTGATTCTACTTCATTTCTCTCTGCTATATAAAACCCTTCCCCCTTCTCTCAATCTAAGCCAGTCATTGCAGCAACATTTATTTCTTTGGCCAAGAACCACGGTATACATGCATCCTGAGGCCAGCACTAATGAAAGTGCCATGGTTACGCCCTGATCTGTAGCAATACATCTGGGTTTGGAAGGTCATGGAACGTCACAAAATAAAGAACAGCATTTGGAAGACATGAAGGTTAAATGAAGCACGGTGTGTTGTCTCGTTATTGTGTCCAAATTCTAGATAGATCAAATAGTATTAGATTACCAGGAGGGATGTTGCAGAACCTTTGAAAACTATATAAAAAAAAATGAGGTAAATGAGGAACAAAAAAAAGGCCAAACAATTTATTTATTCTTTTGCTTCTCAAATTTGAAGACACACGAAATACAAATGGAGTCTCTTCATAAATACAAAGACCTGCGCTTCAACAGAGTGTAGACTCATAGGGCTAGATTCTCAAAGTAAGCTGTCGAAACTTAGGTGCTGGCAGCTTTAAGTGGCACAATAATTGATTGTGCTTACTTATTTGATAAGCGGCATATCACATTTTTAATAAACCTGAAACATCTCCCCCAAATAATGATAACGCTCTTCTTTTGTTCATTATCCAAGGTGGATGAATCATCTAACTTTTAATGCTATTCAGAGATCAAGAAATGCTGAGCAGTGGTGACTCACTGGAAACAATTACATCAGCCACTGAGAAATCTAATGCCAGGTCTTCCAGAGGAGGAATCCCATTAAGCTAACAATTCATAAAGCAGGGACATTTCCACTCAAATTCTCCAACAAAATTAGCTCTCGTAGATGAACAGCAAAGCAGGATATTTATGGATTGTAATTTGTTAGGTGTGATGTACAGTATAGCCAGCTATATGAGTCTGACTCACAGAATGTGACTGAACATAGTAACACAGTAAATGACGGCAAAGGCCAATATCGTCCATTTGGTCTGCCCAGTAAGGTGGCTAGAGCTGTATCTGCCACCCCTCCAGGCCTTTGAATAATGTTACACCTGCCACGCTGTGCAGGTTACGCTTTCTCTGAAGTATGAAAGTCATGTAAGTTTTGCTTTGATTCCATGGTTTTGCTACATAGGGATCCTTTTGTTTATCCCGTGCTTTTTCAAATTCTGACAGTTTTTGCTAGCACCTTCCCGAGAGGGTATTTCAGGTATTCACCACCTTCTCCATCCAAAAGAATTTCCTGATGTTGCTTATAAGCTCACCTCCTTGCAGCTTCATGCCCTCTAGCTCTGCAGCTTCTCCATCTTTGAAATAGATTTGTTGGTTCATTACTATCTTTCATGTATTTAAGCAGCTGTATCATATCCCCTCCGTTTCTCCTTTCCTCTAAGGTAGGTTTACCATATGGCTCCGGAAAAAAGGAGGACAGATTAAGGCATCCGGTTTTACTTCTGTTGAAAGTACTGGGCACTAACATTGAATTTCTGGCTTTGCGCAGCCAGTTAATGCGATATTCAGCACTTGATCGGCAATTGATAACCACATAAAGATAGGTCTGACTTTTATGCTGTCCTATTTATTTAGATAACTTATGCCAAGGGTGGGCAACTCCGGTCTGTGAGGGTCGGAATCCAGTCGGGTTTTCAGGATTTCCCCAATGAATATGCATTGAAAGCAGTGCACGCAAATAAATCTCATGCATATTCATTGGGGAAATCCTGAAAACCCGACTGGATTGCAGCCCTCAAGGACCGAAGCTGCCCACCCCTGACCTAGCTTGTTGCTACTATTTAGTTAGTTAGTTAGGGATTCTTTTACTAAGGCGCGCTAATCCATTTAGCACGCACTAAATGCTAAGGCGCCCATAGAGGGTGCTAAGTCAATTAGCGCACGCTAAATCGGTTAGCACGCCTTAGTAAAAGGGCTAAGGGCTAGATTCACAAAGCAAACCGATCGTGTACCGACCCCTTTGCGACCAGATTTCCCTCCTGCACTATGCACTAACCTCTTCTGCCATCTGCTTCCAATCCGTGCATGCAAATGAGGGGAAACACATGCAAAGTAGGCAGGGACGCGATTCACCAAACAAAATTTTGAAACTGACTGGGCTGGCCGATCAACCCAAGAAGCGACTGCTGGAGACCACTCGCAAACGGCTTTCCGACTCTCCAGCTCCATTGAAGCCCTGCTCTCTGCTGCCCTGAATCTCTCCTGCCTGCCGCCCCGATGCTCTTCCCCGATCTCTCCTGCCTGCTCTGCCCCGAATCGCCGCCCCGGCCTGCTCATCCTTGGATCTCTCCTGCCTGCTGCCCCGAATCTCTCCTGCCCTTCCCCGCACTGCGAGCCCGTGGTTTTAAACCAAGGGTTAAAACCACAGGCCCGCTGGGCTAAAAACTAATTTTAAAAGTTTAAAAAAAAGTTGTGGTTCGGACGGACATGCGGAGACCATTTACAGATGGTCTGCGCATGCGCCAGGATCGCATACCAGCGATCCGTGCCGGCAGATGTGGGCGTTCCTCCGATCGCCCCCATCTGCATATTAGTTACAAGAATCCATCGGACCTGCCCAAATCGGACATGTAGCAGTCCCGTTCGGGCAGATTTGTGAATCTAGCCCTAAGAGCTCAGGACAGGTTACAAATTACCATATATAATATACAGTTAAAAGGTTACAATTTGCCAAAGTTACAGTACAAGTTTTTATCCAAACTCGACACATACTAAGGATCTAATACCAATATCCATAATATACAGCTTACAGGTTAAATCTATAGTTACAGTGCAAGTTTTCAACCTAACGTTTTTGCCAGGTACTTGTGACCTGGATTGGCCACCGTGAAGACGGGCTACTGGGCTAGATGGACCATTGGTCTGACCCAGTAAGACTATTCTTATGTTCTGAATATCAGCACTTAAGCAGCCATGTGCTGACTTCACCCCTGGCACACCCCCAAAATAGTTAGTTTTCAATTTGTCGATAACTGATTGTTTTCAGCAACGCTAACCAATTAAGTGCTGCTAAAAATAATCAATCAGCCCAGAGCAGGTCATTTAATTAGCCAGTTAAATCATGTTGAATATCCAATCCCTCTATTCCACCTATACCTAGGCAGATCACAGTAAAAACAATCATAATAATATCGCCTAACATCTATAAAACACATGTACACCACAGAAAATATACTGCCTCACTTTACTAACCACCTTTCTTACCCCCTGTAACAGACAACCTGGAGTGGCAGGCTGTCCTGGCTTTTTCAAAGAGGTCAGCACACAGAAACCATACCACAGTGGCATAGGAACAAAGCATTCTTTTTCTGTACAGTTTGTCTCACACTTAATTCATACAAGAAGTCCGGCTTAGCTCAGACCTTTCCTTTCTCCTTGAACCTCTCCTGGGACTCCCTTTAGCTGAGTCAAGCCTGGGCAGAAATACTCCTCCCTGAGAGACCCGCCCCTTTGACTCAGCACTGAGCCAAGCAGTGCAGGGTCCTCGGGAACCTCTAGTCTTTCTCAAATACACGGTGCTCTCTGCTGCCCAGTGGTATAATAGCAGCCCCAGAGAGGGAAAATCTCTCAATCTGCCACACACCCCCTTTTACAAAACTGTAGTGCAGTTTTTAGCACCGTCTGTGGTGGTAACAGCTCTGACGCTCATAGGCCAGGAGAAATAGGTGCTTTTTCAAATACATTTTAAACTGTGCCAGATTAGCACATAAATCAATATTATTCTTTTAGAAAATCAGTAAAGACAGAATTATTTGATAGATTTGTAACTTAAGTTTTTTATGGCTTTTATCAATTATAATTATGTATTTCATATGACTTGTACAAATTTGCTGATGACCAGCTCTCCTTTGTTGTAAACCGCCTAGAACCGTTAAGGTCTGGCGGTATAGAAGAATAAAGTTATTACCGTATTTTCACGTAGATAACGCGCACCCGTGTAAAACGCGCACACGGGTATAGCGCGCGGAAAACACAAATTTATGTACAGAAATTTTTATATACCGCGCACACCCGTATACCGCGCATGCTGCCCAACTCTCCCGTCGCCGCCCGACTCTCCTTTCGCCCGCCCCGACCCTCCTCTGGCCCCCCCCGACTCTCCTTTCGCCCGCCCCGACTCTCCTCTCCCCCTTGAAGTCCTGTCCCCACCCTGAAAATCTGATTCCCCCCCCGACGTCCGATTCACCCCAACGCAGGACCACTCGCACCCCCACCCCGAAGGACCGCTCGCACGCACTCCCACCCGCACCCGCACCCCCACCCTGAAGGACCGCTCGCACCCCCACAGCCTCCCACCCCCCCCCATCATGTAGAAGCTCCTACCAGTGTCCTGCTGCTTTCTCTTGGCGGTCCCGGCCCTTCTGTGAGCCCTGCGCCTGCGCTGCTTCCTCTTCCAGCGGTTCGCCCTTTCTCTAACATCAAGCCCTCTTGCCCCGCCGATTCCCCGACACGAACGGGGCAAGAGGGAGCTCAAGCCCTCTTGCCCCAGCCAACCGCGGCACCCCCGACACGATCGGGGCAAGAGGGAGCTCAAGCCCTCTTGCCCCCCCCCCCGACATGATCGGGGCAAAAGGGAGCCCAAGCCCTCTTGCCCCACCGACTCCCCAACTCCCCGACAATATCGGGCCAGGAGGGAGCCCAAACCCTCCTGGCCATGGCGACCCCCTACCCCCACCCCGCACTACATTACGGGCAGGAGGGATCCCAGGCCCTCCTGCCTTTGACGCAAACCCCCCCCCCCCCACCATCCGCCCCCCCCCCCCCCCAAGAACCTCCGACCGCCCCCCCACTGGGCGGGTGGGTGGTGTGAGCAAAATTTTTTCCCCGTGCGCTAAAAATATCGGGCGCCAGCGCCAACTCGCCCGATTCTCCTCTCGCCGCGGCCTGCCATCTCCGTACGCCGTGCGCTGTGACGTCACATTGTGCGCTGCGAGGCAATATTTTGTGCGCCAGCGCACGCCAGCGCAGCTTAGAGGGAACACTGCCCCCCAGCCGACCCGTGATCCCCCTGGCTGACCCCCACGATACCCCCACCCCCCTTCCCCATACCTTTGTGTAGTTGGCCGGACAGACGGGTGCCAAACCCGCCTGTCCGGCAGGCAGCCAACGACGGAATGAGGCCGGATTGGCCCATCCGTCCCAAAGCTCCGCCTACTGGTGGGGCCTAAGGCACCTGGGTCAATCAGAATAGGCCCGGGAGCCTTAGGTCCCTCCTGGGGGCGGGGCCTGAGGCATATGGGCCCAACCCGACCATGTGCCCAAGGCCCCGCCCCAGGGTGCCGCGGTTGGCTGGGGCAAGAGGGCTTGAGCTCCCTCTTGCCCCGATCGTGTCGGGGGTGCCGCGGTTGGCTGGGGCAAGAGGGCGGGAGTGCGTGCGAGCGGTCCTTCAGGGTGGGGGTGCGGGTGGGAGTGCGTGCGAGCGGTCCTTCAGGGTGGGGATGCAGGTGCGGGTGGGAGCGCATGCGAGCGGTCCTTCAGGGTGAGGGTGCGTGCGAGTGGTCCTTCGGGGTGGGGGTGCATCGGACGTCGGGGGGGAACTATGTAAAAAAAATTTTGTACAACGCACTCACGCGTATACCGTGCAAGGTTATGCACGGTTTGTAAAAACACATATAACACGCGCGTTATATGCGTGAAAATACGGTATTATTCTTACTCAGGCAATCGATTCCACAGCTAGGCCATCACAGATATTGGCATGAATCTTTATATTAATAGAAGGAGCAGTCTAAATTTCCCAAACACGACAATCTTTTCAACATGTTAGAGTTTCTTCCCATAAGAGCTATGTTACTGGCCCACAATCGTTCTTATGTCCTTATGAAAAACAGCTCCCAGTTTCGCAGTGAGTATAAGGAGCTTAAGCCAATGCCACATAGTGAGCAATGGACCTGATCGAGTGTCTTCGAGTCACAATTCAGTGCTCAAACCACAAGGCTATGCTCTCAAGCCCCACAAGGATGAAACAGAAAACAAGATGAGAACATGAAGCACGCTGAGAGCAAAGAGCTACCACCGGTGTATCAAAGCACAGGAAAATGTGCCTGGTGATTTTAGTTCCAAGTGAATTCCCTGCACCAAACCCAGAAAAATAAAAAGGACAGAAGATGGACATGTAAGAAATGCCATATGTTAAACTGGGAGCTTACAAGTGTGATATTAAATCAGTGGCAATGAAAGACCATCATTTAGGGATCCTTTTATGAAGGTGCACTAGCTTTTTTAGCGTATGCACCGGATTAGCCGAAAAACTACCGCCTGCTCAAGAGGAGGCGGTAGCGGCTAGCATGTGCTATTCCACACGTTTAAGGCCCTAACGCACTTTCGTAAAAGGAACTCTTAGTCTTTGACAGCCTTTACACTTAAACCTCGACTCCACTGTGTGCCAGCTCTTCATATGTATTATGTATTGTCCATCTGTTGACAAGGTGTTGGCCATTTGTAAAGAAAATATCTGCCGTCTATTTCTATGTTTCTATATTGGCCACTCCCAGTAGAATTAATGTCTTACAGTCTCAGCATTAACTGTGTCTTCCCGAAGTACTGGAACCTGGTACTGAAACTGAGTTATTACATTCAGAGCCATTGCAAGAAGTGGGCAAGAAGGGTGTCTGTCTTGTAGGCCAAGCTTGAGGGTGCACCATAATACCTTGTAGAGACAATTTAAGAGTCTGTGAGCGTGGAAATGCACAAAGGAGAAACTGCATCAAAACCGATAATTGCCTGGAGAGTGCTTTTTTCCAATATTGAACAAAGTCCATCACAATCCTAGGGAGAGATATTTGTGTTGATTTTAGCCTCCTCAATTATTTTTAAGAGGTTGACAGGTACCTGCATCCAATCAAGTTCATTTTACTCACGTTAATGTTTTCATCACGATGGACTCTGAATATATTTAGCTGGGATCCATGTTTTGGTTGAAATAGCCAGTAGAAATGTTAATCTTCACCAAATCTTTCTCAATCATCTTCCTCTCCCTGTCTACTTGGTAGCAGTTTATACGAGCAGTTCTTTGGATGACTTGAATTTGTCGAACGCACCTCTTCTCTTCTCCGCGATTCATAACCCTGGCCCACTGGAGGGCCAATGTGTCTTCCACCTTTTTGACAGAAATTATCTTTACCTTTTGTCGATTCATGTTATAATCTTTCTAAACGAGCCGGTGGACAAGTGAAACAACTTTTCTTAGGCTCTTTGAAGCTTATTGCTGTCTCGGAATGATACTGCATCATCTTTTTGGAAGATCTCAAAGTTAATCATATACCAAGCCATTCAGGCTTCACTGATCATTTTCTTCCCCTGCTGTGCAATGCTTTCATAAAGTTCTTCGTGGCACAGCTAAAACTAACTTTAGTTTTTAACTCAAAAAACCCCCAAATTCATTTATTTAGCCCTTCCTCCCAAGAAAGTCCAGAATAGGGTTACAGGAGTACATGCACAGCATAGTCAAGACAAGACATGTTTGGAAAGCTAGTGGTACAATGACCGAGTTATGATAAATAGAGAACATCTGAGATACACTTGGTAACTATACATGCTAAAGTAGAATTAAACAGCTAAGAGAGGGAATCAATTTTTTTTCTATTTAATTATTGAAAATGCAAACAAAGCTGCATAAAGCACAACAAATGCAAAAAAAAAAGTAAATCAAACGATACAGGAGACAAACCCCACACAACAAACATAAAATCGTTGCAAATCACTAAAACCTTCCCCTTCCCCCTCTAACTACATATCACTGACTAAGAGAAAGCCACTGAGCACGGGTACAGGGCGCTAATTTGAATGACTTAGCATACTGAGGTGGTAAGCGCCTCCAGGACCAATAAGGGAATGCGTGGTGCAGTGGTTAGAGCTACGGCCTCGGCACCCTGAGTTTGTGGGTTCAAATCCCACACTGCTCCTGGTGACCCTGGGCAAGTCCCTTAATCCTCATTGCTCCAGTTACATTAAATAGAGTGGGAGCCCGGCAGGACAGTTAGGGAAAAATGCTTGAGTACCTGAATAATTTGTAATGGAATATAAATTAAAAAAAAAACAAAACAGGTGCCTACACTTACAGGAAGGAGCCCATAGTGTCCTTAAGCAGTGCTATCACCTTTATCATCAAGTAAACAGAGTCTATTTTAGTCAGCCCCAACACTAGTCCATTTAAAAGAAAAACACATCCGGCCTGCCCCTGTACCGCCCGCTGAATGGCCGCCTACGTGGCCAGTAGGGACTCGCGAGAACTGACGTCAGTCGCTCAGCAAGCGATGCGTGGGGCAGGCCGATGCCGAAGAGATTGCAGCTGCCCTGCACAACTGGAGATTCGCCGTCCGCCATCCAGGAGGCTCCAAAAAAGGTACCGGGGGTGGGGGTGATGATTAAAATTTTTTATATAGGTCGTCCCATATAACTAGGCTATGCCCCATACATGGGTTTGTAAAACCAATGTATAGGCTGCGGCCTATATATGGGGAAATATGGTACACCAAATTTACATATTTAGCTATTAGTGACGTATGTGAAATTTATGTTATTTTCCACAATAAAGTGCTGATATTGAAGGTTCATTTAATAAAATACTTTTTATCAATGTATCATTACTGAGTGTGAAAGCATAAAAGTTATAATACCTATAATACCGAGAAATTTTTTCCATTAAGCAAGAATAGCAAATTTTAAGAAAAATGGAGCTTTATGAAATCAGTGGCTTTGAGCAATCGCAAGATGGGCTTTAAATTTTATTAAAAATTGTTTTCTGATCAAGCACAATCAAATTCACAATTTTTTTCCAACTTTTGCTTTTTCTGGACAACCCTAACAGCACACGTTCTCTCTTGCAGTAGGAGCATGCTGAAATTTTCATGCACCATTGCCATTAGATTATCATGTCAATTTTTTGACAAAAAGCTCCTTTTTCTTAAAAAAAAAAAAACCCTAAAACTAAGACAAATAAGAAAATACTCATATATTGAAGTTGATCAGTTCAGGTTATTAAGCCATCAGAAAAGGAAGAAGAGAAAGAACTGGTGATCATTTACAGTACTCCCCTGATATTCATGGGGGTTCCGCTCCAGGAATCCCCGCGAATCTTGAAAGACCACGAATCCGGTTTTTCGTGGGGGAGACTGGAGAGGGCAGCTGGAGAGGCAGCAGAGAGCAGTGGGAGCGCTGGCGAGTGAAGGAAACCATTCGCTGTATGCTACGACCGCCTCTTCCTGCACTAAAGTCAAGCCTTACCAATGAGGAGCTGTGTGCAGCATCTTACTTAATACTTATATACTTGGAGGGGGTTTCCTCTTCATATGTTATTATTATAAATCAAATTTAAAAAACTAATAAAAAAAAAAGAAATCCATGTGTTGGATTTTATTATGTATGGGGCTCATAATCAAAACATAAACACATCTAAAACCCTGCCCAAGTCGGGACTTGGACAATCTAAAAGACAGATCGTCCAAGTGCTAATAATCAAGCCAACTTTCTGGACATGCCGCGGGACTTTTCATGTGTCCAGAGCTGAAAGGGATGTGACTAGAAGTATGGTTAGGGCAGTATCTGGGTGAGATGGAGGCCGACCTAGACTTAGTTGTCCTGCAGGGATAATCAAATGTTTTACTAGACATCCTGGACAAAACTTAAACATTGTGAGTTAGACAAAGTAAAAACAGGTATAAGTACTAAAAAGGTATCCACGGTGACCAGAGACAAAGTAAAGACCACACACACTCCCTCAGTGTTCACTGACCTCCTCACACCCCCTACAAAGATCAGAATAAAAAAGTACATACCTGTCTCCAGAACATCAGCACCTGGTATAGGAAAGCCTAGTAGAGCTGCTACAGGTGTCTCAAGTAGCCTGGGGGGTGGGCTAGCTAGTGAACCATAGAGAGGAGGACCCAGGCCCATAAGCTACTCTAATCATTACATTTATGGTGAAACATGTGCACCCCCCCAAACCCTACTCTACTGCCATATAGGTGCCACTTGTAGCCGTAAGGGCTATTAGGGTGGTAGACAGGTGGATATAGTGGTTTTTGGGGGGCTCACCATAATCTATAAGGGAGTTATGGTGAGATGTTTATCTGGCACCCTTTTTTGTGAAGTTCACAGCAGTGCCCTGTAAGGTAAGACATCCAGGGACATGGCAGAGGTCGGTTTGGGATATAGGTTGACAGCTTTCCTGCCATGTAGGGTGGAACCATTTTGTCAAAGAATATGAAGGCTAGGGTCAGGAGGAAAGTTTTCTTGTGGTAAAAAAAAAAATACTTGGTATGGTGTTCTGAGATCTTTTTCTGTCACTTTATCATGAGTATAGCATTGTTAACCTACATTGAGGTTCTAAGTGGTTAGATTTTTCTCATTTTTCAGTAGTTTTTTATTTTTTATTTTAATGGCCACGTGCTAATGCTTATAGCAGCTGATGGCCAGAAATAAAATAAATAGAAATTTTTTTTTTTTTTTTAATAGCCAGGCTAGAAATGGGCTTAGTGTGCAGTAAAGGCCTGTGTAAGGTTGTGCTAAGCCCTTTGTAAAAGGGTCCCTAAATCTCAGAGAATTCAACATCACATCACTTCTTCTTTAAGGAGCGGTGCATTATTGTATCAAGTTTTTGCTGCTTGCTAAATGATTTGATGTTCTAAAATCAAACTTGTAGAATCATCCAATGGTTCTAATTTATGCCGAATATACCGTTGTCCTGCCATCATATTATTAATATTGTCAAGGCAAGTCAGTAATGATTTCTTACCTTCAAAACTCAGGCCACGGCCTAAGGCTATCATTGCTGATTCTCTTGTAGCTACAGCCTATGCCATAGGCATTCTGCGCATTTAAACAATTTTCAAGGCAAGTGGATGGTCTCAACCCTGTCCGTCCTTCAGGGATTTGAGCCTGGCGTACATGGGAAGGCATCACGAGCGGCTGTCAATCTGAAACCTGACATGATGTTTGTGCGAATTCTACTAGATGGGGAGGGCAATTTTCAAAGGCTCTTACCTCTGACAAAATCACCTGGGCGAAAAATGGCCTGACTGAATATTATCGTGCTGAAATCTGGATGGACACAATAATATAGGTGCTCCTTTGGGTGTGTTTAGGTCAGGGCAAAAAATACCCAAAACAAAACAGTGCATGCACAAAGTCTCCAGGAGGGAGGGATTGATGGCAGCTCTGGCTTCCCTCACCACTGGACCACCAGGGCAGTACTGGAGGTCCATGGTGGGTGCAGAATGGGATTAGCTCAAATATAAACTGAGACCCCCCCCATATCTGGGCCATTTTTTGAGCCCCAAAATTTCAGCACTTCAAGCATTTTCCCTATCTGTTATGGAGAGCTCACAATCTATTTAATGTACCTGAGGTAGTAGAGGATTAAGTGACTTGCCCGGGGGTCAGAAGGAGCAGCGGGGGTGGGGTGTTAACCCAGAACCTCAGGGTGCTGAGGCTGTAGCTTTACGCCACAAACACTAGAACCTGCATTCAGTTTCTCACTTTCTCTTTTGCTATATATATATATATATATATATCAAAAAGATTGTGGCACATTGACAAGAAAAGAACTGTTTGGTTTTAACAAAACTTGAAAACTGTGACAGGCAGGGAGGCCAGACGAACTGACTTCGGGCCTTTCTGCCTATGACATGTGAGGGTAGCATTCGTGTGGTGCCTCTAAGCTTTCATCGAGTGCATGCTTGAGGTCAGGAGCATTTTTCGTGTGTGGAAAGAGACCGTTTTTCTTGCTGCCGGGCGTGCTCCTAACTGAGATGTCTGGCAGGTGAAACAAATTGCAGACATGACAGTCTAAGTCCCATTCTGAAGCGGAGCGGCTTGGCCTGTCACTCAGCATTAAAGTGAAGAGCACTGACGTGACAGTTGTCTGACTTGTGTTAATACGTTTTAATCTTGCAAACTAATTTTTGTTACCACATTTTGACATCCTGCATGGTGTTTGTTGTTTGCTGCCTGATAGGTTTTCTATCAATCTATCAATCACCTTTTAGGCGACCTGCATCCGCTTCACGTGTTTTCCGCAGCCGATCTGCCCTTGCAGGTAACGGTCACGTGACTTTTCAAAACTAAAACTTCTGCAACTTTCATGTAATTCCAGGTCTCATAGCCTGCGTCTTTCAGCCAAAGGCTGTACAATACAAGGTACAAACATCAAATGAGCAATAACAGGAATCGATAGAAAATATTAGCCCCCCCCTTCTCCTGCCTCTCCTAAAACGGACATGAAAAATGCACAGCAAATAGGCAGGTTTCCAAATGCCTGAAAAAACTAGCAGAATCCTACAAAAGCTTTCCGCTCTCCCATAATTTATTCCACACGTCCGATGCCATTTGGCATAAAAAACAAGGCATTTGCATCTGAACCACACGATGGATATCTGCAGTGGGACAAGATATATGCATAACATCTGAACTAGAGAATGACACAGGGACATATTTTCCCCCGTCCCTGCGGGAACTCATTTTCTCGTCCCGGCGCATTCTTTTCCTGTCCCTGTTCCATTCCCGCATGCCCTGCCCTCGTCTGCGCGAGCCTCAAACACTTTAAAAATCAGAATGCGTTCGAGGCGTCTGCGGTTAAGGCGGAGCTTACAGGAATGCGGCAGGGACAGGGACAGCGGCAAAACTCACTGGGACGGGACGGAGAAACTGAGTTCCTGTGGGGATGGCGACAAATTTGTCCCCCATGTCATTCTCTAATCTGAACTTTGCCTTTTTTTTTTTTTTTTTTAAGAGAAAACTGTCTTTAAGGTTCACGTGCATCTCAAGCTGTATATTGCTAGTGACGAGATAACAGCATGATTGTATCTACACATTTTACGTAACATAACAAAATAATTTATTTCTAAACCGCACTTACCGTAAAGTTCAATGCGGTTTACAAAAGACTAGCTACAACACATAATTCAAAACGATGAATACATTAATATTAAGAACCAAGAAAATTAGGGCTCATAAGAACATAAGAAGTTGCCTCCACTGGGTCAGACCAGAGGTCCATCCTGCCCAGCGGTCCGCTCCCGCGGCGGCCAATCAGGTCCGCGACCTGTGAAGTGGTTACTGACCACTTCTATAACCTACCTCAAGTTCTATCTGTACCCCTCTATCCCCTTATCCTCCAGGAACCTTCCTTGAACCCCTGTACAGAGTTCTGGCTTATCACATCCTCCGGAAGCTTGTTCCATGTGTCCACCACCCTCTGCGTAAAAAAGAACTTCCTAGCATTTGTTCTAAACCTGTCCCCTTTCAATTTCTCCGAGTGACCCCTAGTGCTTGTGGCTCCCCACAGTTTGAAGAATCTGTTCTTATTCACTTTCTCTATGCCCTTTAGGATTTTGAAGGTTTCTATCATGTCCCCTCTAAGTCTCCTCTTCTCCAGAGAGAACAGCCCCAGCGTTTTTAACCTGTCAGCGTATGAGAAATTTTCCATACCTTTTATCAGTTTAGTCGCCCTCCTCTGCACTCCCTCGAGTACCGCCATATCCTTTTACTTAGCTGCGCTAGTGGTTTTAGCATGTGCTTAGCGTGTGCTGCATTGCCACATGCTAGACTCTAATGCCAGCCTTGAGCTGGCATTCGTTCTTGGCGTGTAGCATGGAGTTACCATGCGCATCAATGGAGCACACGCTAAAAACCCTAGCGCACCTTAGTAAAAGGAGCCCTTAAAGAGAACAAAAAAAAGTCTTGCGTTGTTTCCAATAGTGAGGATAAGAAATAGATGACGAGAAGAGCGGCTTAAAATCTTTGGCCCATAAAGCAGGGTGCACATGAATTGTGGATTTACCCCGGTGAACTGTCTAACTATTGATAGGAGGTTCCCACAGACTGATAAACCTCCCCAGTGTGAGTAATTGATAGTCATCTCAAAAAAGCAAATCATATAAACAGGGTTCTGTGTTCAAATTCAGAGATACAGGAGTAGGTCTTTTGTATTAGTGTACAACTCAGAGTGCCATTATAGAATTACTTTCAATGTGTTTTTGGACATAGAACTCCGATTCCTCTCTACAAAGCAGGACTACTTGAGAGTATCTAATAGGGGGTAAAATCCCAAATTTCAGTGCCTGGATAAAAGAAGGCAACTGGTAGCCCAAGAGGGCAATTTTAAAATTCCTTTCCTAGGTGTGAAGTCCTTGGAGAGTTTGTACCCATTAATTTTGCTCCCAGTTTTCAAAAGGAAAATACATGCCTACTTTCCTTTTTAGGATTGTCGATGGGCTTTAGCTGAATTGAGGGGGGGCAAATCCAGATGTCAGTTATCATCTGGTCAGTTTGGGTACCTTTTTGATTCTTATTTGTTTTTAAAACAGATCTAGCCCCAAACGCCTAAATGGTGCTCAGAATGTTTTGTTAAAAATTTGATTATCCCTGCAGAACGTCCAAGTCCTAAGCCCGTCCAAAACATGCCTCCAATACGCTCTCTTAAGATTTAGATGCACTGGAGACAACAAGAAAGATGTCTGGAAAGTCAGTTTTAAGAATGCCTACTTGGAGATTTTGACTAGTAAGACATCCAAGTGCTGATTTATGCTGTCTTTTGGACATCTATCTTTTTTGAAAATGAGCCCCTTAGGCTATATAAGTGATCTATAAATAATACAATAAATAAATAAAATGTCTGGCTTCTAACTTTACAATATATTTCAAATTTTGCGACTTCATTTCAGGCTGTCATATTCAGGAAGCCAAGAGCAACTGAAATTTCCTTTTTTTATTATTATTAAATAATTTGGCACTTGGGTATCTCATGCACTATATTTTCTTCCTGTAGCAAAAAAAAAACCAAAACAACAAAAAGGCAAAAAAAAAAAAAAACAACAACAAAAAAACAACTCACAGGGCAAAGATGGGGAAAAAGAACTTAAGAAAGAGTTGAAAGCTAATACACTGGGAAAAAGAGAATTGGCAAAAGCAAAGTTGAATGAAACAGTGAAGAGTGAGACACTGAGCACACAGGAAGTAAGTTAAAGAGGATAGAATAATGGAAGATGGAAAAACAAAACAAGAATATTCTGAAATTATCTTTTTGTCCTCATTCTCATAGAACAAGTGTTGAAATCTAACAGGGAAGCGTGTGAGAAGAATCAAAGTTGGACACAGACAAAGGTGAGCTTTCAAGAGTCTTTTGAAGTTATTTTCAAAGGAAGGGTCACCAGTGAAAAAAGGCATTGTTTCTTTTATATTTATACTATAAAGCACCTCTGTCTTTTGCAATGTGTGATTAAAACAATATTCATCAGTGAGGCTGTATAAATATTCTGACTTAAAAATGGACCAAGGTGTCCAAAAGTTGGAAGTTTAAGGGGAAAAGGCATCATTTGAGTTCGCAAATGTACGAGTGATTACAAAGGAATTTGATTCATCTGAACTGGGAGAACTGATTATTATTATTATTTTTTAGTTCAAAGATTTTATTGTTTTTGTACAAAAATATAGTATACAAATGATAACTAAGATATGATACAACCTTATTGTATAAGGAATGGAAATAGTGCTCCATGAATAACACAATAGGTTGACCAATATCTATCTTATAACGAAAGAAACTGAAAAACCAGCACAAATCCCAGCAATAAAATCTAGACACAGTGTAGTGAAGTGTGATAAATATGCTCCAAGCGAGCCCCACGGGACGGTACCAGCGATACCGTCCCGCTTTGAGAAATAATACCGTCCCGCTTTGAGAAATAATATTGTTGCATTGCAGAATAGCATTAGAATCTGAATCTCATTGGTCCAGTTTGCAATATGTATTAACAGGACTTCATATTTTACAGTAAGTATGGATGGAGTTATGTTTTCTGCTATGACACTTTCTTATTTAGTAGTTAAACACATCGTGTTCCACCATGACATATAATCTACTTTGGATAGGTCTTTCCAACAGCGTAGAATATTTTTAATAGCTAGAAATAGCAAAATATTAAGCAATCTCAAATTGTGCTCAGTTAAGGGTTTTGTAAGACCACGATGCCCTAGAATAGTTATTTATTTATCGGTTGATATATTGCCTTTTCAGGTTTACAAATTTATTCAAACTTTGATGTACCACAATACACAAAGCAGCATTGTGGTTTGCAATTAAAATATATGTTAAGCGATAGAGAAAAAGAAAGGGATGAAAAAGTAGAAAGCAGAGGAAAAGGGATAGGAAGAGAAAGAGTTAAGAGTACGTTCTACATTCTCCAAGCAGGGCAACAGGGGGGAGGGGGAGGGAGAGGGGGAGTGGGAGATTGTTTAATAAGAATGGAATTTTAAGATTTGATGGAGTTTTTAAAGAGGAAGGCTTTAATGGTAGATTTAAATTTGTCTAGGCATTCGTCTAGTCTAAAATGGGATGGGAAGGCATTCCATACAGTAGACCCTGTGACTGAGAAAACACTGCAAGGGGTGACCTCATGGGTGATCTGTCTAGCGGTAGGGATGATGAGTAAGTTTTGCTATAGTGAATGGAGGCTCGGAGATGGTAAGTAAGGAATCAAAGTTGGTCCAGATATGGTGGTGAATGCATTGATGGGCTTTATATAGTAGACGTAAGACCTTGTAGTTGAGTTTGTGCATTACTAGAAGCCAATGAGTAGATTTTAATAGAGGGGGGTGACATGGTCATATTTCTTTGTCATCAATGGCTGTTTACAGTATAAATAGGGATGGAGGAAGATAAAGGAAAAAGAGAGAGGGGTGGAGATAGAAGAAAAAAAAAGGTAGGATCCAATGTACTACCAAGGTGTTATTCAAAGACTGCCTGGAAAATGTAGTGCCATCTTCTTAAAGGACCAAAATATTCATGTCAATTTTATAAATCCCAAATAATTCCGGAACTACTAATACTATTATCAAAAACGTATTTGTGAGTTGGATGGCAACAGTGGCCGCGGGGGACCCTTGATAAAGCACAATAGTGCGATATATATCGGGTCATCCTCTCCTGGGTCGCACATGTTAAGCTAAGTGCTTGAAAATATATAGAGTATAATTATAAGAGATATTTATTGAAAATAGTTAATTGAAAACTTAAATAGATAAGATAAGTAAAACATATACTCTAAGAAGATGTATTTAGTTGGCCATGTAATTCTTCCTGCTATGAGATTGTAAGTAGTGGTGGAGTGGTGGATCTGAAGCCATGAGATAAAATTTTATAAAATTTAAAAAAATATCAATATATCCAGGATGTTTTTGATAATAATCTTCTTAAAGGAGCCACTGAAGGGCTGAGGTAATATGTTGCGTCTTCTGCTGACCTCCTGATATATATTTTTAAAAACCCATTTCAGGGATCCTTGAAAGGCGTTGGAATTTCTCTCTTGTATGCCCATCGCTATCTTTCCTATTTTTATTGTAGCTTTGTCCCGTCTTCCCCTCCCACTTCCCCACACTGTCAGTTTGCGCATCACTATACTATTCTTTTCTTCTATTGTAGGCACCTGGATGATATATCCGTAAGGCGGGGTAGAAAATATTTATTTATACATCACTTATAGCCTACATGGTTTACATTCAGGTACTCAAGCATATTTCCCTTCACTGTCCCAGTGGGCTCACACTCTATCTAATGTGCCTGGCGCAATATGTGACTTGACACTCCAAACACTCTTGGTACATATTCACTTATGCCCCACTCCGAAGGAAACTGCATTTATATTAGGTCCCAAGGAGCAGCGTGGGTTTGAACCCACAACCTCTGGGTGCTGAGGGTGTAGCTTTAACCACTGCGCTACACTCAACCCAGTCTTGTAGCTACACCAGTCAGTCAGTTTTCAGGATATCCACAATGAATATGTATGAAGCAAATTTGAATGCCGCATCTCCATTACATCAATCAATCAAGCATATGTTTTCAAAAGCTCACACAATATTTCTTCCCAGGACCTCAGCGATACAACTCAGGGCTTGAATACTCTCATAACCCTAAAGCTTTATGTATCCAATCATCACTGGTCCCCCTATTTTAGGTATTATTTAGTCAAATTTTCTAGTGCATAACTTTTTTTTTTTTTTGCATCACTCCAAATAGCTTAAATCATACTTTATAAAAAGTTAAAGAAAAGCACTTAGCTTCATGAAATTGTTATCGTTTGGTCAGGAGTCTTATAGTCCGACATGTGACACCAGTCGCTTTTTCAAGGACATACCGCTAAAAGGACACATCAAATTAAAATGATAAATCTCTATCCCCATTGTAAAGCAATTTAATATGAACTTCACTTGCCATGAACCATTTACAAACACCCCTTACTCCGGCTCGGTCCCAGACCAAGACAGCGTTAGCAAGTCCTGCTGAAATATAAAGATCTACAGCTCTTCCCCCCCCAAAAAAAAAAAAAAAATCTCCAAATCCAAACCTTACCACATCAGGAAAGGGCAGCCCATTCAATCTCCACATTTAACCCTAATGGAGTTCCTGATTTCAAGTATAAATCCGTTTTTGTTCTCTCCAATTCAGCTATTCTTCTAAATTACCTCCGTTCCCTCATCTATTACTTGATCTATTATTCTTCACCTCATCTGATCCACTGAATGTCCCAAATCCACCCAATGTATCTCCATTGTATGCAAATCTATCTCATGCATATTGATTGTGGGTATCCTGAAAACACAAGCACTGGGTTGAGAACCCCTGATTTAGGAGAAGGTGTTCTGTGGGAGGACTAAGCCCACCGATCAACTTCCGACCACTTAGCGACCCCTTTACGACCCAATTTGCTAACCTCCGATCCACGCATGCAAATGAGGAGTAACGGCATTCAACTGCAGGCAGGAAGCGATTCACTAAAATAAAAAAGCAACACCGACTGGGCTGACTGATCCAAAAATAAGCGACTGCTGAGGACCAGTCGCTGAAGTCCTTTCAAAAAGTTTCCTTTGACTGCTGAAATAGCAGGAGAGCAGACAAGTTAAACAAACGGACAGAAGAGAAGATCTCTCTTGCCTGCCCCAAATCTCTCCTGCCGCCCCGACTCTCCTGCCCTTCTCCGCACTACGAGCCCTTGGTTTTAACCTGCGGGTTTAAAGCAGGTTAAAACCACGAGCTCGCGAAGGAAAAGTAAAAACAAACAAATAAAAAAGGTCACTGTTCTTAAGCATGCGCAGACCATCTACAGATGGTCTGCGCATGCATCAGGATTGCTAGAGAGCAATCCCAACAGTTGGATGGGGCGTGATTCCAATCGCCCTCATTTGCATGAGGGCGATTCATGAATCAGCCTCCCAGACACGGATCACAACAGATCCCTCACGAATCGGATCCGATTCAAGCCCTTTGTGAATCTAGCCCTAAAAGGTACGTGAATAGCCAGTATTCAGTTCTCTCTGCATATCTTTAAATAGGACTGCATAAATAATAGTCCCACTTCAAAGGATAATATAGGAGAAAATTTGCTTAAAGATATCCAGGTAACTTTATCTGAATAACTTTAAGCATTGACCACCCTGCTAAATATTGACCTTTATGTTATTCCCTCAGAGAGATTAATTGGTTTGATCTAGCAACATGAGTAGGAAGTTACTCGTTAAATTGGTCTTCGTGTGGTTTCAAAGACTCCGTTATTATGACGGTAAGTTCCTGTTCATTAAAGTTTCACAATCCATTTTTTCATTAGGATGAAAGCGATTCTGTAAACGAACAGTTGCGCTGAAAACCCAAACCCTCGCAGCTATCACAAGGGATGTACAAAGTCTGTATTAATTATCGGGAATAAGGTGTCAATGGAAGATGTTAATTGCCCTGATGGTTAGTTATTTGGGGACTTGCCCTGCATTTCGTGCAGGGAAAATAAAAAAAAAAAAGAAAAGAAAAAAATGAATTTTTAAACAAAGAGTTCTTAAAATAATCTCTCATCTGTAGAGAATTCCAACATCAAAGACTCATCCCAGAGCTTTGCTTTTATCTTTGTGGCTAAAAATGTTACGGATGAACCAAATGGTATTTTTAGTTGGTTCAAGTTTGCGAGGAGAAAACAAAGCAAGAGTTAATTAACTGTTATTAGAAACCTTTTCAACTTTAATTTGACTTTCAAATATTAGCATTTATCTATGGACTTTGCTTCTGGGCTTGACAAATTAGCTTTCACAGAACAACTTTAATTAGGCTTCATTGTGCTTTTATGTCACTTTTGTACAGCTCCAGACAATAAATAGCTTAACTCACATGTTAGGAAAAAATATGTTGAATGTTGGAAAAGTTGACAAGCACTGGACAGATGTTGGGAAGGAGATGTCTTATTCAGTGTAATACAATATAGATTTGAATCATTGTTTATTGTATAATTCAAAAAAATATTGGCAGGATGTCATGATTTAATGCAAATCTGATGCATAAATATTCATAAATGCCTCATTTGTAGTTTTGGTAAACTATTTCTGGTCAATATTTAAACTCTCCGGGTAGCACTTTTTAAAGGGCTGGCCACAGTATTTTAATTATTCATGCATATTCAGTGCCATCATGGACTCAATTCTGTAAATGACATGGAAAAAAGCAACGCCGACAAAAGCCCCACAATAAGCACTATCCTATGTGGGAGTGTGTGGTGCAGTGGTTAGAGCTACAGCCTCGGTTGTGGGTTCGAATCCCGCACTTAATCCCCATTGTCCCAGGTACATTAGATAGAGTGGGAGCTCACCGGGACAGTTAGGGAAAAATGCTTGAGGACCTGAATAATTTGTAATTCGCGTAGAATTGTAGGATATAAATTACAGTGTTCCCCCGCAAATTCGTGGTTCACGGACTCACTCACTATGGTTTTCTTCGACCGCGTCTTCCTGTGTGTCAAAGCAGCTCCTGATTGGTGTAGTCCGACTTTACTACAGGAAGAGGCGGTTGGAGCAGACCGTGAGTGATTTTCTTTACCTGCTGGGGCTCCAGCTACCCTCTCCTGCCTCCCCTGCCCTTTGAAAGGTGAAAAACTGCATTTGTGGTTTTTCAAAATTCACAGGGGTTCCTGGAACGGAACCCCCGCGAATTTCAGCGGAGTACTGTATTAAAAAAAAAATAAAAAAGATGCCAGCGCTTAGTACTGGAAGGCGCCTAACTTAAGAAGCGAGAATTTACCTCAACTAAACCCTGCATGAGGATTTATACCAACTAAAACATGGTGTAAATCCTCACACCTAAATTAGGCACAGATCCCTCTTATTCTATAACAGCGTGCATAAATTACATGGGAAGGAGGCACTGGGGGCACTAAAGACAGGAAGGGGCACTAAGGACATGGGAAGGAGGCACTGGGGGCACTAAAGACATGGGAAGGAGGCACTGGGGGCACCATGGACACGGGACGGAGGCACTGGGGGCACTATGGACACTGGAAGAAGACACTGGGGGCACTAAGGACATGGGAAGGAAGGAGGGAGGGAATAGAAAGGGACAATTGTTGGGCCTGAGTGCAGAAAGAAAGAAATGAAAGAAAGGATACACAGTCAATTAATAGATGTCCCCTTTTGATGAAAAAAATAAATGGTCACGTTACCTCTGAAATACTTTCTCTGCAGCAGAGTCGGCAGGCGTGCTGAGGTGTAGGAAGGTCCCGTGCTGACTCATCTGCTGTCTCTGCTTCGGAATAAGTAAGTTACGTTGGAGGGGGTGGACCCGGCAGACGCCGTCATTGCGGGACTTTGCTACAACTCCCTGCGTCTGCCGGATCCACCCCCTCCAACGTAACTTACTTCTTCTGGAGCAGAGTCAGCAGACGAGTCATCGCGGGACCTTCCAGCATGCGGCTGCTGAGTCCGCTCCAGGGCAAGTACGTCGGAGTGGGGTGGACTGGCAGCTACAATCATCGTGGGACCTTTCTGCATGAAGGGAGAGAAAGGAGCAGGATTGCTGGAATGGAAGAGTGGTGGAGGGAAAGAAAGGGGGCAGGGTGGTATGGAAGGTTGGTGCTGATAGAATTGATGTACAGAGAAAGGGGAGAGACATAAGGGGGAAGGATATTGGAGGGAGAGAAAGGGGGCTGATGCTGATTGAAGAGGGGTGGATGGCGAGAGAAAGGGCAGACATTGGATGGTAGTGGGGAACCTATGCTGAATGGAAGTGCAGATGGGAGAGATAAGGGAGCAAATGCAGGAAGGAAACGGGAGGAGAGAAAGAGGGGAGCAGACGCTGGATGAAAGTGGACAGAGAGAGGAGAAGATACTAGATGGAAGGGTTGGAGAAAGAGGGTACATAATGGAAGGAGGGGATAAATAAAAGGAGGGCACATGATGGGGAGAAAAGGACTGAGTTAGGGAAACACTGGAGGGGTGAGGGAAAGAGGTGGCAGGCTTTAGGTAGACAGTAAAAAAGGACATTGATGAGAGGGTAGTAAGAACGTAATCTAGACAGATGCAGAAAATAAATTGAAAAGGAAAATGAGGGGAAAAAGGGAAAGGGATTGCAGAGGAGAGGTGTGGGAGAGGGAAGGAGAGGAGAGAAATGCCAGACCAATGGGGTTAAAGGAGAGATGGAAGGGGGAGGCATACAGTTTCTGAAAGGGACATAGAAGGAGAGAAGATACCCTATAGGGGAAGAGAGACGGCAGACAGTGGATGGAAGAAAGAGTACAAGAAGATGAGGAAAGCAGAAACCACAGAAGACAAAGGTAGAAAAAAAATTTCTATTATTTATTGCTTTAGGAGACATGTGTCACTGTTTCTGTGGTGTTGCATTATATGCAGAGTCCAGCTTCTTGCTGGTTCAATGTAATCTTTGTCTATGTATTTCTATTTTATCCCCCCTTTTACAAAACTGTGGAACATTTTTTAGCGCCAGCTGTGGTGATAGCAGCTCTGATGCTCAGAATTCTATGAGCATCAGAGCTGCTACCACCGTGGCTAAAATCCACACTACAGTTTTGTAAAATGGGGAGGGGTTAGTTTGTTATGACATATTCCATACTAGGCGAAGGTGTTTTCTGTGTTCTGTGTGTTCGAAAGACATGGTTTTCTGTTAGGACTGACTGTAGGATTGATCTGTACTAGTCTGGCTTGTTTAGTTTTACAATGGGTGTATTGCTGTTGTACTTCTCACTGCAGTATGTAAGATGCTGCCTTTTCCTAGGTACTCATGTGTGACGTGTGGCTTGTTACTAAAAATCATGTTTTTTTCATACAGATGGAGGAGGTGTCAAAAAATGATGGGCCCCGGGTGTCACATATGCTAGGTATGCCACTGGATGTTACCACTCTGAAAAGGAATAACAAAGCTGATAGCTTTGGTAGAAGGTGACTACCAAAATGATAATATACATTGCATTACAGATAATCTTTCTGGGTCCTGAATTTCTGATACTCAGTTAATAATGAATTTTAAAGTAGGAAATATGCTGAAAACCACAGCTACAACCGAAGGATTGCCCATGAAGCTGTGGCATTTGTGCATTTTTAAAATAAATGTTACTAGATTAGAATATATTTTGATAGACCACTGAGATAAGTGCTAGTCGACAATAAGCATGTATAATTTACATCTTTCTTATGATCTTAACATCTTGGTGTGTACGTTATTACATAAATTAGTTTAATGCATTTGTCATTCAGCTGATTGCTCAAGCGTGGCTTCTCTTAGTCTTCTGCCATAACTTTGAGGGTTATCAAACCTACTTGATAATGTGGTGTTTGTTTTTGTCTTTCATGAGGAAAGACTAAAAAGGTTAGGGCTCTTCAGCTTGGAAAAGCGACGGCTGAGATATGGTTGAAGTCTACAAAATCCTGAGTGGTATAAAACAGGTAGAAGTGGATTGATTTTTCAGGAACACTCGGTGAAGTTACAGGGAAATACTTTTAAAACCAATAGGAGGAAATATTTCTTCAATCAGAGAATAGTTATGCTCTGGAGCGCGATGCTAGAGGTTGTGGTAAGTGTGTTGAGTGTAGCTGGTTTTAAGAAAGGTTTGGACAGTTTTCTAGAGGAAAAGCCCATAGTCTGTTATTGAGACAGATATAGGGGAAGCCACTTCTTGACCTGGATTGGTAGCATGGAATGTTGCTACTCTTTGGGTTTTGGCCATGTACTAGTTATTTTATTTATTCAATTTTTAGCCCGTCCTCCCAAAGGAGCCCAGAACGGGTTACAAAGTACATCTATAATAATCCAGACAGAGCAGAGATTACAGTTTACATAAATTACAATATAGATGACAGTTTACATAAATTACAATATAGACATGATAATAAAACATATGTACTAAGTAGCATCTGGTGAAATTAAGTGACATAGTGCGTTGACTGGGTGGCATTTCAGGGTGAATGACTTTAAGGCGCTGGGTTAGTAAAGAGGAAGGTTTTCACGGCCTTCCTGAAGTTCCAGAGTCCATCTAGTGATCTGACAAATGGAGGGATTGTGTGCCAAAGTTTGGGTATGAAATGTGAGTAGGAGCGTTAGCGGGCGGTTTCAGTTTTGAGGGAGCGGCCAGAAGGTATGATCAGTCGTTTTTCTCCTTGGGACCTCAGTGGTCGTTTTGGGAAATAGATTTGTAGTTTAGTTTTCATGTAGTACGGAATCATTTCATGGAAGGTTTTGAAAGCGATGAGCAGGGCCTTGAAGGTGCAGCGTTTTTGAATGGGCAGCCAGTGCATGGAAGCTAATGCAGGGGTAACATGGTTGCGGATGCCTAGGTTTTTCAGAAGGCATATTGCAGCGTTTTGCACCCTTTGGAGGGTGTTTTGGTAGGCAGGCCCACTAGTAGAGTGTTACAATAGTCTACGCGGGATAGAACAAAAGCGTAGAGTAGTTGGGCAAATTCTGAGAAGTAGGCACGTATGGTTTTTAGCTGGCGGAGGTAGTAGAAGGAGGATGATACTAGTTTGGATACGTGATAAATTAGAGTCAAGAGTTATTCCTAGGCTGCGGATGTTGTCTTTGGCTGTAAGGGTGTTTGTGGCCTAGGAAAAGGACGGACGGGGGTATACGCATAAATCTTTGTGGATCAAGAGAAGTTCTGTCTTGGATTCATTAAACTGTAATTTGTTTACGGTCATCCAAGACTTTATTTCAGTTAAGCAAGACTGGAGATATTTGATTTGTGTGTCTCGGTGATGGCCTAGGGGAAGATAGAGTTGTAGGTCATCAGTAAAGGAGTGGATTCTGATGCGGTGTTTACCCGCTATGTCCAGTACTGGTTTGACATAGAGGTTGAAGAGGAGAGGTGAAAGTAAAGCTCCCTGAGGCACTCCATAATGGAGTGGTTTGGGTTCAGATAAGGATTTTCCTAGTAGGACTCTGCGATCTGTCGTTCAGGAATGAAGGGAACCATTGAAGTACATTGTCACAGATTCCAATGGACTTTAGCCTGGACAAGAGGAGAGAGTGGTCTATGGTGTCGAAGGCGGCACTGAGGTCTAATAGTATCAGCAATGCATCATTTCCATCATCTAGGATGTCCAAAAGCACAGTTTCTGTGCTGTGGTGTTTCCTGAAGCCCGATTGGAAGTTGGAGAGGGTGGCGGTTGTCTCCATGAAGTCTTGCAATTGCGTGAGTACAGTCTTTTCCAATATTTTTGAGATGAAAGGGAGGTTTGAGACAGGTCTGAAGCTGCTTGGGTTGTCTGGGTCCATGGTTGGTTTTTTCAGGAGTAGTTTTACTATGGCTGATTTCCAGCTCCGTGGAACTACACCTGTCATCCACTGGGAGAACAGGCTACCCAGGTCTGACCCAGTAAGGCTATTCGTATGTTCTTAATGATTTAAAAAGCTCAGTTGGCACTGATAACAAGCAATTAGCACCTCATAATTAGCTTAAATGGATGGTACGCGTTTAACTTGGTAGGTACCTAACAGAAAGTAGGGGTGGATCATGGGCCTGTTTTTATTGCAGGCGCCTATTTTTGGACTTAGGAGCCAGTATGTAGACCAAGAAAACCCAATAGGGTATGCCTAAGGTTAAGACACCCACCAGTGACTAAATTCACTTTAGGAGCCCCTAGACACGATTTATAGACGGTGCCTAACTTAAAATTGACAAGCACTATGTTTTAGGTGCCCTAAATGCTATGCAGCCCATTAGCACCCTAATTCTGATCTTCCATGGTACACATAATAAAAATATTATAAGGTTCAGACCAAATTTGAAGTCATTATTTTAAATATTGGATAAATGATCATTCTATAACTTTAATGTGCAGTGCAAGAATACCTACAGCCCTACTATATGAAACTACATTGGCTTCCCATAACAGCAAGGATCAAGTTTAAATTAGGCATCATTGCCTTTGAAATCCTGACAAGTAGCACGAGCTCAAGTTCAATTGATTTGATTTCTGCAAATATAAAACCAAAGTTAAAATCTAAATGGTTCATAATATAATAAATATATTGATTTGTTTTGTTTTCCCTCCCCTTTTTAAAATATGTATGTTACATTACAAAACAAATCACTACATCCATTACATACAAATACTAAACATAGGGAAAATAATGAGGGTAATTGCAAAGAAATGAAAATTCCAAAAACGGGTAAAGGGAGGAACATAAGGTTGGGATTAAAAAAAAAAATAAGAGTGTTACACGGTTTTAAGCCCAATCTTTTTCTATGAACAGAATACTTGAGAAAAATAATAAGCCTTTAATTGAACCTTAAGGCTATAAAGGGTGCCTAAGTCATGCCTAAAGTCAGGCGTGCTTTAGGCGTCCAATCTAAGTAGTTAATGAGCTAATTAAGGGTCTCAACAAGCGATGGTACTTAGCCGTCAAAAGGACATAGATGCCACTTTGTAGACACAGCCCCAATTTCATGGACGCCCATCTTTAAAACTCATGCCTAACTCAATAGGCATGGATGTGGAATGGGCGTGGTTTGCAGACGCGTTTTGCAGATTCAGGGCCTAAATGTCTGAAATGAACTTTCTGTACGAAGGTAAAAAGGCAAAGAGTTCCAAAGGGTAGGAGCCATAGCCGAAAAGAATTTCAATGACCATCAAAAAAACAATTGCTTAAGGGGGCCTTTTATTAAGGCGTGCTAGCCGATTTAGTGTACGCTAAATGCTAACATTATATTCGATGGATGCGTTAGCATTTAGCGTGCACTAAATTGGCTAGCGCACCTTAGTAAAAGACCCCCTAAATGAGAGAACTCGTCAACAACTGTCGATGGGATGATCGAAGAATTCTCCATGGAGAATATGGAACCAAAAAGCTAAATAAAAAAAAATGGAAGACCACTGGATACAATTTGGTGTGAAAGAAGATATCTTCTTTTTCAAGGGTCCGCGGCAACAAGGGGGCATCCATGGAAAATCAGGGGCGGGAAACTGCATGGGGACACCAGGAAATTCTTTTACACTGAAAGGGTGGTTGATCGCTGGAATAGTCTTCCACTTCAGGTTATTGAGGCCAGCAGCGTGCCTGATTTTAAGGCCAAATGGGATAGACACGTGGGATTTATTCACAGAGAAAGGTAGGGGAGGGTCATTGGGGTGGGCAGACTAGATGGGCCGCAGCCCTTATCTGCCGTCTATTTCTATGTTTAAATGGAATTCGATAAGAGACAGGAAGAATGTCTGTGTCAAATTGTCCATTGTAATAACTTCCTGGGTAAACCTCTTGAGAAATCCATAAAAATTAAAACAAGCCAGTCAAATGAAACCATAATAAAGGCTTTAGCGTTGTTGAAATGAAAGTCTGCAGAAGCATGTTGATTTCTTATGAAGATTGTATTGAATGACATCTGACGCAGGCGGGTATGCTGAAACACGGCCCGTGTTGGGTCCATCAATAAATAGAAATTTAGTTCCTCTGTACTTCGAGTCCCTTTCTTTTTTTGATTGATTTGTGGTCAATTACTATTCCAATTAATGCAATTAAGTTAGGTGCTAGTAGGCACGACCTAACTTTCAGCGCCTTTTACAGTATCTGGACCTTAATGCCTTTAAGTAAAAGGACCCCTTTGCTATTGTTTTTCGGTATAGGATTTTTTTTTTCTTATTTTAATTAACCTTACTTTGGAATTCCTCTTGAAAAAGCTGGTAATTTATACTGCATGTCTAAATAATGAAATATTCTAAATTGCTTCTCTATTACGTACCTTTTTATTTCAGCATCGTCTTCTCTTTCTTCCGGCCTTTTATCTCCTGTTGTTTTACTGAATTTCCTTGTTGTCTCTCTTCCCTGCACAGCACTGATTTCTTTTTTATTATTAATCACTCCTGTAATAGGCATGAAATCTTTTGGTCACCATTACCATCCCTTAGGTACAAAGCAGTTAAAAAACTAAAGCTTGAAGGTCAAGATAAAGGTTGAAGAGAAATTAGAGTGACAAGCGAACAGAGATAGAGTAAATGTGGCTTTAGAAAAAACCCAGTTAGCAGCCCCACCAAATAGGACCATCCTGAAAATGATATCTACAATATTTATATTTGACTTCTCTTTTATCATTGCTCTGTAGATAGGGACTATTTAATAAATTTAATACTTGCAGTTATTTGAAGTGGGATTTGAAAAGGACTAACAATTGGACATTTGAGTATAAGACCTCTACAATAATACAGAAATAGTACGAGGGTGGTTTGAAAAGTTTGTTAAAAAAAAGGAAGTTAAACCACGTGGTTTGCATCGAGGACTATACAAGGAGTCTGGTGAGTTTCCAGTTTTTTCATAAGCTATTTTTCCTATGATAGGAAAAAACTGGACACCTGCTGGACTACGTGTGTAGCCCTTGATGGATACCACACTGTTTAACTTGCCTTTTTACCAAACTTTTCAAACCACCCTCGTAGAAAACAATAGATAAGGACCAATTGGCCCATCTAGTCTACTCTGAAAATGATCCAAAGAGCAGCAAACTGTCAAGTATCAAAAAACCAAAAAGAGTTTGTTAGAACACTGGTGCTGAAAAGCTAACTATAGTTATCATCGCTAAAAAAGGATGGCCCAAGAGCCAAAACCTCTATACAGGGTATATAGGGTACTGGTTCAAATCATTGATTCCATTTATGTTTGTGGGCTGTAAACATACAACCTTAAAAAAAAAAAAAAAGTGTTCTGTCAACTTCCAGGATCCCAGTTTCGGCTATGCCTTCCTCAGTGAGTAACTTTAGCAGAACTTGTTTTCCAATCAGTCAGTCTGAGCATGCAAGACATTGTCGTATCGGCGTTCCAGTGTCAAAGGCTGTTTTGCCTTTGACACTGGAACACCAAAACTGGGACGTCAACAGGAAAGATTGAGTGGCTTTTTATGGACTTTACTCTGATATTTCCAATGATGCATTTGATTATAATAAATGTAACTGTTTTGGTTGTATAGACATCTTGACTACCTCTTTTGCTGTTTAGATGTACAGTGTTCCCCTGCAAATTCACGGTTCACGGCTTCACTCATTTGTGGTATTCTCTGACCGCCTCTTCCTGTACTAAAGTTGGGCATGTCAAAGCAGCTCCTGATTGGTGTAGCCCAACTTTAGTACAGGAAGAGGCGGTCAGAGCATACCGCGAGTGATTTCCTTCACTTGCCGGCTCTCCTGCTTCCCCCAGGCGAAAAACCATCTTCATGGTTTTTCAATATTCGCAGGGGTTCCTGGAACAAAACCCCCACGATATTTGGTACTATCATGCAGCGCAAAGAACTTTTCCCAACTACACCAGTTGGAAATAAAAGAAAATGGTATAAGAACTGATGACACAATACAGCTTCAATATTGCAGTCAGAGAATCAAGTGCAAGAGAACATCAATTCAAGTCTGCATTCACTTGAGCAGGATCTGTTAGCTCCAGTGACAGATAAAATTGCTACTCTTGGAAGATGACTGGCAGGGTCCATTGAGCCACAGGATACGTAAACCAAGAAGCTAAACAGTTATCCCCACTAATGTTGCTCTGGGAATTTAATTTTCAAGTTGTGTAATTACTGCAAAAAATTTCTCCGTTACAGCACCACCAATTGCCATTTCCAACAGACTCCAAAGATGCCAACTCTCAAAGTGAGCAAACATGATATGTAATGGTAAGTCAGTGTCTTTGCAATGTAATCAGAGCAGTATCAGGCATTCTTTTAAATTATACCGGTCTGTAGGAGTTCAGTTAAGCCTTAAACTGTTAAAAATAATACATTTTGGAAATCATTCACTTCTACTGTTATTTTTCAAGGCTTTTTGGAAGTAAAACTCTAAATTGTTGTTCCCAGAAATCTGCTGGTATGTAATCACAATGAAATGCAAAGGTTAAGGATCTAATGCAGCAGTACCTCAGTGCATCTTAAATATATATATTAGAAATGAGAATGAGAAATGACTTTGAAGGTAGCAGCATACAACCTGGTAATGAGAATAATTTATCATATTTACTCTGGGTTTTGCAGCATAAGATAAGATAAGAAGAAAAGAATCGCCGCTGCTGGGTCAGACCAGTGGTCCATCATGCCCAGCAGTCTGCTCACATGGTAGCCCTTAGGTCAAAGACCAGTGTCGTATTTGAGTCTAGCCTTACCTGCGCACGTTCTGGTTCAGCAGGAACTTGTCCAACTTTGTCTTGAATCCTTGGAGGGTGTTTTCCCCTATAACAGCCTCCGTAAGAGCTTTCCAGATTTCTACCACTCTCTGGGTGAAGAAGAACTTCCTTATGTTTATGCAGAATCAATCCCCTTTTAATTTTAGAGAGTGCCTTCTCGTTCTCTCCGCCTTGGAGCGGGTGAACAATCTCTCTTCAATATCTTGAATGTTTTGATCATGTCCCCTCTCATTCTCCTCTTTTCAAGGGAAAAGAGGCCCAGTTTCTCTAGCCTCTCATTGTATGGCAACTCCTCCAGTCTCTTAACCATTTTTGTCGCTCTCCTCTGGACCCTCTCGAGTAGTATTATGTCCTTTTTCATGTACTATATATCAGTGGCTCTTAATAGTCTTTGGGACATATCTAGCCAATTAGGGTTTCAGGATATCCATAATGAACATGCATGAGATAAATCTGAAACTGACAGGAAGTATCCTAAAGACTACTATATATATTTATTTACTTATTTATTGATTTTAAAAGTTTCTTAACCTCTCCATGCTATAATTTTAGGTGCAAAAACAAAACAAAACATAGTAGCATAGAAAATGACAGCAGATAATGACGTGTTTGGACCATTGAGACTGCCCATTAGTTACACACCCTATAAGCAACAACAAACAAAGAATCCAACAAATCTGAAGTGAAAGATCGAGTCAAAAAACAAAAGCAAAAACTGCAATGGTGATGTACAAGATGCCAAGACTTTAATGGACAATCATAAAAAATAAATATCAATATAGTCATAACACAGTTTGTATCCAAAAGGATTGATGAACCCGGACCCGATACGGTCCGTGTTTCGAAGAAACACTCCTTCCTCAGGGGTCCTAAATAGTATCATGTACAAAATAACCTGATGGATAACAACTGGAATCAACGGTAAACAGCTAACAAACTGTGAAAGCTCCTACGCAGTGCAGGACAAAAGCCTATAAATCATGATTAAATAAGTCATTTTTCTTCGATATTTCTGGTTCATAGACCATAAAGTCCATCCAGTACATTCCTTAGGTTCCAACCACTGGAATTGCCGTTGAAGATCACTCCAGCCTATCCAACCACCTCATCGTTTGAAGGATACATATCATAAAGTCTGCTCAGCAACATCTTCATGTTCCAAGTTACTGGAGTTCCCATCTATGACCTCCCTAACCTATCCTACACCGAATCACCATATAAGGGACACAGACTCTTCTGTGTCCACACTTTTTTTTTTTTTAATTCTGTCTCCGTTTTCCTTTCTACCACCTCCCTCGGGAGAGCATTCCAGGCATCAACCAACTTCTCTATGGAAAAGAATTTCCTAACATTACTCCTAAGTCTACCTTCCTGGGACCTCAACTTATGCACTCTAGTGTTGCTATTTTCCCTTCTCTAGAAAATATTTGATTCTAAAGTAATACCTTTCAAGTATTACTATAGAACCAAATCTCTCCTCCAGAGTATACATATTCAGGTCTTCCAATCCTTTCTCATACTTCCATTTTTGTTGACTTCATCTGGACTGCTTCATGTCTTCTTATATCCTTTGCCAGACACAGCCTCCAAAAATGAACACAAAGTGTGGCCTCACCAATGACCTATACAGAGGCATCGACACCTCCCTTTCTGCTGGTTACTCCTCTTTCTATACATTCTAGCATCTTTCTGGCTACAGCCACAGCTTTATGACACTGTTTCATCACCTTTAGATCCTCAGAAATCATCATCCCAAGGTCCATCTCCCGTCTGTGCATATCAGCCTCTCACCTCACAGGGATTTCTATTCCCTAAATGCATCATTCTGCACTTCTTTGCAATGAATTTTAGTTGCCAGACATTAGACCAGTCTTCTAACTTTTGCAGATCCTTTTACATGTTTTCCACTCCCTCTCTGTTACAGATCTTGGTAACATCCACAAAAAAGGCAAACTTTACCTTCTAACCCTTTGGCAATGTCACTCGCAAACATATTGAACAGGATCGTCCCCATCACAAATCCTTGACACACTTCACTACTCACCTTTCCCTTGTATGAGTGAATTCTATAACCACCACCCTCTGGTGTCTGTCAACCAGTTTCTAATCCAGTTCACCACTTTGGGTCCTAACTTCAGCCTGTCAGGTTTATTCAAGAGCCTCCTATGAGGAACTGTGTCAAAGGCTTTGCTGAAATCTAAGTAAATTACATCTAGCGCACATCCTCGATCCACTTCTCTGATCGCCCAGTCAAAAAATTCAATCAGATTCGTTTGACATGATTTACTTTTAGGAAAGTCATGTTGCCTCGGATCTTGAAATCGATTAGATTCTAAGAAATTCACTATCCTTTTCTTCAGTAACGCTTCCATTATTTTTCCATTAACTGAAGTGAGGCTTGCCAACCTATAGTTTCCTGCTTCACCTCTGTGTCCACTTTTGTGAAGAGGGACCATATCCGCTCTTCTCCAGTCCCATGGAACCTCTCCTGTCTCTAAGGATTTATTGACCAAATCCTTAAGAAGACCTACCAGAACCTCTCTGAGCTCCCTCAATATCCTGGGATGGATCCCATCTGGTCCCATGGCTTTGTCCACCTTTAGTTTATCAAGTTGTTCATAAATGCTTTCTTTTATGCCACTTTTTTACACCACTATCTGTAACACATAAATCCAGTGTTGTTCCTTAAAATTTAATGCCTTTTCTACATTTCTCAATCACAGCTAAGGGACCTGTATATATCACAAGTTTCTCTTAGCAAATAAAGGACGCCTCAGCCCCACCACTCCACCGCTATGTTAATTGCTTATTTGCGGGAAGAATTATGTGGCACTTCATCATTGGCTGTACCTTTATATTTTTATCATTTTCATGCTATATATTTTTATATTATTTTTTTCTTAATAAATAAGTGCTCTACAAAATTTTTTGTGTACTTAGCTCTTCTTTCAGCCAACGCCTGGGAGTCTGACCCAACATGACATGTTTCGCACCCGAAGTGCTGTATCAAGGGTCTCCCTGTGAAATAGTGGAAGGAGTATGTTAGGTGACATTCACAACAACCTCCCCCACGACTTAAAACTGGTTTTATCCCATTCATTCATAAAAGCTAATAACTCACCGAGAGCGTGCGTGTCATCCGACTCTACAGTAACTATGAGAGGCAAAAGATGGCCGTGGCATCTAACCTCGGGGTTTAAATATCCCTCCCTTCTCAATCAGTTGTTTCCACCCCTCTGCATCTCATTGGCCAGACCTCTATCCTATCAATGAAGTCCATTCAATCTCCCCGTTCAACCCACGAGGCACCACAGTATCCAATAGGAAAATGTGTCTCTGCTCACATTCATTAAGCTTCCTTAAATCTTTCCCACCATCCCTCCCAACAACTTTAGTAACAACGCGCCACCGAATATCCTCCACTGTATGTTTATATGTAGTCCAATGTTCCACCAGAGTGGCCTGGGTGACTCCATGTGTTATGCGTGATTTATGCTCTGTTAATCTGGTACAGATCGCTTGATTAGTCCGTCCAATATATATTAACCCGCATGGACACGTGATCGCATAGATCACATCTTGTGTTGTACAGTTTGTATCAGTCTTTGATGTTAAAATAATGTCTCTCCCAGGTACCCTCCAGCTATGTCCCTCTATGGTAGATGAGCACCATTGACACCTCCCACATCTAGTGTGTTGTCCCCCTTCCCCCCTGGTCACACCCCCATATTTTAAAGGGTTACATTTTGATCCCATAGTAGCGCCTCTCGAATAGGCTATCCTGGGGAAATCCCTTAAAGTCTGGTGTACTTGGACGATGTACCATTGTTGTCTCATAATCGCCACCAGCTGGTTAGCTGCTTTAGAAAAAGGGAGAACACAAGTTAGAATATCATTCTCCTTCTTCTGGGTTGTGTTAGACTCCTCCAAAAGAAGTTCCCGTTGGGCAAATTTTGCCCTCAGGTATGCCTGCTTTATAGCTCTTTCCGGGTAACCCCTATTCTTAAACCTCTCCCCGAGGAGCTTAGCCTGACTCATGAACTCCCCCAAGGTAGAGCATACCCTACGAACCCGCAGAAATTGACCTATGGGTAGATTAAATCTTAACCGGAAGGGGTGAAAACTATCAAAATGAAGGATAGTGTTGCGTGTAACCGGTTTTCTATACAGGGAGGTGTCAATTCTACCCTCATGCACAGTGATAGCTATATCCAAAAATTCAATATGTGCTTGGTTACACGTCATAGTAAATTTGATATCCACATCCACAGAGTTTAAGTAGTCAAAAAAATCCCCAAGATGTTCCCTAGTGTCTTTCCATATCAGAAAAATGTCATTCAAGAAACGACCCCAATATATTATTTGGGAAAACCACCCTGACTTATAGATATACCTGTCCTCAAATCTTAACATATACAAAGAGGCGACAGAGGGGGCCAACGTTGCCCCCATTGCCACCCCCTGAAGCTGCTGGAAAAACTGTCCCTCATATTGGAAATAGTTATGATGAATGACCCACTTAGACAGTTCAATCAAAAACTCTGTGGAGATGCGCTGGGGGGGGTGGTCGCTGTTGTAATGCTTCAGCAATCACTTGTAACGCATCATCCTGTGGAATCTGAGTGTATAAGGATGTGACATCTAAAGTCACCATCCATTTATCTCGCATATCGATATCTAGATGTATTATTTGCTTAAAAAAATGGGAAGAATCTCTAATATACGATGTAATCTTTATTGAACGTTTTGTTTGGGGATCATAGAAACATGATGGCAGATAAAGACAAAATTGCCCATCCAGTCTGCCAATCTGCTTCCTCTCCCTAAGAGATCTCATGTGCTTTTCCCATGCTTTCTTGAATTCAGATACAGTCTTTGTTTCCACTACCTCTACCGGGAGATTGTTCTACACATCTACCACCCTTTCTGTAAAAAAGTATTTCCTTAGATTATTCCTGAGCCTCTCACCTCTTAACCTCATCCTATGTCCTCTCATTCTTGAGTCTCCTTTCAATTGAAAGAGACTTGCCTCATGCATATTTATGCTACATAGGTATTTAAACGTCTCTATTATATCACCCCTTTCCCACCTTTCCTCCAAAGTATACATGTTGAGATCTTTATGTCTTATGATGTAGACCACCAACCATTATAGTTGCCTTCTTCTGGACTGACTCATTCTGATTATATATTTTTTTGAAAGTGCGGTCATCAGAATTGTACACAATATTCTAAATGAGGTCTCACCAGAGTCTTATACAGAGGCATCGATACCTCTTTTTTTCTGCTGACCTTCCTCTTCCCTAAGCACTCAAGCATCCTTCTAGATTTTGCTGTCACCTTTTCAAAGTTTGGCTACGTTAAGATCAAAACATACTATCACACCCAAGTCTCGCTCCTCTTTCATGCACAAAAGTTCTTCACCCCCTAAGCTGTACTGTTCCCTCAGGTTTTTGCAGCCCAAATGCATGTCCTTGCATTTCTTAGCATTAAATCTTAGCTGCCAAATTTCAGACCATTCTTCAAGCTTCACTAGGTCCTTCCTCATATTTTCCACACCATCAGGGATGTCTACTCTATTACAGATTTTGGTATCATCCGCAAAGAGGCACATCTTACCAGTCAACCCTTCAATGATATCGCTTACAAATATGTTAAAAAGAACAGGCCCAAGAACCAAACCTTGAGGTAACAACTGGTAACATCCCTTTCTTCCGAGTGATCTCCATTGACCACTACCCTCTGTCGCCTTCCACTCAACCAGTTCCTGATCCAGTCCATCACATTCATGCCCATTCCAAGGGAATTCAGTTTATTTATTAGACGCCTGTGTGGAACACTGTCAAAGGCTTTGCTAAAATCTACATACACCAAATCTGACACACTCCCTCAATCCAATTCCTCAGGATCACATAACTCCATCCCATTTAAAGTGGACTCACACCACTGACAATTCCCACAAGATTTATGTTTTCCCATTTCACTATTCTGTTGCATAACCCCAAATTTCTGATGGTTTAAATGTTCACTTATAGTATGTGCTCTTGAATAAGATATCATTGGGAACTGTGAAAAGCAGGTATATGATTGGACAACATGCCAGTGATTTCTTATAATTCGTACAAACAAAGCAACATACTCAAGAGTAGGGTAGAACACATGTGAGAATGTCATCTTTTTGCTGAGGCAATTCTTGCAATAATAATTATCGATATTCAAACCTCGTCCTTAAATAAGTCTGCCTAATAGCAGGTCTAGGGTTCCCCCTATCCTGAAAATGCTTCTGGAAAATCCTTGCTTGAACTTCAAACTCCCTCATGGTTGAGCATATGCACCTTATTCTCAAGATTTGACTCACAGGAAGACTGAATTTTAATTTACGAGCATGGAAACTCGAGAAGTGTAGAAGAATGCTATGCTCCACCAGTTTTCTATAGACTGTGATCTGAAATCGAAAGGTTTCTTTAATTATCAAAAAAATCCAAACATTCAATTTTACGACAGCTATATGACACAGCAAATTGCAGATTTTCATCCAAGGAATTTAACCAATTGAGAAACTATTTAATTTTCAATTCAGATCCAGTCTTGGTGCTGAGATCAAGTGGGCATCGCAGCTTTAGTTTTGGAAGGAATTGTGATTGGTGGTATGAATCAGCTGATAGGAGGAGGGTTTAAAATTAGGCATGACACCTCCACTATTTTAGTCCAGAAAGAGCTGGGGTGGTGGCGTGTTTAACAGGATAATAAACTTTTGTTTATTTTTGAAGATAGTAACTTTAATAAGAGTGTGCTTGTTCAGGGGTTTGTCCTTGAGAAAGCCTTTGTGGTGAAGCATGGTGCACGTTGGCCAAAAAATCCCTTGGCCGTTGGACTGTTGATAAGATAAGTGGGATTTTGTTTATCAAAAATAAAAGAAGAAAAATGTATTTATTATGAAGAAGTGTTTAGACTTAAGGTTGAGAAGGTTTAAGAAATTTCTGAAAGCTACATTATTTGTAGAAGCATTTCAATAAATGCTTTTTTCCAGGATTATGAATGTTTCTGTATTGATACACTGTCAAGTGCTGTAAAATATGGCTGATATGAAGGACCTGTTGTTATTTGTATAGTATGTGTTGTATGTTTTTTATTTTATATGATTGTCTTTTGTAAAACCGCCTAGTTATAGGTGGTTAAGAAAGCTTTTAAAAAATGTACAGTGGGGGTATCGCTTCTTCCCTCTGGGCCTCTCTAGCTTAGCTGTGCCCTGAGCTTTTATCTCCCCAGTTCCTGTCTTTCTGGGTCTACCCCTCCCCCTGTCACTTCCCCCTTGGGAGGGACTATGGAACTTAAGGTGGCTCAGCCACTGTGAGGGAGTATCCAGCAGGGGGAATGGTAGCGTTTTAAAGACTCCCTCACAATCCTGTAAAGATGCTTAACCAGGCATCGTGCTTTTAGATACTGAACTCTACTTTGTATTTGTGTGTATAAAGAGGGTCATTTCAAAATGTCCTTTAACCAGAAAAATAGGTTAGTTGAAAACCGCCTACCGTACCTACAAGTAAAATAATGTGCTGATGGCTCTTTGAGTGTAGCAACCGTCGGGATCTACTATTTCGCTTTGGCTGTAGCCATTTGGCTGCCTAGTCTTGCTCAATAGTTGATCCAGTCTTGAGTACTCACCTCGTATCATATCAAGGGGTAAGGTGACCAGTAGCTGGAAAATGGACACAACAATAACTGCTGCTGTTTAATACCTAGTTGACAGTTCACTGATGTCAAGATGTTGTAAGTTAATTTTGCGTTGTGGACATGGAATTTCTGTAGTGCTGTGCCAATGTTTGTTAGTATGCCAAAAAAGATAAAAAATGAAATAAAATTACTGTCCACATGCCTAAGTAGACCATTAGCTACTTACACAACACCCTTGGTGACCTGTTGGCTGATGCATACCAGAAGTCCTTTGGACCATTGCCTATTATAAGAAAGCCGAAAAATAACCCTGTCAACAAACATGATTATAAATTTTAATTATGTCGAAATGATGATAATGTACTTTGCACAGAGCCTTTTTTTCTGCATTAAATCTCCTTTATTAGCAAAATGGTTGGTGAAATGACAATTACTTAGGATTCATTATTTTTTTTTTAAAAAAAAATGAAAACTTCTAGAATATTCAGCACCGAATTTAGCTCATCCATACGTCTAAACAATGTGCTCGGGAAATGTAAAAATTAATATGCTAAATTATACATTGTCAAATTTGTTTTCTAAATGCGTAAAAACATGACAATTGATCAAGGCTAGAACATCCATGAATGTTTTAACAATACGTGGTGTAATGAATTTATGAATACTTTGCCACATTAAATCTAAAACTAAGTGAAAACCAGCATTGCTAAGAGTGTCACTTGTCTTTGTATCGGTGACATGCTTGGGACGGAATGCCGGTTACAATGTTGTGATCTACGTTTAATGATTTTAACAAGGAGTTAGAAAGTTATTGTTCATTTATTTTACAGACATCCTCAAGCCGAGTGTTACATGAAAAGTAGACTCAATTATACCAAAAGTGTAATTGAAATTAAAGAGAAAAAAAAAAATAAAAATAAGGCTTTCATGAAACATTCCCTTAGGCTTCTGGCAACATCATAGCTGTTTCTAGGGTATATACCAAAAGCATTAATTATGAATCAAGAATTTGCATACATTGTTATCTTTCTGTCAGCTTTATTAAAATAATGCTAAAATTCTGTCTGGAGCAAACGCAAAAAAAAGACGAAGAAACAGTTGAGGGTCAAATTCCTTACATGACAGAAAAATGAATAGGTTGAAGAAATCCTATTATGACAAACGCCGCAATTATTTTCGTATTTTATGCTGGTGCCACAACATCATTTCCTTCAAAAATCTTGGAATATCAACGCTCGCTTGAAGGTGGAAGAACAGCAGCTCTGTAGGATAAAGTTCTCAACCTGCAAAATAATGGGTAGTTTCAAGTTCCGCCGTTCTGTCCAGACTCATTTGTGAAGGTTTAGCATTTAGGGGTCCTTACGCTATGACTGGCATATGCGAAAATGCTAAGAAGCGTATAGGAATAAAATGGGCTTCTTAGAGGACTTTTACTAAGCTATGCTAAGCACCAAAGCATGCTTAACTGCAACAAAAAAACGGCTGAGGCATCCCGTGGCAATGTTTGGATGTACGTACGCATGCTACCCATGTGTTAAAAAAATATAATTGATTTTTTTAGTGCTGGAGGCAGAGAACGGAGTCTTCTGTGCCAATCGGTTAGGGCCGCTATATTGCGGTGTGCCGATTTGTGCATGTTTAGCGCATGAGCCTTTAGCGCCAGACTCTATAGACGAGGGCCTAGCAATGCCTACATTGTAAGTGCTGCTTGGCACAGTTGTCAATCAACCGCTAGACGCCAGTTGTAGATTCCCACCTAGCGGCGCCTAGGCGTGCTTGGGCATCGCTAGGCATCCTGGAGGCCAGGTTTTACCGGCGCTTAGTTTACAGGTACCTAAATCGGATGCCAAAGTCAACCATAATCTATTCTTCACCCCCTGACCACACCTACTTTTCAGGTAGTTGTTGTTAGGCATCAGAAGGCACCTCAGCTTAGGCATTAGTAGGCACCGCATGAACTTCCATGCCTAACCTTTAAGCTTAGCTTTTAATTTAATTTTTTTTTAAATTAATCATTTAATTAACATCAATGGTGCGGTCAGTTACCACACCATTTAAGCTAATTTATCCAGTTTAGGTTAGGCGTGGATTTTAGTTAGGTGGCCTCAGTTATGGCACCTAGTCGCACCTAACTAAGATGCTGTTTATAGAATCAGGCCCTTAGGCCCATATTCTATAAATGGCGCCATAAGTTAGGTGCCTTACCAGTGCCTAACTTTAAGTGGCAAAGCTGTTTAAAAGTTACCTTAAAATTGTTTAAAACAAAAAATGTAGGCGCCTAGATGTGCACGCTCTTCCGGAGTCTGTCATAGGGGAAAACACCCTCCAGGGATTCAAGACAAAGTTAGACAAGTTCCTGCTGAACAAGGACGTACGCTGATAGAGCTAGTGTCAGTTAGGGTGCTGGTCTTTGACAAGAGGGCCGCCGCATGAGCGGACTGCTGGGCATGATGGACCACTGGTCTGACCCAGCAGTGGCAATTCTTATGTTCTTATACCTAGATCCCATTTACGGCAGCACCTAAAGATGCCTAAGGTCAATTTAAGCATGCTAACGCCAGAAACAACCGTAGGTGACCTTAGGTGCCGCCGTAGACGTGATTCAGGTCAAAACATAGGCGCCAGAAATGTAGGCCTCAAAAACCCTGGCCTACATTTCCAGTACCTATGTTTGAGGTAGCCACGATTCCACAAATGGGGCTGCTGTGTGATTGACATGTGATGGCGGCCATCGGCCATTTATAGAATCCGGCCCTTACTGTCCACACAATGGGAAACAGAAGGGACTCACGCTCTTATGGCTATGTGCTAATGGAAAAATTAGTGTGTGGCCATTAGTAAGGAAAACAGAAAAGTCATCCATTTTACCCCTGTGGTAAAAATTACCTTAGTGCATGGGAATGACCTGCGTAAGGACATTCTCAGGCCACTTTTTACTGCAGTTTGGAAAAAGAGCCTCTTAGTATACAGTGCATGTGAATTGTTAGTAAATGAATCTCTTAGTAATGCACTCTGCAGAACCAGATTCTAGTAAGGATCCTAGAAGCTATCTGCAACCATATGGTTCTACTGATAAACTAATGGAGTAGGTCCCTTACCTGATTTACCAAGAGAACTCCTTTTTTATTTTATTCAGGCTACTCCTCCAATTTAGGGTTGCCAGACGTCCAGGAAAACCCAGACATGTCCTATTTTTAGAGGACTGTCCAGGTGCCTGGATGGACTTTCCAAAACCCAGCAGTTTGTCCAGGTTTTGGAAAGCTCTGATGAGCTCCAGCCACATCTGGAGGGTCTCTGAGCATGTGCGGATGACATCACACACATCTGCACATGCTTGAGACCCTCCGGACATGGCTCAGAGGTCAGGGAAGAAGAGACGAGGCTTTCTTGGGGCGGAACTGGGCGGGCTAGAGGCAGAACTGGAGATGGGGGCGGAGTCATGTGTCCGGATTTTTGCATCTCAAAATATGATAACTCTACTCCTATTCCTCCCTTTATCACTCTTCACTGTCTGAGGGATTTATAATAATTTTGGATAGATCAATCCCAATGTAACACAAAAAAAGGCTGAAAAAAAAGTGACCACCCATCAGTACCAAAAATAATCTAAAATATATAGCAATTAATAGGGCCTTTTTATTATTAAATAGACTTTCTCGCACGCTATACCCCTAAGATTGGTTGATTTCTGCATTACAAATTATTCTGTCCTTTTGAGTTGTTTTTGCTTGTTATGGTTGTTCTAATTCTGATTTGGTTAAGTCTTTACTGTAACCATTGCATTAGATAAATGAGTGAAAATATATCAAATTTTGTAAATACAGTAAGACCTTGGTTTGCGAGCATAATTAGTTTCAGAACTGGACAGATACCAGACGACTGGAAGAAAGCAAACGTCACACCAATTTTCAAAAAAGGATCGAGAGGAGAACCGGGCAACTATAGACCTGTGAGTCTTACGTCTGTCCCCGGCAAGATGATTGAATCACTGATCAAGGATAGCATAGTTCAGCACTTGGACACACACGACTTGATGAAACCCAGTCAACATGGATTCAGGAAAGGGAAATCGTGTTTGACGAATTTACTCCAATTCTTTGAGACCGTGAACGAGCAAATTGATAGTGGAAAGCCGGTGGACATAATATACTTGGATTTCCAGAAAGCGTTCGACAAAGTTCCACACGAAAGACTTCTCAGGAAACTACAAAGCCATGGCATAGAGGGAGATATACAAAGATGGATAGGCAAATGGCTGGAAAACCGAAAGCAGAGAGTGGGCATAAATGGGAAGTTCTCTGACTGGGAGAAAGTGACTAGTGGTGTACCCCAGGGCTCGGTACTTGGGCCGATCCTTTTTAATATTTATATCAATGACTTGGAAAACGGAACATCCAGTGAGATCATCAAGTTTGCAGACGACACAAAACTCTGCCGGGCAATCAGATCGCAGGAGGATAGTGAGGAACTCCAGAGCGATTTGTGTCGGTTAGAAAAATGGGCGGAGAAATGGCAAATGAGGTTCAACGTGGAGAAATGCAAGGTAATGCATTTAGGCAGTAAAAATAAGGAATACGAGTACAAAATGACAGGTGCAACTCTGGGAAAAAGTGAACAAGAAAGAGACCTGGGTGTACTGATAGATAGGACCCTGAAGCCGTCGGCACAATGCGCGGCAGCGGCAAAGAAGGCAAATAGAATGTTGGGCATGATAAAGAAAGGAATCTCGAGTAGATCGGAGAAAGTAATAATGCCGCTTTATAGGGCAATGGTCAGACCTCACTTGGTATACTGCGTCCAACATTGGTCTCCCTACCTAAAGAAGGATATAAAACTGCTGGAGAGGGTGCAGAGACGAGCAACTAAACTAGTGAAGGGTATGGAGAAACTGATATATGAGGATCGACTTAAAACACTGGGATTGTTCTCCCTTGAGAAAAGGAGACTGCGGGGGGATATGATCGAGACCTTCAAAATACTGAAAGGAATCGACAAAATAGAGCAGAGAAGATTATTTACATTGTCCAATTTGACACGGACAAGAGGACATGAAATGAAGCTAAGGGGGGACAAGTTCAGGACTAATGTCAGGAAGTTCTGCTTCACACAGAGAGTGGTGGACATCTGGAATACTCTCCCAGGGGAGATTATTGCGGAATCGACAGTCCCAGGCTTCAAAAGCAAACTAGATACATATCTCCTTGAGAAAGGCATATAAAGATATGGTGGCTATAAAATAAACCAGGTGTATACCTGGCGGGGCCTCCGCGTGTGCGGATCGCCGGACCGAAGGTCTGATCCGGAGATGGCGCTTCTTATGTTCTTATGTTCTAGAAGCACGCTTGTAATCCAAAGCACTCGTATATCAAAGCGAATTTCCCCATAAGAAATAATGGAAACTAAGATGCTTCGTTCTACAACCCAAAACTTTAATACAAAATACTATACGTACTTGACCTCGCTCATTTAGAACAGTCACTACACTCCTGCAGCGTCAGAGAGAGAATCATCGGCTCAGCTGTGATGATGTGACGCGTGTATACTGTATGTACTCGTATCGCAAGACTTTGCTCGTTTAGAACAGTCAGTACATTCCTGCAGCGTCAGAAAGAGAGCCACAATCGGCTCAGTTGTGATGATGTGACGCATGTATATTGTATGTACTCGTATTGCAAGACTTTGCTTGTTTAGAACAGTCACTACATTCTTGCAGTGCCAGAGAGAGAAGAACCATCGGCTCAGCTGTGATGTGTGTATACTGTATATACTTATATTGCAAGACATTGTTGTATATCAAGTTAAAATTTAATCAAATGTTTTGCTTGTCTTGCAAAACACTTGCAAACCAAGTTACTTGCAATCCAAGGTTTTACTGTATTGTATTTTTTATATTTGTTGCAGTGTAAACCGCTGTGAAGCCTTCTAGGCCGTTTTGCAGTATATCAAATATCAATAAAGATGAGATAAAGATAATGAAAACATTCATAAGGGTCTAATGAAGCAGGAGAAGCTCCTACATGGTTAACGTCATTGAGCTGGTCATGACCAGATATTCAGTGGCTCTTAAAATGGTCAATGTCTCTGAATATCCCCTCTGACTGCCAAAGCATTAAGGGGACGATTCTATAAACAGCGCCTAAATTGGGTACCTAAAAAAAAGGTGTCAATCACACTTAGGCACCGTTTACCGAATCGTGGCTAGTGGCATCTATTGTGAAAACTTAGGCGCCTGAAATGTAGGGGAGGGTTTTAAAGGTTTATATTTCAGGCGCCTACGTTTTTGAGAATTGCACTTAGGAGCGCCCAACTCACTCACTGCCCACAGAAACACCCACTTAGGTGTTAGACGCCAGTAAGCACATTGCAAAGGGTGCCTATCACCCAATTACATTTTTTTAAACCAATTAGTGAGGATGTTAAGGGTATTTTGCAAATTAACCACCATTTTACAAAACCTAGCGTGGTTTTTAGTGCCAGCCGTGGCACTAAAGCTCTGATGCTCATATGCTAAAACCTGCGCTATGATTTTCTATAAAGGGGGTGGGGGAGGTAAATTAGGCACCCTTTATAGAATTAGCTCCTAACTGGCTAGATTAGGGGCATTCTGAGGACAGACTATAGGTTAAGACAGAGCTTAAATGATTAATGGCAATATTCAGGTTTTCTTTCATGCAGTCCTCGGATTTATTTTGGACATGCCACTAACTAGGCTTTTGTTTTTATAGGCTTCACCCTCCCTATCCCTGAAGCAGCCGTGAGGTGAAACGCTTTGGCCATCGTTGGTTGGGGCACAGGCGTTGGAATGGGGCAGGTCATAGGGGCCATGGACTCCTCAAAAATTCTCGGTCGCTGTGATTTGAGCCCTCCCTGCTTCCAGTGTTTGCTTAAACCTTCGGGCAGCCGCCACACAGTGTCAAAGAGCAGGCCTGCCCCGGAACCCTTTGTTCTACTTCCGGGGGCAGCCTTGCTTGTGAACGCTGTACGGCAGCTGCTGAAGATTTAAAACTAAAGTGCCGGGAGGAAGTGGGTGGGAGGAGCTGTTTAGAGATCATGCGCCAGGGCAGAGCTCTTTTACCCCCCCTCCCCCTCCAACAAACCAGCATTCCGCTGCCTGTGGGCTGGGCAAGGAACTTTGCCTGAAAACGCCTGCAGATAAGTTGTCTCTGGGGACTGTTTAATGCAAATAATTAATTTGACAGCTATAACTTAGCAGTTGAATTCTGTTTTTTGAATTGATATTGTTAACAACCCACACTTAAGGCTCCTAAGCTGCGATAGCGGTTTTAGCGTGCGCTAAATTGTCCCGTGTGCTAGACGCTAATGCCAACATAGAGCTGGTGTTAGTTCTTGTCACGTAGCGCGGGTTAGTAAAACTGTGGTTTCTGAATATATATTGTTAATAGCAATAATAATAATAATAATAATAATCAGTTTATATACCGCAGGGCCGTAAAGTTCTATGCGGTTCACAATAGTTAAAAAAAACAATAACACAATAAAAGAAGTTGAATAGAACTAAAACAGTTAAAAGCCAATAATTAGAGACACTAAAATGATCAAAATGGTGCATAATATAATTTTTACGAATTAGCTGCCTAAATACTTCGAAAACAGGCGGAAAAACAAAATTCAGATGCGAGTTTCTCTTATGGTTGTTGGTTGCAAAAGAGAAAAGCTCAATTATATATTTGGGAGCTAAACCAAACAAAGCCTTAAAACAGAAGCAACACCCGCACCTCCATTGGCAGCCAATGTAGTGCTCGATAGGATGGTGTTATGTGATCGTATTTCTTCAACCTAAAAATCAATCCGACTGCCGCATTTTGTACTATTCGCAATCTTTGCATATTCTTCTGGGAAATGGCCAAATAGGCAATATTGCAGTAATTGAGCTGGCTTAGTATAAGAGACTAAATGATGAAACATCAAAATAAGCCCTAATGGACCGAAGTTTCCAAAGAGCAAAGAAACCCTTTCTGACCAAAGAGTCCACCTGGTTCTTCATAGTCAAGTCCTGGTCCAGTATTATTCCCAAAACTTTAATGGTAGATTGAATAGGATAGCTGAATTTATTTATACACAATGATGTTTTAGTATCATACGGGCGCGGTGAAGCTACAAAAAACTTCGTTTTTTCTGAGTTAAGCTTCAGTCTAAATTCAGTCATCAATTGCTCCATTAGACCAAGCACTTCTGTTGCTTTAGGAATAACTTCAGAAAGAGAAATCGCAAATGGAATAATGATCGTAAAATCATCTGCATAACTAAACAGCTTTTTCCCCAGCTGGGACAATTGCGCATCTAATGATGTCATATAAACATTAAAGAGCAATGGGGACAATGGTGAACCTTGCGGAACGCCAGCTGAATTATTCCAAATACCTGAAAGATCATTATTGAAACAAACTTGATAGGTGCGAGACATGAGAAAGCCCCGAAACCATTCTAACACCTCTCCTCTAATACCAATAGCATCCAAACTAACTCTGCTATTTTGAAAATTACAATTGCAGTTATTAAAATATCGGCTTGAATACCAGCAAAGGAGGTTTTTTTGCCGATGACGTTATTTACCCTCTCTAGTTAGAGTAGGGTTCTTCCCTAATGGGGTTCTGAAGCTTTATCCTCCTTTTGACACAATATAAAGTGCTTTTTGCTATTATCTTGATTTCACAGATTGTTCACAGCTTTTCTTGACCCCCCACTATTTACCCTTCTCCATTGAGAATATTGACCACTTAACCCTACTCTCTGTTTTCTGTCTTTCAACCAGTTCTTAACCCATAATAGGGGCGTTACCTCCTATCCCATGACTTCCTCATTTCCTCAGAGGTCTTTCATGAGGTACTTTGTCAAATGCCTTTTGCAAATCCAATTACAGAATATCAACCGGCTCACCATCCACATGTTCACCTTTCTGTTTAACATGCAATGCAGTTTACATATCAAGTTTCAAGTTTATTATTGCATTTGATTAATCGCTTAATCCGAATTCTAAGCGATGTACAGATTAATAAAAATTACAGAGTAAAGGAAGACAGACTTAAAATGGCAAGTAACAAAACAACTAAAACATAAGAATAAATTAAATTACACATACAAGTAGAAACATTAGGAAACTTGGGAATGAATTACAATTTAATTATAAAGTAGTACAATTAGGGTTAAAAACAAAAGGGAAGGGAATAACAAATATCAAAATGGTCTAGGTTAAAGTCAGAGTCGTAAGCAATTCAATTAATCGTTGAATGCATCTTTAAAAATAACTCTTTAAATTGCTCTTAAATTTTTCAAGATTCTTTTCCTCTCTTAAATGTAATGGGAGGGCATTCCAGGATTGGGGACCCGTTACAGAAAAAAATAGACTGCCGCCTCGTATTGATAATTTTAAGAGAGGGTATGACCAACAAATATACAGGTACTTTCTTGATCCCTAGTGGTAATCAACGTTTTTTTTTTTTAATCTGGGGCAAGGGAAGGTTAGGTGACTTGCCCAGGGTCACAAAGAGCAGGAATCAAACCCTATCCCCCAGGTTCTCAACTCACTGCAATAACTATTAGGTTTCTCCTCCTCTAACCATAGCTGGCATAAGAACATAAGAACATAAGCAATGCCTCTGCCGGGTCAGACCCGAGGTCCATCGTGCCCAGCAGTCCGCTCACGCGGCGGCCCAACAGGTCCAGGACCTGTGCAGTAATCCTCTATCTATACCCCTCTATCCCCTTTTCCAACAGGAAATTGTCCAATCCTTTCTTAAACCCCAGTACCGTACTCTGCCCTATTATGTCCTCTGGAAGCGCATTCCAGGTATCCACCACCCGCTGAGTAAAGAAAAACTTCCTAGCATTTGTTTTGAATCTATCCCCTTCCAATTTTTCCAAATGCCCTCTTGTTCTTCTATGTTTTGAAAGTTTGAAGAATCTATCCCTCTCTACTTTCTCTATGCCCTTCATGATCTTGTAGGTCTCTATCATGTCTCCTCTGAATCTCCTCTTTTCCAGGGAGAAGAGCCCCAGCCTCTCCAATCTTTCAGTGTATGAAAGGTTTTCCATGCCCTTAATCATTCGTGTCGCTCTCCTCTGGACCCTCTCAAGTATTGCCATATCCTTCTTAAGGTACGGTGACCAATACTGAACACAGTACTCCAGGTGCGGGCGCACCATTGCCCGATACAACGGCAGGATGACTTCTTTTGTTCTGGTCGTAATACCATCTCAGAGAATAGCTAGAAAGGCAGTTATTTACGTACTCTGGCACCTGACCATGTAATACCTTGAAATTTAAATATGAAATCTTTAATTGTAAATGTCTATAGCCTCATTTTAGCCACAATTTTATAAAGACACATGGGGCCTCCATAAAGAAAGGTCCACAATAAGCAATTATCAAATCGAGCTCCACATCTCTTAATAGGTTTCATAGGGATTAATGGGGCTTGCATTAAACATACAAATAAATAGAGAACCACTTTTAAAAGTGACTCCCGGCTCTTCCTTCTTGTTTTATCCTCCCCCTCCTCCCTTCCTTTTATTTTTATTTTCATAATGTAATTAAAATCTCCCTTCCCCTTTGGCCTTTTTAAAGTTTGTCCTTATCTTGACCTCAACCTGCTCTATTTGTATTTTATTTTTTTTTTTAAGATATTTTAAATTTTTAATACTGTAAACCGGCCAGATACTTGTGATGGTCGGTATACCAAATTAAGAATAAACTTGAAACTTGAACACAAGCTAGCAAATGAGAGTCCTGGACTGTAAGGTCTCTGGTGATAGGGAAATGCCTATTGTAATTGAATGCAACTCACCTTGAGTTACAAATGAAAAGGCGCAAATTAAGTTGTCCCAACTCTCCACTATTAGCTCTTAGAGGAGTTTCTTGAATTAACTCTTGATGTTGCACCAATGCTTAATGCCCAGATTACGTCAGTAGTTCAGCTTGCTTTTTTAACTCTTTGCCTCATTAGGACTGAGTGAAGCCTCCTGTGCTATGCTCCTCTACGCACTGGTTTCAATCTGTCTGGATTACTGCAATTCTCTTCATGCCAGTTTCTTTTCTTACCATCTGAAAACAGATTACCTCCATTAGACACTTGGCTTGCCATTCCAACCACTGTTGGCCCAATATCACTGGCTAGCCATTCCATTTTTAATCCAGGATAAGATTCTAATATCACATAAAGCTCTCAGGAGTCCCTTCTTATTTGGCTTCCTTGATCACACCGTATATTTCCACTCTAGCCCTTCATTCTGCCATCCCCTCCGTTTACTGTGTGCAATCAACCAGCCTTTTCTTTCACATCGACATAGCGGAATGCCTTACCTGTCCCAGTGCATGTTGGATTGCCTTACCATTTTAGAGCTCTGCTGAACACTCGCCTCTTTGACCAGGCTTTCCAGGGTTCTCTGGTGTAGTAGATATCTGAAGGTATGCAGCAGAGTTTCAAGTTTATTTTGATTTGATATACCACTTAATGTACAGTAGAGAATGACACGGTGACAAAATTCATCACCGTTCCCGTCCCCGTCTTTAAGGAGAGAGGGAAGAATCAGAGTATGAATGGCCACAACCACTGACCCTCAAGCTTTGCTTTGAAGAATGCTGGTGTAGAATGATTGAAGTTGAAACAGACACTACAGAATGACAGTCTCTGGTATCCAGAGCAGATATTGTGATGTCATAATGCCTCATTCCAAAAGTGCCTAAGAGCCAATCACATCAGTGATGTCACAATGGCTTCATTATCCTTGGCTCACATAAGAATCAGAGTATGAATGGCCACAACCACTGACCCGCAAGCTTTGCTTTGAAGAATGCTGGTGTAGAAGGACTGAGGTTGAAAGAGACACTAGAAAATGACATGGGTTTATTTCCCGCAGTTATCCACGGGGACGGGAACAGTGATGCATTTTGTCACCGTGTCATTCTCTAATGTACAGCCTATGCGGTTTACATGGAAATTAGCGAAAATATACTTATAAAGGAAAACTAACAAGAACAATTTAAAATAATGAGGGAGACTACACAGGATACAAGAGGAAGACAGTAAGGGTTGCATTATAGATAAAAGTAAAAAAGAAATGGTCAAGGAAAGGGAAAAACAAAAGAGAGTGTAGGTGAGATTGAATGGTGCTGAAATCAAAATCTAGATCCATACTTCAAAGGCGTCTTTAAAAAGAAAGGTTTTAAGGCTCGATTTAAATTTGGAAGCACGAGTCTAGAGAATGAGGAATGGAGCTCTCTAGGAGGAGTATAAGGAGAGAGAAGCGAAGAGAGATATTGTGGGACAGCAGAATGAACACACTTGTAGGTCAGCGATAAGATCTTGAACTGTATGCGAGGGCAGCTAGGGAGCCAGTGAAGTCACGTAAGGAGAGGGGTTCCCATCAAGTCTTCGAAAGTCTGACTAGGGATGTGATTAGAGACAAGTGTTACAAATGTCAAGTAGTTGCACCTGGTTGACTTTAGAAAATAGACTTAACGGAGGAGACATTTTTGAACTTTTCCCATAGGCATCCTGTAACCATTTCAGCCACTGCAAGCAGGTATGCTTGAACCTTTGTGATGGAGTAATGTGATAGCCATGTTTGTTCCCTTTAAAGGTTAAGCTACTGTCCTGACCTGAGGAAGAAGATTATGGCCTTCAAAAGCTAGTCAAAAATGTATTGTTGGGCCAATTTAAAAAAATGGCATCTTTTTCTTTTATTACTATTGAAATGGAACTTGCAGGATGAATGTTGCCCGTTTGTCTTCCTACCATTAGGTGGTGCTAGACAATCAGATTAGACATTAGACAACTGCATTTTGCATTTATGGTTCTGCAAATGCTGAAGGGTTTTTCATAAGATCTGAAATAAAAGTTCAGTCACAAACTTTACAAGGAACTCAGACCATTGGTAATTTTTCTGTCTGCACAAAGCAGAAGAGGGATCTGTTTAATTTCCACTCACTTTGCATGTGAATAATTTGACCTGAGAATCTGCTCTGTCCTACGGATATTAGTGTCTCATTTTATCTCGATTAATTGGGCCTCTTAATGTGGCTGCTAATTGTTCATTGCATTTCCAGGATTGTGAATGTCAGAAGGTGAAGTTCTCTTACACAGCTGGAAAGAAAGAAAAGTATTTCCTGTTTTCTGCAACAACAAAAACAATGCATTGCAAACTATGATAAACAGGGAAGAAACATTTGTTAGTCCTTGGCAAAAAGTACTCAGAAATGTTAAGAGAGCATTTTAGCACTGTAAACATAATAATTGTAGAAAACTAGATGGCAGCATAAATATACAAAACTGTGGCCACCTTTTTTCAAGCTACGTTAGGGTTTTTTAAAATCACCGGCCGCTGCGGTAAAAGCGCCGACACTTATAGAATTCCTATGAGTATCAGAGCTTTTACCGCAATGGCCGGTGATAAAAAAAACCCCTAATGTGGCATGATAAAAGGGGGCCATAGATTTGGGAATGGGCATGTGCCAAAGTCAAAAATGATGTGTTTCATAGTGATCCTGGCGAAGCTTCCCTATACTTAATTAATTAATTCATTTCATTTCTAATTGCTTGCAAACCTGAAAACTATCAAAGTGGTGTACAAGAGGTTTTTGGGTTTTTTTAATTGTTAGTCATCAGTACATAAGATTTGCTGCTGCTGGGTCAGACCAGTGGTCCATCGTGCCCAGCAGTGCGCTCATGCGGCGGCCCTTAGGTCAAAGACCAGTGCCCTATTTGAGTCTAGCCTTACTTGCGTACGTTCTGTTCCAATAGGAACTTATCCAACCTTGTCTTGAATCCCTGAAGGGTGTTTTCCCCTATAACAGTCGCTGGAAGAGCATTCCAGATTTCTACCACTCTCTGGGTGAAGAACTTCCTTACGTTTGTACGGAATCTATCCCCTTTTAACTTCTCTCTGCCCTCTCATTCTCTGTACCTTGGAGAGGGTGAACAACCTGTCTTTATCTACTAAGTTTATTTCCTTCATTATCTTGAATGTTTTGATCATGTCCCCCTCTCAGTCTCCCTTGCTATAATGTGGCTTGACATTTGTGATTTCAAAACTGGATTATTGCAACTCCTTTATCAAGACATTATTAATATCAACGAAGAAGGTTGCACCTTATAATAATAATTTTATTTTTGTATACCGCAATACCACAAGCAGTTCAGAGCGGTTTACAGAAGAGACTGTATACAGACAGCGATGTTACAAAAAAGACTTTCAAATTACATTAGCATGCCAAGAGTAGTCAAGATTTATCCGGAAGCATTTCAAACATACAAGAAGACAGGAAAGGAGTCAGAGAAATAAGGGATTTGGGAATAACATTGTAGGAATGATTAAAAAACAAGACAGCCATAATAAACAAGTGAATAAGGCATTAGGAGTTACAAACAGCCTCAAAAAGGTGATGTTTTAGCCTATATCTGAATAGGCCAGAGATTGAGCTTGACATACTAACTTAGGAAGTAAAGTGTGTGTGTGGGGGGGGGGGTTCCCCACTCACACCCCACTTCAGAGCTCTTTAAAAGTAAGTTTTCCCGTGGCGCGCTGGTGTCTTGCACCAAATTGTTGGCGCTCGATTGTTGGCACACTGGTGTCTCGTGCGCAAATGACTATGAGCAGCAGGAATGAGTCACTGCTTGATGCCAGAGAAGAACTAACGGACTTAAAAAGTACTGGGGGTGGGGGGTGCAGTTAAAAGACCTCCAATGCACAGGGGGAGGGGGTAGGTTCTCATGCCCACTGGCGTAGTGAGGGCGAGAGGCTCCCAGGGTGGTGGTGCCTCTCCCCTACTCTCTTCTCCACCCCCACTCCTTCCCCTCCCCCGCCACATGCATGCACCCCTTCCCTTCCCTACTCTTTTGACTTCCCTGGTGTGAGCAGCATCGCCAATTTGCTCTCCCTCTGACATCACTTCCTAGGCACTGGACCCGGAAGTTACATCAGAGGGAGAGCTGAGGTTGGCGTGAGCAGCAAGCACTGCCGAAGAGATAGAGGTATGGTGGTGGTGGTGGTGGGGATGAAGACATGCGTGCGGTGGGGGGAGGAGTGGGGGCTCAGAGAGGAGGAGGAGTGTCAGTGCCCTCACCAAGATGGCGCCCAGGGTAAACTGCCCCCCACCCACCCCTCTTACTATGCCGCTGCTCATGTCCACTCACTTTGAGCTCAGGCCCACTCAAAACTGGGTGTCTGGCTATGCCCCTTTGACTACTGTGGTATTCTCTGTTTAGAACGAGTGATCTGGGGGTGGTTCTGGGGTAGACTTTGAAGTGCTCCCAGACTACTGTTATTCAGGGTAAGAAAACAAAAAGGCAGCTGGTCTATTAGATCCAACGCGGAACAGAAGACAAGAAGCAGATCATATGTAGAAAAATCATTCTTTAATTAATGCTTCCCAGACAGTGCCCGACATGGCCATGTTTTGCCAATAAGGCTCTGTCGGGGGCCTACAATTGAAGCAATAAACAAAGCTTTAATAAAACTCAAACCAATAAAAACATGAATTATAATGGTACAATAAATAAGACAATCCCAATAGTAAAATAAACATGGAAAGGATGACTTACCCAACTGGTGACACACACCAGCTTCCACAGTGCTGTTAAAATAGCTAAGAGTCAGAAGGAGTACAATTGAAACCACCGGAAAAAGTTTTGTTCAGACATAATAGCACCATGAAACATACAAACAGTGGCATCAGAGAGTACAAAGCAGTATAAATGGTAAGTAACATAGAAACATAGAAAAAAGCAGCAGAAAAGGGCTATAGCCCACCAAGTCTGCCCATTCCAAGTATCCCCTCCCCTGAATTTACTCCCTTAAAGATCCCACGTGAGTATCCCATTTTCTCTTAAAATCCGTCACGCTGCTGGCCTCTATCACCTGGAGTGGGAGTCTGTTCCAATGATCCACTATTCTTTCGGTGAAGAAGTACTTCCTGGAGTCGCCATGAAACTTCCCTCCCCTGATTTTCAGCAGATGCCCTCTGGTGGTCGTGGGTCCCATGAGCCAGAAGATATCATCTTCTGACTCGATGCATCCCATGATGTACTTATATGTTTCAATCATATCTCCCCGTTCTCTTCTTTCCTCAAGTGAGTACAGCCGCAATTTTTTAAATCTTTCTTCATACGTGAGATCCTTGAGCCCCAAGACCATCCTGGTGGCCATTCGCTGAACCGACTCGATCCTCAGCACGTCCTTTCGGTAGTGTGGTCTCCAAAACTGAACACAGTACTCCAAGTGAGGCCTCACCATGGCTCTGTACAACGGCATCATAACTTCAGGTCTCCTGCTGACGAAACCTCTGCGGATACACCCCATCATTTGTCTTGCCCTGGAGGAAGCCTTCTCCACTTGATTGGCAACCTTCATGTCCTCACTAATGATCACCCCTAGGTCGCGTTCCGCCGTGGTCCTAACCAAGGTCTCACCATTTAGTACATAAGTTCTACGTGGTTTTCTCTTACTCAGGTGCATTATCTTGCATTTTTTAGCATTGAAGCCTAGCTGCCAAGTAGTTGACCATTGTTCCAGCAACAGTAGGTCGTGTGTCATATTATCAGGTAATAAGCTTTTGCCTACTATGTTGCAAAGTTTGGCGTCGTCGGCGAACAGTGATACCCTTCCTCTAAGTCCTTGCGTCATATCTCTTATGAATAAGTTAAATAGAATCGGGCCCAGGACCGAGCCCTGCGGCACTCCACTGATCACGTCCGATGCTTCAGATGGGGTACCGTTCACCACCACCTTCTGAAGTCTACCGCTCAGCCAATCCCCAACCCATGTAGTTAGAGTGTCTCCAAATCCTATCAATTTCAGCTTGTTCAGTAATCTTCGATGAGGGACGCTATCAAATGCTTTACTGAAGTACAAATATAAGGGGAGATACAAAATCCTGACTGATGTAGAACGCCGTCAAAAATTACAAAAACTAGGGGACACTCGAAGTTAAAGCCAATAAGAGGAAATATTTTGTAATTCAGAAAATAGTTAAGCATTGCCAGAGGTTAATGTAGCTGGTTTTAAGAAAGGTTTGGACAAGTTCCTGGAGGAAAAGTCCATAGTCTTGTTATTGAGAAAGACATGAGGGGAAGCCACTGCTTACCCTGGATCGGTAGCATGGAATGTTGCTACTCCTTGGGTTTTGGCCAGGTACTAGGGACCTGGATTGGCCACCGTGAGAATGGGCTACTGGGCTTAATGGACCATTGGTCTGACCCAGTAAGGCTATTCTTATGTTCTTATATAACTACCAAAAAGAAGTATATTCACAAGATCCTGGGCTCGTTAGAACTGATAAACAAAACTGTGCACACAACCAAACATGTATGTGAAATGCCTGTCATCACAGATAATAATTAGGTTAAAACAGCAAGTAAAACATTCAAAACCACTGGGACAGACTTGGAAGTTATCCCAGCATTGCTGTTACTCAGTGCAGGCTATTAGGACTGCATAACAGCAGTCCTAACCTGCCCATGTAGTAATCTGGCTACTGGCACTAAATATTGGTTGCCCACAGATAACCTCTGGTGGATTCGAATTGAATCCAGAACAAAAGAAAGTACAATTAAAATGTGATTCAGCAAATCCCCTGATATAGTGGTTAAAATTATTGCAAAATGAGGATCTTTGTCGGGTGGATTATGAGTATTGACAGTTAATTAAACAAGGAAAAAAAACAAGATAATGGTTGTTAACCCACCCAGATTATTGGTAGAGGATGACCATTTATCAATATACATTTTGATAATAAATTATTATTGCCACAGAAATAATAAATTGTTGTTGTTGGTTATGACTCCTCAAAAGTAATATTGCTGCTTATCATTTATTTATTTTTTTTTTTTAAACATATGTTTATTGGACGTGGACACTACTAGATATATGCCAGGGATCTCAAAGTCCCTCCTTTAGGGCCCCAATTCAGTTGGTTTTTCAGGATTTCCCCAATGAATATGCATTGAAAGCAGTGCATGCACATTGATCTCAAGCATATTCATTGGGGAAATCCTGAAAACCCGACTTGATTGCGGCCCTTAAGGAGGGACTTTGAGACCCCTGATATATGCTGTGTTATATATATTATATGCAGGTACTTAGGGACAAAGAAAGTACACCAGTACAGCACTAGAACAGCCATCATGCTTCCAGGTGTCTTATAAATTCAGATCCATAGGTATTTCTCTATTATAGAATGCTAATGTAATCCAGTATGCATGTACCTATCATGTAGGTGTTCACACCTACACTAGCCATAGAGCTGGTGTATGAAGGGGTGCTGAGAGGTTCTCAGCCAAACCAACCAACTTCTTAAATTTTGCAACTAAAGCTGAAACGAATGTGATCTTATTTCATTAAGTGCTAATTTGCAGAAACAAAATTTTATGTTTTGACCTTGTTTCAGATCGTTGATTGAACCATCATTCTCTTCTTGGTTGGGTTGAGAACCTTTCCGCACCCCCTCGTAAATGCAAGTGCCTAAGCATAGTAGGAATGTATGTAACATACTGAAGGTCCATCAAGCCCATTCCAACAGTGGGCCACTTAGAAGTGTGATAAGCGGGATAATAAATTTTATGTTTAAATCTTTATTGATTTTCAAACTTTGATAGTGCAATACAATTGGTAAATCATAAATACTGCATAGAACGCACTAACTATACAATTATTATATTAAACAATCATTTACTCCCATTCTCATCTTAATTATCAATACAATAAAACATATGATGTGATTTCAATATTATAATTAAATAATTTAACTCCTCAAAGTACATTTCCCTCCATGGATGTGTAAAGAAATCTAATGAAAAGGGGAGAAACATGACCCTTACTGTAATGCAACAAAAGTAGTCAATGGACTCCATACATCATTAAAGGACTTACTAGTCCCCAAACGTTCCGCCATCATTCTTTCATACTTATACGTGGTACACACATTTACCCACCAAAAAGTGTAATTAATCCTGTCACGGTTCTTCCAATTATGTGTGATCAGTTGAACACCTATTCCTGTCATGATCAGGAAAAGGTGACTTTTATACTTGTTTAAAGTAGGCTTAACATGAAGTAACGTACCACAAATTACAGCCTCTTAGGATAAGGGAATAGATGACCCAAGAATGAGATTTATTTGTCCCCCAATTGATAATAAATTTTAATAAAACTTGAAGCTTGTCTCCATCCAGGTCATGAGAGTTAAAAATCTGTCTTCAGCTTCAAGGCTGAGCAGGAAAGGCTTTTGCAAAGAAGTGGGATTTAACAAAGAGGAACACAAAAACATTAATACCTATTTTAGAGATTTACCCTGATATTTTCATAAAAATGCAGATATCCAAAAGTCTGCATAAACTGGCACTTCTCGTCCTAATTGCCAGGATTTCCAAGTGCCCGATTTTCAAAACCGACTTTCTGGACGTCTTACTAGGCGTCTCAGCAGCTGTGCATACATAATTCAAGGGGTGTGTATTGGAGGCATGTTATGGTGGGCTTTGGGCTTGCTTAGACTTGGACATCTTGCGGCAATAATCAAACCTTTCCCAACATGACCTAGATGGAACGTAGATGTCCGGAGATAGAATTGTTTTAAAAGCATCTAAGTGCTATAAAGATACCCAAATTGACCAGATGATTACTGGAGGGATTAAGTAATGACCCCCCAGTACTCCCCCAGTGGTCACTGCCCCCCCCCACCAAAAAAAAAAAGAATCTGGATGAAACAGTACATACCATTCTCTAGAACAGCAGCACCTGGTATGGGAAATTCTAGTAGAGCATCACACAGGGGTTTTAAGTAGCCTGGTGGGTGGGCTAGTGAGCCATAGAGAAGAGGGCCCAGGCCCATATGCCATAACTACTGCATTTATGGTAGAAAGTGTAAGCCCATCAAAACCCTACTATACTGCCATATAGGTGCCACTGGCAGCCATAAGGGCTATTTGGGTGGTAGACAGGTGGGTATAGCAGGTTTGGGAGGAGTTTGGGAGGGCTCACCATATATTAGAAGGAGATTATAGTGAGGTGTACTTCTGGCACCCTGTAAGTGAAGTTCACAGCAGTGTCCTCTAAGGCAGTGATTCCCAACCCTGTCCTGGAGGAACACCAGGCCAATCGGGTTTTCAGGCTAGCCCTAATGAATATGCATGAGAGAGATTTGCATATGATGGAAGTGATAGGCATGCAAATTTGCTTCATGCATATTCATTAGGGCTAGCCTGAAAACCCAATTGGCCTGGTGTTCCTCCAGGACAGGGTTGGGAACCACTGCTCTAAGGTGCACCGCTGCTCTATTGGTATGTCTATGTGGCCAGTCCATTACAATGTTGGCCCCTCCAATGTCTAAATGGTCTGGATTTGGATGCTTTGAACTTGGACGTTTTTTGTGGTCGAGAATGGCCAAAAACGTTAGGTGTCCCAAGGTTGGACGTCCTGACAGCCAAGACATCTAAGTAGGTGATTTTTGTACAAAAACAAAACAAAAAAAAACTTTGGATATCTAGCTGTTTTGAAAATAAACATTTCCCCATCCTGACTTTTGGGCATCTTGCGAGAAACATCCAAAGTCGGACTTAGACATCCTATTGAAAATGGTCCTCCATGCGTCTAGTACTCTGCTCCTATGCATGCCTACAGTGAAAGCACATGCCATGAAACTTCTGTGTGTACTTTCATGCTAGTTGGTATTCTATGAAAATTACTAAATTACCTACATTTGCATGAGTTCTTAGTAGCTAGAACTAGGCAGCTCCCTTTAAAATTACCCCATGGTGGCTATATAGCCTTTATAACATAGGGGTCCTTTTACTAAGCCGTTTTAGCACACGCTAAACGCTAACGTGTTCATATACTATAATACCATAGACTTAAACAGGTACCTTTTTTTGGACCTCTCACAGAGATGTTTTCATTTAGATTCTGGCTCATATGTGGTTACTAGCTATGGTTACCACATCTGCAGAGCCAAAAAAAGAAAATGCGAAAAATAAAAATGGTTGCCACCTTTGCTAAATAAATATTTCATTGCAGAAAATGTGTAAATGGCTATTAGTTCATGAACACCCCCCATCCCCCACCCCCAACAGTGATTAACTTATAGTATAGCAGTAAACAATTATCTATTTTTCAAAACTTCTGGATTTGAGTTTGATTGACTCTGAGCCCCGGGCATACTTATCAGAGAGCGGCTCTCCGTCAACAACGTTGGCTGGCTTCTGAGATACATGTAAAGCCTTTGCATGACTTATGCTTGAAGATGCTGCATGAACAAAATTATTTTGCCAGATTCAACTAGCAGGGAAACAGAGGAGCAAAGCAATGCCTTTCTCTCTCTTTAGCACCCCCATGTGCTCAGACTGACTAATAGGCTGTAGATGGTTTCTTTCATTATGCGGGTAATGTGTTAGTCATAGGCACCTACATAGAAAAAAAAGATATTTTCCCCCAAAATTAAAAATTCTGGAGGACATATTTGAAGATGTCCAAAAGGACATGTACAGAAGAACATAAGAATTGCCACTGCTGGGTCAGACCAGTGTCCATCCTGTCCAGCAGTCCGCTCACGCGATGGCCCTCAGGTCAAAGACCAGTGCTCTAAATGAGTCCAACACCACCTGCATATGTTTCAGTTTAGCAGGAACTTGTCCAACTTTATCTTGAAATGCTGGAGGGTGTTTTCCCCTTTAACAGACTCCGTAAGAGCGTTCCAGTTTTTTACCACTCTCTGGGTGAAGAAGAATTTCCTTACGTTTGTACGGAATCTATCCCCTTTCAACTTTAGAGTGCCCTCTCATTCTTCCTACCTTGGAGAGGGTGAACAGTCTGTCTTTATCTACTAAGTCTATTCCCTTCAGTATTTTGAACGTTTCGATCAAGTCCCCTCTCAGTCTCCTCTTTTCAAGTGAGAAGAGGCCAAGTTTCTCCAATCTCTCACTGTACGGCAACTCCTCCAGCCCCTTAACCATTTTAGTCGCTCTTCTCTGGACCCTTTTGAGTAGTACCGTGTCCTTCTTCGTGTACGGCGACCAGTGCTGGATGCAGTATTCCAGGTGAGGACGCACCTTGGCTCAGTACAGTGGCATGATAACCCTCTCTGATCTGTTCATGATCCCCTTCTTAATCATTCCTAGCATCCTTCTGAGTTGCGACCGCCAACAATGTATGCACATCAAGTGTGGGGCTTTGAGCACTTGTGCATGCTCAAGGCCTGCTGGCTCCTGCCCTCTTCGAGATTCTTGGAGGGAGAAGTAGCTGGCAGGCCTTGAGCATGTGCAAATGCTGAAGGCCCCACATTAGATATGCGTATGCCATTGGCAGTCGCAGCTTTCTTCTGATCGTGGCAGCAGCTTTCTTCTGCACCCACTGGTAAGCTGCTGGCTGGAGAGGGGGGTGGATTTTTGGCCCCAAAATCTAGGTTTATATTCGAGTATACAGGTAACTGAACAGCAAGATGCTTTGTACAATATTATGGCGCTCCACATGGTTCAGAGGACTGATGACTGAAACTGTAAGGACCACAGGAGGGAAAGATGGGTTCTGATCTGTCTCGGTGCCCCTACTGGCCTGGTGCTCTATGCAGGTTGCCACTTGATTTGCCTATTCATCTGATGGCCCTTTTTGCCTGAATTCTTTTTATATCATATGTTGCAGATCCAAGCTGGGAAAATAAAAGTTCCTGAGTGTTATTATATAGAGAGTAACAGAGAGAAATGTATATGCTTCCCATGGTAACGACCAATTTTTCATAGGAAAATTTAGAGCAGAATTAACTCTTTGGTGGGTTCTAAAGACAAGTTGCTCCTTCTCGTATAATATACATACATTTTTAATCTCCTCACCTTGCACTCCCCAGTATTATCACATCACCCCATGGAATAATCATCTTCCTCACTCACCGCCTGACCTCCTCCACCAGTCCTATCTTTAACTACTGCACTGTTTAATATTGCTAAAACATTGGTGAAACTTATTTTTAAAAGTCTACATTTCCTCATTTACATTACATTAGTGATTTTTATTGCGCCATTACCTTGCGGTTCAAGGCGGATTACAGAAGAGGATTTCTGGACATGTCCAGATGTGTTACAGAGTAGAGCGGGTTGCTTCAGAGGATTGAAATGTTAGTTAGTCTTCATGGATTTCTTGAATAGCAGGGTTTTAATTTCTTTTCTGAAAGTTTTGTAGTCTGGGGTCGCGATTAGTAGATTGAAGAGATGGTGGTCTAGTTTTGCTGCCTGTGTGGTTAGCAGGCCATCGTACAGTTTTTTTCCGTTTGATGTCTCTGATTGGAGGGTATGTGAATGGTGTCTGGGTTCTTCTGTGTCTGGTTGTGGTAGTTTAGATTAGGCGGTTGTTCAAGTAGGCTTGGCTGTCACCATTTATGGATTTAAATAATAGTAGAATTTAAATAGTATTCTTGCTTAAATTGGGAACCAGTGTGAGTCAAGGTATGCCTCGGTGATGTGGTTGTGTTTTCTTAGTGAATAGATTAATCTCAGGGCTGTGTTTTGTACTGTTTGTAGTTGTTTTATCATTGTTTCGGGGCAGGGGAGATAAGAGGATGTTGTAGTAGTCGAGGAGACCTAGGACTAGGGACTGGACCATGAGCTGGAATTGTTTTGTGTCGAAGAATTTTCGAACTTGCCTTAGGTTTCAAGTTTATTAAATTTTTGTTATGTACGCAATATCAAAAGCTTCAAAGCGTATAACATTTTAAAAATGGGGGGTAGAACAAAACTCTAACATAATTACAATCAAATTCTATCCATTCTAATATATAACTGATATGGAAGGTGAAAGGGATGAAATACAATCTTTAAAGAGAAAAAGAAAAAACATTTAGCGGGGAACACATTTGGTGGGTAACACAAAAGGAACAAAAAAAAAAAAAAAAGAGAAAAAAGAAAGGAAAGAGAAAAAAATTGTGTTGTCTATTTTTCAAAAGCGTCCTTGAACAAAAAACTTTAAGGAGCGCTTGAATTTTTCTAAAGAAGATTCATTATGAATATAAATTGGTAAATTGTTCCAAAGCTGGGATGCTATAACTGAGAAAATGGTAGATCTTCTGGTTCCTATTATCTTTAATGAAGGAATAGTCAATAGCTGTTGTTATGTTAATCATAATGCCCTAGATGGAGAATACGGTATTAAGAAATGATGTAGAAAAGTTGGAGCAAGAGTTTGTTGAATTTTAAAAGTTAACAATAAAATTTTAAAGGTTATTCTATGACCACGAATAATTTCTGTATTGTTTTGTTGATTTGTGGTTGCATGGTGCAGCATTTGTCTATCGTCATTCCCAGAAGTTTTAGAGTGGGTTGAATGGAGTTTGTGATTGAGTTTATTACTAGGTTTGTTATGGTTGGGGTTTTATTTTTTTCGAGAAGTATGAATTTTGTTTTGTCTTAGTTCAGTTTTAGTTTGTGGTCTTTCATCCAAGTTGCCACTGTTTCTAGAGTTCTGTGTAGTGTGTCTGACAAAATAGGCTTAACCTCCTATAGCTCTATGCAGATGACATCACCATTCTCCTTCCTTTTGATCAGCCAATGTCCACCATGACAGACACACTACACAGTGGCAACTTGGATGAAAATAAGTGTTAGAAAACTTTAGGCCTTTGTCTAATGTTTCCCTTTTGCCAACATTTTGAGAAAAAAAAGTTTTTTGTGGTCCGGTTGAACCAATATCTGGAGGTGAACTAGTTTTTAGACAGTTTTCACTCTTAGTTTTTCCCTTTTACCGATACAGAAGCATTATTTCCCCCTAACCACATCCATTTTTAGTGTGAGTGGTTTGGGCTAGGCGCCTACTTTTTATAGAATCGAGATTTTTGACTTAGGTGCCTTTCAATTAAGTCTAATTAAAGCCGATTGTGAGATGCTGAATGCAAAGTATCAACACTAATTAAAGCCTATTAATTAAAGTAGGTGCCAATATCGATGCCTAACTTTAGGCTGACTTTATAGAATCAGGGCTTTATTGCCACCCATTTCGTAGGCAGTAAGGGCTCATGCACTAATCCTACGCTAACCAGTTATGTCATAATGTAGCTACGCTAATTAGCATAGAAATGCACACTGTCTGCCCCCCCTCAGCTAAAACAAAAAAAATATGTTTTAGCACATGGGTATTGCGTGCACATTTCCAACTTACTGCAGGATGTCTCATTGCAACCATTTTTAGCTGCGGTAAGCACGCGTTGGTGCGTATGACAACTTGGAGAAAGGGGCCCTAGAAATTCTTTTCTCTTATTTCTTGTGTTTGGCAAAAAAATGCTTAGCATACAGGGCTCTTAATTGAATAATAATTAGTTATCCTAGGGAAGGTACCCAGCCTGTGTAATAAATAGAGAAATAGACCATGCAGCTGGACAACTCAAACTGTCATCCCAGCTGAACAAGCTGGCTTTTTTCTTAACACAGACACTGAGTTTTCCATGCTAACTTACAGAAAAAAGCTTTAAATAATAGCTGTTGGAATTCTGTTACCACATGTTATGTGTTATCAGTGCCATATGAAGAAATGAATGTACTTTTTTTTTAATTTCACAGGAGATAATCAAGGGGTGGAAATTTATTTTGGCGTCTGTCAGTTACATTATCATATTTTCTGCCCCTTTCAAATCCTTTAGCATCCTCCTGTGAAATGCAATGTACTTTGAAAGCTGGTAACAGCATATACGTAATGTGGGGTGCATTTGGATCATTTAGCATTGTGTCAAGAGAGATTTTCACAAGGCCTACTGTGGTTGCTCTACCACAACTGCATTCAAAGGAAAATACATTAAAGACAAGTCCATACGCTGGTTCTAAATCTACAGAATGGTAGCACAAGGCTTTAAGGACCTTCAGTCTGTCCTAGTATGGCAGTGGTTCTCAACCCAGTCCTAGGGGACCCCCAGCCAGTTGGGTTTTCAAGATATCCCTCATGAATATGCATGAGAGAGATTTGCATATAAACAGGCGTGCAAACATGTCTTATGCATATTTATTAGGGATATCTTGAAAACCCAACTGGCTGGGGGTCCCCTAGGACTGGATTGAGAAACACTGCAGTATGGCAATGCTTATGGTCCTGTATCATTCTTTAGTGTCTATCTCAGCCCCAGTCCTTCTACACCAGCATTCTCCAGTGCAAGGCTTGAGGGTCACTGGTTGTGCCCATTCATACTCTGATTCTTCCCTCTCTCCTTAAAGAATGACATTCATAAGCACATAAGTCGAGTCAGACCATAGGCCCATCATGCCCAGCAGTCCGCTCATGCGGCGGCCCCTCAGGTCAATGACCTGTAAGTGATCTATTACTGTATAGTAACCTTCTAATTGTATCCTTCAATCCCCTTTTCCCTCAGGAACTCATCCAATCCCATTTTGAAACCCCAAATCATACTCTGCTCTACCACCTCTTCTGGAAGCGCATTCCAGGTGTCCACTAGCCCTCTGAGTGAAGAAGAACTTCCTAGCATTTGTCCTGAATCTGTCTCCCTTCAATTTTTTTGAGTGCCCCTAGTTTTTGTTGCCCCCGCCAGTCTGAAGAATCTGTCCCTCTCTACCTTCTCTATACCCTTCATGATCTTATAAGTTTCTATCATATCCCCTCTTCCAGGGAAAAGAGCCCCAGCTTCTCCAGCCTCTCAGCATATGAAAGGTTTTCCATGCCCTTTATCATTTTTGTTGCTCTTCTCTGGACCCTCTCGAGTATCGCTATATCCTTCTTAAGGTACAGCGACCAGTACTGAACGCAGTACTCCAGATGGGGTCGCACCATCGCCCTATACAGCGGGAGGATAACTTCCTTGGTTCTGGTAGTGATACCTTTTTTGATAATTCCCAACATTCTGTTCGCTTTTTTTGAGGCCGCTGAGCATTGTGCCACCGGTTTCATTGTTATACCCACCAAAACCCCCAACCAATAAAAATGCTCTATTGAAAAATTTCATGAAATGTTCACCCATACAGCAGCGGCCAGCAAAAAGTATGCTTGGACTTTAGTTCCTTGTTGTATATGCTCATAAATCACTTCATTTTCATATATCCAGTTGATCTCACAATGGCAAGTAGGGTCCAATTCATGCACATTTTTAAATAGAGCATTTTAATTGGTTGAATGAACTGGGGAGGCTCTGAGGTTGTGATAATTGTGTGTAGTTTATGTGAGTTATACAAAGGGAGTATTTAATAAAATAATTTAATAGATAATACAATAAATAATGAAATATTTGACTTGAGTATGTAATTAGCGTTTTTTTCAGTTGATGCTTAATTATGTTAGTGGGTAAAGTTACTGAAAGTTTTTGATAAGTCCTGGTGGAGTTTATTTATGCGTATTCATTAGGGATATCTTGAAAACCTGACATAATGTAGCTACGCTAATTAGCATAGAAATGCACACTGTCTGCCCCCCCTCAGCTAAAACAAAAAAAATATGTTTTAGCACATGGGTATTGGAATCCCGGGCTTCCCCCCAAACAGGTTTAAGAACCCCTGGTTTATAGAATTAGTCCCTGAGTGCCCAGTTCAGAGCACTGTTTATTGTATACCACTCTACACAGATTTTTGGGGTACCAAATTTTGAGTGCCATTTACCAAATCTAGTTCTCCGCGTCCGGGAGGAGGGGGGGGTTCCATGTGGGTGGACCATATGCATGTCATGGGCATGTTGACAAGTGACATGCGCAACTTATGAAACCATCTCAGTTGTTTGCATTGTGCGGAGCGCCTAGGTTAAATTAAAGAAACATAGAAATAGACGGCAGATAAGGGCCACGGCCCATCTAGTCTGCCCACCCCAATGACCCTCCCCTACCTTTCTCTGTGAATAGATCCCACGTGTCTATCCCATTTGGCCTTAAAATCAGGCACGCTGCTGGCCTCAATAACCTGAAGTGGAAGGCTATTCCAGTGATCAACCACCCTTTCAGTGAAAAAGAATTTCCTGGTGTCCCCGTGCAGTTTCCCGCCCCTAATTTTCCACGGATGCCCCCTTGTTGCTGCGGGACTCTTGAAAAATAAGATATCTTCTTCCACCTCGTTGCGGCCCGTGAGATACTTGAATGTCTCGATCATGTCACCCCTCTCTCTGCGTTCCTCGAGTGAGTACAGCTGTAATTTATCCAGCCGTTCCTCGTACGGGAGATCCTTTATTCCCGAGACCATCCGGGTGGCCATTCTCTGGACCGACTCCAGTCTCAGCACATCCTTACGATAATGCGGCCTCCAGAATTGCACACAGTATTCCAGGTGGGGCCTCACCATGGATCTATACAATGGCATAATGACTTCAGGCTTACGGCTGACGAAACTCCTGCGTATGCAACCTATGATTTGCCTTGCCTTGGATGAAGCTTGCTTCACTTGATTGGCAGTCTTCAGGTTCACCCACTCATGCCAGCCATTAATCTGTCGTAAGCACAGCTAACTTTTGGTGTGAATCCTGGTTGGTTAAGTAGTGCAGAATATTGGGTGGGAAGTGTTTATTTCAGTAGGATTTAACCCAGTAGAGCCCCTCTCTCGCTCCTTCCCACCCTCATCTGCCGCACGGGCACCCCCCTTCCCCCGTACCTCTTTAATTTTCCTGGCGCAAGCAGCATCATGAACTTGCTGCCCGCATCGTGTCGGCTCTCCCTTTGACATCACTTCCTAGGCGTGGGGCCCGGAAGTGACCTCACAGAGCGCTGACACTGATGAAGGCAGCAAGCCCGCGAAGCAGCTTGCAGTGGGAAAATTAGAGGGGCATGAGGGAAGGGGCACACGTGCATGGCGTGGGGGTCGGGACGGAGCAGGGGGGCAGAGAGGGTGATGGGTGCCAGTGCCCCCACCATGGCAGTGCCCGGGGCGGACAATCCCTCCCGCCACCCCTTACTACGCCACTGGAGCTCTAGCTTATTTGTGTTCAAATTTGAATAGATATTTGGCCGGCCAAATATGAATAAGGTATTTGAATATGAATATTTGGTACTGCCCTAGTGCCAAGTGTTTTTCTCACAACCCCTCTTCTTCTCTAATGCCACTTTAGCTTCAGACGACAACTACACATCACACTCGGCATGCTTCTCTCTTCCCCTCGGCACCAGATGCCTTTGCAGAGCAGGTTGGTGAATGAGCGAACAAAAACCATGTGGAGTAAGACTGACACTGGAAGTTAATGATGGTTGCTGGAAATAAAAACACTTGTTTACATGTTGCAGTCATTAGATGTTCCAGTCGTACCTCAGCTGGGATCCATGCCAAATGTTTTGAGGGGTTCCTTTCTCAAGCTGTGCAGTTTGGTAAATACAAAAGCAGTCTTATTAAGCCTTTTTCGTATTAGACTGTACAATTAAGATTACAGGTAATTAGATTCCTTTTATCTGTAGCAGAATGGTCCGAGAGACTCAGCAAACTTGTTCAACCCCAGGGCGCCAGCAAATATTGCAAACAATTCCCAGAGGTGTCAGAAAACAGTTCTGCGTTGTATTCGTCTTTGTTAAACATGGCAGTTCAGATCAGGTCACCGTAATTTTATTTATTTCTATGTCAACACCTCCAGGAAGCCAATAAAACGGCTTTCATTGTTTTGCTGCATCTTTCTAGAACTATCATTTATAAATAAATAAATAACTTCCACATAAAGAGGGACCGCACTACTGATGTCAAGAAAGCTTCTCTTGGCCATTTTTTCTTGATAGCAATACCAGAAGGTGGATCTCACATTTTCACTAGCTGCTAGATTTTTTTCTAGCTATTACCTCCATGGTGTTGTCAGCCTATACGAGGGGGTGCTGAAAAGTTCTCGGCCCAACCAGGAAGAGAATGACGTGGATATGGTTCAATCAATGATCTGAAACGATGTCAAAAACATAGAATTTCTTTTCTGCAAATTGGCACTTAATGAATGAAGGTAACACTCTTTCCAGCTACAGTGGCAAACTAACGCCCAGAATTGAGAAAGTTGGGTGGTTGAGCTGAGAACTTTTCAGCACCCCCTAGTCGTGTGAAGAGTTTCAGGGCTAGATACATTAAAACCTTCGATTGCCTAACGATCGTCGTTAAAACGGTATGACTGGTTTAGAGACCGATCGTATTTGCCGACCTGATGCTCTAAACGGCTCACCATGTGGTTTTCCGTGCAGTTGTACATGCTCTGATTCTGGCATGCAAATGAGCTCATTAATATTAAAAACAAGCATACCAGAATCGGGTCAGCAGAACCAACCCGGAAAACTTGACAGGCTATACCTGTCGGTAACTGCATTACTTATTTTGGCACTGTTTTGGTTTTTTTTTTTCCATTTTTTTCTATGGGCACAGATGTTGTTATCTGGCCCATAAAAATAAATACCATGACTGCCCTCCCTAATGACCCCCCCCCCAGTACCAGAATAAAGGCAGGAGGGATGCCCACTCCTTCCTGCCACTGCGAACTTCCTCCCCCATGTCAGCCAAAATCAGCAGGAAGGATGCCCACTCTCTCCTGCTGCCACGACCTTCCCCCCTGCAAGGCTCCTCCATACTGACCCCCCTTCTCTCCCACTCCCACTTCCTTCCCCCACTCCCCTTCCTAAAAATAAATTGGCAGAAGGGATTCTCACTCCCTCCTTCCACTGGATGCCCCCCAGCTTCCCTTGAACTCCCCCATACCCCCTAAACCACTCTTGTATCTGGAAATTAGTTTGACAGTAGGAGGGATGCCCAGTCTCTCCTGATCTTCAGGCTTGCCACTCCAAATTGGCAGGTCTTCCCCTTCCCGGTACATCCTGGGATACATAGGGAGGGGCCTAAGGCCCTGATTGGCTCAGACACCTAAGGACCCAGGGGAGGGGCCTTAGGTATCTGAGCCAATCAGGGCCTTAGGCTACTCTCTCTGTATCTTGGGATACATGTGCAAAATCTGTGCCATTATCAAAAAATCTAATCTAATAAAATGGTAAGCCGCGCATGCGCACTAAAAAAAACGTGTTCCGTGAGCTGTAGCGAAAAAAACAATTGCGCATGCGCGGCCCCGGCGGCGGCTTTCAAATAAAAAAAAAAATCTGCATAGCTGCGGCGGCCTTCCTCACCCCCGGCTCCTCTCTTGAACTGGACGGTCCCCGCGTCTGCCTACCCTTCCCCCCAACACAGCGCATTCCCCCCCCCCCCCCAACGAATCAATAAATCGAGCCGGGCCGCCCTCCGCAACAGACCAGAGGAGTTCTTTGCCGCTCACACCCCTTCCCTTGCCGCTGACCCGAATACCTACCCGGCGATTCAAGAAGCCTGTGCAGCAGTCTTCACACGCTGCTTCAGGCTCTTCTACTGCCCTGATTTGCTCTGCCGCGTCTCTGATGATGTCATCAGAGACGCGGCAGAGCAAATAAGCGCAGTAGAAGGACCCGAAGCAGCGTGTGAAGACTGCTGCACAGGCTTCTTGAATCGCCGACTTACAAGTGAAGGGGAGCGGGGGGGGGGGGGGCGCAATGACTCTATCCGATTAATTAAAAAACTCTGCACAAGGGGAGCAGGAAGAGATGATGATGGACAGGGGGGGAAAGGAAGGGAGGCCTATTGTTGGACAGGGGGAGCAGGAAGAGGTGCAGATGGACAGCGGGGGAAATTAAGGGAGACCTGCTGATGGACAGGGGGGGAAATGAAGGGAGGCCTACTGCTGGACAGGGGGAGCAAGAAGAGGTGCTGATGGACAGGGGGGGAGGTAAAACAAAGGGAGAAGGGCTGCTGCTGGATAAGGGGAGCAATGAAGAGGTGGTGGTGGACAGGGGGGAAAAATGAAGGGAGGCCTAATGCTGGACAGGGGGAGCAGGAAGAGGTGCTGATGGACAGGGGGAAAAAAATTAAGGGATGCCTACTGCTGGACAGGGGGAGCAGGAAGAGATGCTGATGGACGGGGAAAAAATAAAGGGAGGCCTACTGCTGGACAGAGGGAGCAGGAAGAGGTGATGATGGACAGGGGGAAAAAGGAAGGGATGCCTATTGTTGGACAGGGGGAGAAGGAAGAGGTACTGATGGACAGGGGGGAGGTAAAACAAAGGGGGAAGGGCTGTTGCTGGATAAAGGGAGCAGTGAAGGGGTGGTCGTGGACACAGGGGAGGTAAAAATAAGGGAGAATGGACAGGAAAAAGTGGCTAAGGAGACAGAGAGAGAAATAAATAAAGACAGACACACACACATATATTCTAGCCCAAGGGAGGAAAATGCTGCACAGGGAAGTAGGGAGGGGGGAAATGCTGATGCACAAGGAAATGGAGGGGGAGGGAATGCTGATATGGCTACTGTACAGGAAGGTGGGCAAGGGGAGATAAATGCTGCATAGGGGGCAGAAAGAGAGATAAATAGAAAGAAAGACAAATAATAGGAGGGAGGGAGACAGAAATAAAAGAAGAAAGACACAAGGGCAGGAAGTGAGACAGAAAGAAAGACAGACATACATATATTCTAGCACCCGTTAATGTAACGGGCTTAAAGACTAGTAAATAAATAAATAAATAAAAAACCCCATCAGCTGAGCATCAGGAGGCTGGTTTCAGGCTTCCCCTGCTGCTCAGCTGTTCGGGCTTCCCCAAACTGCCTCTGCGCATGTGTCGAAGTTGCTCTTAGAGCAACTGGTCTGATGGGATTACGGCAAACCTTCATGCAAATCATTTTCATGGAAACTTGTTGGAACATCGATTGCTGTTCCACAATCAGTCCAAAAACCGGCCAAAAGCGACTTGCACAGTCTTAGCAATCATGTTTAGTGCATCTAGCCCACAGTCTCTGGTAACCAGAGCTGAGCCTGTGATGTCATAATAACTCATTCCACCAATAAGAGCCAACCTCATCAGTGATGTCACAATGGCTTGATTGTCCTATACTTGGCTCACTTCTATTACAACCAACCAAATTCCTAAATTCTGAGCATTATATTGCAACTGTAGCTGAAAAGTGTGTTATCTTATTTTGTTAAGTGCCAATTTGCAGAAACAAAATTATATGTTTAGACATTGTTTCAGATCATTGATTAAACCATATCCATGCCATTCTCTTCTTGGACTGAGAACTTTTCAGCACTCCCTTGTAAGACTCTGTAGGATACATGTTATGCAAGTCCCAGAAACAAACAAGGACTGAAGAATTGGACGAAACCAAAACAATCCAAAAGAAATACTCTTCTACATACAGAGGAACATAAGAACATAAGCAATGCCTCTGCTGGGTCAGACCTGAGGTCCATCGTGCCCAGCAGTCTGCTCACGCGGCAGCCCAACAGGTCCAGGACCTGTGCAGTAATCCTCTATCTATACCCCTTTCTTTGCAATTGTTATGGTTATAGGTCCCCCTGTCTGAAAGGTCTTAAGACATATGACCACAGGAGGATTCATCAGCATTAACTATAAGGTGACGAAAAAAACAAAAAAAAGTAACCCCTTAGATTTTTATGCAGTTTTCTCAGCAACTGCTTTGAAAGTCAATGAAAATTTTTGCATACTTATTTAGTCATATCTGTGTATTATTATTAAACAACATTAAATTATCTTCAATTTGGAACTCACTTTCCATATATTTAAGAGCAGAACAAAGTCTGGATAAATTTAAGAGTAGCTTAAAATGTTTTCTTTTTAAAGATGCATACGTTTGATTTATCCCATGCCTTTTTAATCTATCTTTACTTTATACAAATTTTAAATATTTCTCAATCCTTTCCCTTTGTTTCTATCCTCTGCTTTTTTTAAATTTTTTTAAGAATTGTAATGTTTCCCCTTCTATCATTTTTCTTTACCCTTTCCCCCACCCCCAAGTTAGTCTGTTTTTGTACTGTTTATGTTTTTTGTTTATTTTAGATCTTAATTGTACAAATTTTAATAAACTATGAACTATGAAGCTATGTTGATGTTTCTGACATTTGACTGTTTCTACCTGGTGATTTTTGCATGTTAAAAATGTTCACATTAAAACACAGTAAAGTAACTTCCGGTCACTTAGCGACCCCTTTATGACCCGATTTCCCTCCGACCTGATTCACTAACCTCTGTCCCGATCATCCTCCGATCCACACATGCAAATGAGGGGGAATGGCATTCAAATGTAGGCAGGAAGTGATTCACTAAAATAAAAAAGAAACACCGACTGGGCTGGCCAATCCAAAAATAAGTGACGGCTGAGGACCGGTCGCTAAGGTCCTTTACGACTGCCCTGCCTTCTGCTGCCTTGCTCTCTGTCCTGCTTCTCTGCTCTCAGCCCCGATCTCCTGCCTGCCCCGATCTCCTGCTATTTCCTGCCTGCCCTGATCTCTTGCTTTCACCCCGAATCTCTCCTGCTGCCCCGACTCTCCTGCCCTTCCTCGCAGTGCAAGCCCATGGTTTTAACCCATGGGCTTAAAGCAGGTTAAAACCACAGTCTCGCAAAAAAGTTAAAACCAGTTATAAAAAGTAAAATTTAGCTCTGCCAGGCTCGGAGGGCCAACGCATGTGCAAACCATCTACATATGGTCTGCACATGCGTTGGAATCGCTATAGAGCGATCTGGGCAGGCGGTTGGGGGCTTGATTCTGATCGCCCTCATTTGCATGAGGGTAATTTGTGAATCAGCCCCCCGGACACGGATCGGATCCGTCACGGATCGGATCTGATCCGTGCCCTTAGAGAATCTAGCCCCAAGTACTTTAATACAGACCTTCAGTCACTTTGGGACGTTCTTATTACTTCTACTACCAGTACGTATTTATCATCTCTATAGAGCTTACAATCTAATTTGGACAGACGGACACGGAACATCTCAGGGTTGGGGAGTTTCTGGTAGAAGGAATGATACAATGGGTATAGGTATCTTACAGTGAGCGGGAGTTAAGAGTTGAAAGCAGCTTTTAGCTTAGATTTGAATATTGCTAGGGACGGAGCATGACGTATTGACTCTGGCAGCCTGTTCCAGATATATGGTACGGGAAGAAAGAAGGGACAGAGTCTGGAGTTGGCAGTGGAGAAGAGGGACTTAACTGATGAACAAAGTTCACGGGGTTAGCATTGGGGAGATAAGTGAGGAGAAATATTGAGGGACTACAGAGTGAATGCACATTTAAGTCAGTAGAAGGAGTTTGAACTATATTTGGAAATGGATGGGGAGCCAATTAAGTCACTTGAGGAGAGGGGTAATGTGAGCTTGTCGGCTCTCACAGCATATGAGTCGTGCAGCAGCATTTTGAATGGATTGAAGGGGAGAGAGATGGTTGAGAAGAAGACCTGAGAGAAGTACGTTGCAGTAGTCTAAGCAAGAGGTGATAAGAGCGTGGATAAGGGTTTTGGCACTGTGCTTGGAGAGGAGAGGTCAGATTTTGGTAATATCATAGAGGAGGAAGCAACAGATTTTAGCAGTTTGTTGGATCTGAGCAGAGACGGAGAGAGAGAAGTCAAAGATTACCCCGAGGTTGAAAGCTGGCAAGACAGGGAGGAGGAGGGTGTTATCCACAGAAAAAGTGAACGTCGGGAAGGGGAGGGGGTTAGTTTTAGATGGCAGTGAGACATCCAAGCAGCAATGTCAGACAGGCAGGGTGAGACTTGGGCCTGAATTCCTGTAGAGATATCTGGCGTGGAGAGGTAGATATAGGAGTCATCAATATAGAGGTGATATTGAAAACCATGGGAGAAGAACAGCCTTTGCTCTGAACTCTTGTTCACACAGTCCCAAATTCTCTAAACAGCACTGAAGTTAGGTGGTGGGAGGTGCCTTAGCACCAACTAACTTAATTGGTTCAATCGGCACAGTAATTGACTGCACTGATTATAAACCAATTAAAAACTCATTAAAGAAATGTAGGCACCCAGAAGTGCCTACAAAAATGGCACTGGCATCATGTCTACAGAGGTCTGTGATCAAAGCAGACATGCCCCCTCCTTTACTGATGCATAGCGTGGGTTTTAGCGCCGGCAGCGGCGGAAACTGCTCCGACACTCATAGGAATTTTATGAGCACTGAAGCAGCTACCGCCGCTGCCGGCGCTAAAACCCACGCTATGCGTTCGTAAAAGAGGGGGATGGTTTGCACAGGAAATGACATCAGGCACTGTTAGGTGCCTCTGTAGATGCAATTCATGTCAAAGACAGGCACCGGTAATCTATGCCTTCAAAACCCTGGCCTATCTTTTCGGCGACTATCTTAGACATTAGCCGTGATTCTGCAAACAGTGCTGCAACATGACTGACGTGCAACTGTTGCCTTTTTCGCAAGTGGCCACCAGTCATGACGCTGTTTGCCGAATCTGGATTCTCATTTTGGCCACAAAGGGCACCTTGCTCACGATTGCCACTCCGATCTGAAACGCTCGTAAAGGAATTATCCGTAAATGATCACATTATCAAATACAAATTATTGACATTCAAATTCTTGTTTACCAAAGTGTACCGTAAGCTGGTACCCTGTTTTTTTGCTTTTTTTCTTTTTCAAATAACGGTCGTTTCGCAGTGCAAACATTTTTGAGCATGCGTTAGTCGCGTTAAAAAGTCTGTAACTTCATTGTATTTAAAGATAATCTTGTTCCACATGGCATATAAATGTAGATAGTGACAACAGATCAAAGTGTAATGTTTCACATTGAAATTCTAAATGGTATTTATCTTTTGGGGGTTTATTAACCAGTGAAAATCTTCTTTAGAAAAGTTGCATTTGATAAAACATTTTTATAAATTATTAAACTAAATAAAAATTTTACACTATTCCACCCCAGTGATACCTCTTCTCAATGCCAGTAAACCTATTAAAAAAAGCAATTAACGTAGGCATGAATTTAAGTTAGACATCGCTAGGCAACCTCAATTATAGGCACCTATCAAGCTCATAGTCATAAAACATAGGCATCTTAAAAGCATCCTAATCACCAGGACATCCAAGTGCCGATAATTGAAACCGTCTTTCTGTACGTCTAATGAGGTGTTCCAACCTCAGTACGGCAGAGCACGGGATGGGCATGGTGGAGGCATGTTATGGGCAGGCTTTGGGTAGTCTCAAGGGCGGGTTAGACATGGACGTTTTGCAGCGATGATCAAACATTTTGCAAGACATCCTGGATGGAACTAGAACTGTTTTAGAAGGGTCTCAGTGCCACAAAGATGCCCAAATTGACTAGATAACCACTGTATGCATCAAGTTAAGACATCCCCACACTCCCCCAGTGCTCACTGACCCCTTTCCACCACACAAAAATGAGAACAAAAAGTACATACCTGTCTCTAAAACAGCAGCATCTGGTATGGGGAAGCCTAGTAGAGCTGCACTCAGGTGTCTTATGTAGTCTGGTGGGTGGGCTAATGAACCATAGAGAGGAGGACCCAGGCCCATAAGACACTCTAACCACTGCATTTATGGTAGAACGTGTGAGCCCACCCAAAACCTACTATATTGCCATATAGGTGCCACTTGCAGCCATAAGTGCTATTGGAGTGGGAGACAGGAGGGTATTGTAGGTTTTGGGAGGGTTTGGCGGGCTTAACCTAAATTAGAAGGGGATTATGGTGAGATATACAGCTGGAACCCTTTATGTGAAGTTCACAGCAGGTGTCCCAATGCTCTGTCAAGATGTCTATATGATAATCCATTACTATGCTGGCCCCACCCACATCCAAACGGTCAGGATTAGGACGTTTTCAACCTGGATGTTTTTCTGATCGAAAATGGGGTATATAATTAGACATTCTGGCGGCCTAGATGTCCTGGTGGCCAAGACATTTAAGAAGACGATTTCCCCCCCCCAAATTATATTTGGACATCCAGATGTTTGCCATTCGAAAATGACCATTTTTGTACCTCAAACTTTGGACATTCAGCTGGAAACATCCAAGATGGACTTAGATGTGTTTTTTTTTTTTTAAATGCCCCTCTACGACGTGTAACCTAGGCGTCCCTTATAGAAATGGCCCTTAGAGCTCAATTTTTTTGGGGGGAAAGGCCTGGAATGCAATTCCTTCCCCCACCACACACTTCTTTTCAGACTCCAGAGCCAGATCTGTGAGAGTGTTGTGCACCAGGCAGCCTTCGGGAAAGAGGAGAGAGAAGATGAGCCTGGAGGGAACATCACTCTGCCCCCCTAATCCAACCTCTGTTCTCCTGTTGCTCTTGCCCCTGGCCTCTAAACTAAACTAAAACTTAACCGTATATACCGGGTCTTCAACCAAAGGAAGCTCGACGCAGTTAACAATAAATTAAAAAAATTAAGTAAACTGAAATACAAGAGAGTTAGTTTTCAAAATGTTTAGCGAATAAAAAAGTTTTTAGAAGTTTACGGAAGAGTTGGAAGGAACTGGGACACCTGAAAATTAGGGGAAGTTCATTCCATAATTGGGGAAATTTAAACGCCAGAGAGCTGCTAAAATTCTTAACTCCTTGAATTCCTTTCCTAGAAGGAAGAGAACGTTTAAATCGCGTATGAAAATCTATAAATAGTCCCCTCTCTCCTCCTCGCCTGAATCCAAAATTCTACTTCCTTTTTGTTTACAAAGTAATCCCCGTCAGTATGCCAGACAGGCATTTAGCAATAGGAGGACAATTTCCAAAATCATGTCTCATGATTAAACAGATCTGTCAGAAAATCACCCTTTTCCTCTCAGCTAAGTAGGTTTGGAAATTCCATAGCATGTGTACATGTTTTCTGGACATGTTTAGGTGCATATGCATTCAGTTTTCAAATGTCCCTTCCACCCCACCATTCATTCAATTAATAAGAGAGGACCATATGACTGTTTTTAGCACGTTTCAGCCAATAATTCTCAAAGGTGAAAATGCACAAGATTTCCCTTTGCCACCTGACTGGAGTGTCCACAGATTGTAAATATCCCAAGAACACAACATGGGCTATTCAAAATGACTTTCTGAATCCTTCAGACCCTAAGACGGATCAGCTTTTCAGTTTATCCTTAATGAATATTCATGAGAGATATTTGCATACACTGCCTCCATTGTAAAAACTGGTTGATGGATAGGAAACAGAGAGTGAAGGTAAATTGGCAATACTCGGACTGGAAAAGCATCACAAGTGGAGTGCCGCAGGGTTCGGTGCTTGGACCTGTGCTCTTCAACATATTTATAAACGACCTGGAAATTGGTATGACGAGCAAGGTGATTAAATTTGCAGACAAAATGAAGTTATTTAGAGTAGTGAAGACACAGAAGGATTGCGAAGACCTGCAATCTGACATATACATGCTCGAGAATTGGGCCGTGATATGGCAAATGAGGTTTAACCATGTAAGGTGATGCATGCCGGTAACAAAAATCTTATACACAAGTACAGGACGTCCGGTGCAGTACTTGGAGAGACTCCCCAGGAGAAAGACTTGGAAGTACTGGTCGACAAGTCGATGAAGCTGTCCGCGCAATGCACGGTGGCGGCGAAAAGGGCGAACAGAATGCTAGGAATGATTAAGAAGGGGATCACAAACAGATCAGAGAAGGTTATCATGCCGCTGTACCGGACCATGGTACGCCGCCACCTGGAATACTGCGTCCAGCACTGGTCGCCGTACTTGAAGGACACAGTACTACTCAAAAGGGTCCAGAGAAGAGCGACCAAAATGGTTAAGGGGCTGGAGGAGTTGTCATACAATGAGAGATTAGAGAAACTGGAGAGGAGATTGAAAGGAACATGATCAAAACATTTAAGATAATGAAGGGAATAAACAGTAGATAAAGACAGGTTGTTCACCCTCTCCAAGGTAAGGAGAATGAGAGGGCACTCTCTAAAGTAAAAAGGGGATAGATTCCGCACAAACGTAAGAAAGTTCTTTTTCACTCAGAGAGTGGTGGAAACCTGGAACGCTCTTCCGCTCTTCCGGAGGCTGTTATATGGAAAACACCCTCCAGGGATTCAAGACAAAGTTAGACAAGTTCCTGCTAAACCAAAACGTACTCAGGTGAGGCTATACTCAGGGCACTGGTCTTTGACCTAAGGGCTGCCGCGGGAGCGGACTGCTGGGCACGATGGAAGCCCAATAGATGGCGCCAAATTATAACTAATCAAAAAAACTGCTCTCTCTGCTATCAGACATGGTGCCAAAAAGAACACTGTGCCAATGCTGAAAGGAACGCTACTAGCAGTTTGGCTCTGTGTCCCTTCCCCACTCCTTTTTCATTGTTACATCCTGCACGTGGGGTTGTTTTTTCCTTTGTATTGTGTGAACCCTATCTATAGGACACTCCCCCATTCTCTTAAGAATACTCCCTCACAGAGTAAGGACCATCTTAGGTCCCATAGTCCCGCACAAAGAAGAAAACGACATAGGAGTGGGGTGGAGCTAGGAGGACATCTGCCAGGAAGTAAAAGGAGGCTCAGGAATGGAAGAAATAAATCCACAGACTTCACTATCCTAACCTTAGATAATTTGTGGGAATCCTGATCCTGAGGCCTGGCTGGTACCAGCCAGACCAGCATTTGTGCAATCCAAGAGAGAGACTATATAAACTATGCTTTTTGAGCCTGTCCACCACTGGCCTACATAAAGATTTTCTATGAATCTGAAGAGACTTTCTGTACCTGTGAAGTAACAGGCTTCAGCCTTGAGTTATTAAAGAGTTTTGTCTTTCTTTGCAACCTTGTCTGGCTGTATAACCTGAAGGCCCACCCTTTCAACCCTTAGTCACATTATCACAGGCCCTTTGGTGGTATACCAGATTGGGTGGAATGGAGGATTGCAAGATTATTGCGTTGATGCTATATATTGTTTCTGTATATTGGATACCTTTTTTAAACCACTTTGGAGCCTTTCTGGGAGACGCGGTCTATAAAACAGAGAAATACAGTTAGTTCTAAAAATGTTATACTCTTTTGCTTAGGGCATTCAGCAAGGAGTGGGTTATATATGTATATACCAAATTTTAAGAACAATTCAGTCCCAAAAAAAGCAAATAAACAAAACCCATAAAAAATGAAGAAGCATGAAATGTGATGGTTCCAATTGCATCCTGAATTATTTGAAATCATTTCGGTAGAGTATCCTTCAGATAAACTGCAAGGCATTACGGCTTGCCAAGGACTAGCATTGTTATATACCACGTTATATTTCTGCAAATAGTCAGAATTGGCTGTGAATATCATCAATAACTGGCCAAGAACATTAGTTTATTAGGCCTAGTAATGTGTATTACAAACAGCCCTGTCCTGAAGTTCTTTCACATTGGAGAATGACACAGGGAATAATTTTTCCCCGTCCCCGTGGGGACTCATTTTGCTGTCATAAGAACATAAGAATTTGCCTCCGCCGGGTCAGACCAGAGATCCATCCCGCCCAGCGGTCCGCTCCCGCGGCGGCCCTCCAGGTCTATCACCTGTGCTGTGGTCCCTGACTATTCCTATAACCTACCTCAACTCCTATCTGTACCCCTCAATCCCCTTATCGTCTAGGAACCTATCCAAACCTTCTTTGAAGCCCGACGAGTTCTTTTCCTGTCCCTGCCCCATTCCTGCAAGCTTCGTCCTCATCTGCACAAGCCTCTAAAATCCTAAGTAGCAACATTCTAGAGCTCAGACTGTGATGTCATAATGCCTCATTCCACCAATGCCTAAGCTCCGTCCTCATCTGCACAAGCCTCAAACGCTTTAAAATCATAAGTGTTCGAGACTTGTACGGTTAAAGCAGAGCTTACAGGAATGGGGCAGGGACAGGGATAGCGACAAAACTCGCAGAGGCAGGACGGGGGAATTGACTTCCTGTGGGGTCAGGGACAAATTTGTTCCTGTGTCATTTTCTATTTCACATCTCTATTGCAATCTGCTGTGCCTTGACTCCCTTGTCCGAATCATAAGGGTAACTGTGGTGAGCAAAAGCCCTGAATAATACCTCGTAGAGGTCCATTTTTCATCTCTATTTTCCCCTCTGCTGAAGAAGATATCAGTTTTCATTTCTCTTACCCAGGAATGCTCGCTTTGACATTTCCCGGTTGTCTGTACTGCTAGGCAGTAATTAAATATCAGGTGCATAAACTGCTCTTTAATTTGACATGTATGCTCCAGGCAATAAACACATGCAGTGCAATGTGGGAGTGTTGCTAAGGAATAAAATCTTGTACCGAGTGAGATCATTGTATCAGGTACGGCGTGACAGCTCATTTGATCATTATGCCCAGGCTAAAGAGGTTGCCTAATTAGTTTCCATTAAAACTCACCCTTTAATCAGGAATTATTCTTGCATAAAAAATGTCACTTGGCCCAGATGAATGAACAATGGTTCCCCCCCCCTTTGAGATTCGACTATCTGTTACATTTGGGAAGCTATTCAAACAATTCAATTACGAGAGCGGTTTCTAAACCTGGTTCTCATACCATCAGTGTTCGTAACATATTTTTTTAAAGTTTCTAATTATCCAACTGGAGATTCATCTATAAGACTTATCAACTAGAATTTATTCTAATCAAGGGCATCCTATTACAATAGTTTTGGTTTTTAAAATTTTTAGATTATAGCCAACATAGATCTTCAAATGCTATGGAAAAGAATGAGAATAGATGATATTTCCAAGACTCCCACTGGCTCCCAGTACAAGCACGCATACAACACAAATTCTACTGCACCCTATTCAAAGCCCTAAATGGAAATGGACCAAGCTATCTGAAGAACTGCCTAATCCGGAAAAACAATTCCAGACCAAGGAGAACTTACAAGATCCTGAAGGGCATAGAGAAAGTAGAGAGGGACAGATTCTTCAAACTTCCGAAAACTACAAGAACGAGAGGGCATTCGGAAAAGTTGAAAGGGGACAGATTCAAAACCAATGCTAGGAAGTTTTTCTTCACCCAACGGGTGGTGGACACCTGGAATGCGCTTCCAGAGGGCGTGATAGGACAGAGTACGGTATTAGGGTTCAAGAAGGGATTGGACAATTTTCTGAAGAAAAAGGGGATAGAGGGGTATAGATAGAGGACTACTACACAGGACCTGGACCTGTTGGGCCACCGTGTGAGCGGACCGCTGGGCACGATGGACCTCTGGTCTGACCCAGCGGAGGCACTTCTTATGTTCTTAACTCAAGCACACTTTACCCACCCCCACTCAAAGGCATGCAAAGCAAAAAAAAAAAATATGACGGTCTACTAGCCACCAGAGCAGCAAAAATAGACCACCACCTCTCAAATCTGATGACCACGACTCCCAACCACAAAACAATCAGAAAAAAACTGAAAACCATACTATTCAAGAAATTTGTCAAATGATCTAACCAAACCATATCGACCCTTCCCAGACCCCAATGTATACTATAGCTATCAACCTTGTAATCTCCCTGGGAATGCCCAGGCTAATTTCTTGTTGTAAACCACCTAGAACTGAAAGGTATTGGCGGGATAGAAGACATCAATGCAATGTAATGTAATATAATATTTTAAGGATCCACAAGTTAGTTTTGGATGATCTAAGTGGCACCAGCCAAGCCAGTTATTAGGATTGCCACAAGATGCTCTACTGACCACCCCTTCATTTCAAGATCTAAGGAGGAAGAACTTCAGAGACGGAGTCTTCTCAGTAAAGGGAGGGACCAGCAAAATGTAGCGAGGAGAATTATTCGAAATTCCAGAAGATATTACGGACATGGCCATTGGGGGAGGGGCACAGAAGTTTTCGGAAAGGATAAGCTAGTAAGCAGGTATCTGATTGACTCTGGATGTGGAGGTGAATATGGGGGATCAGTGTTTCTGTAACAGGAAGATTTTGGGGAATGCATGTTCTGCAGTTTCATTTTCGTTGCTTAGGTAAGTGAAGGGCCAAATGGGAGGGTGGGAAAATGAGATGCGGGGTTGTTTGTACTCCGCATTATTAAGAAGTATTTTGACGAAGCCTCTTTTTGTCTGTAAGTTCAATCTTCCATCCTGAGTATCCTTGATTATTGTAACATCATTTATTTGGGCGCTTTTAAAAAAATTCTCAAGAAATTGAGGGTGGTTCAGAACATGGCTGTCCGCCTTATTTTCAGCTTAAAGAAATGGGAACATGTTAGCCCCTTTTATGAAAAGCTCCACAGGCTGCCATTGGAATCTAGAGTTTTGTTTACGTTTTCATGCATTTGCTATAAAACAGTATTTGGCATGTTACCAGGTTATCTTACTCCTCATTTTACTTTGAGTTATACTAACAAGAGTTCCCAAAGAATACACTTGTTTGCATATTCCTCAATAAAATTATGTCATTATAAAAGGTCCCTTGAGAGAACCTTTTCTTTTCAGGCGGCCAAACTGAATTTATGGCTGGCCAGAACTGTGTTAGAAGCTTCTTTTTATCTCGATTTTAGAAAACAGTTAAAAACTCAATTATTTAACAGGCTGGGTTTTTAATGTATCTTATCCTTTTAACTTCATTTTAACATTGTTGTATTTTTCTTATATTGTATGTATTTCTTTTATATTGTATGCACTTAATTTGTCGAATCTCAAACGATTTGCATTGTTTGTACTATGCTTAACTGTTGTGAACCGCCTAGAATTCACGGGTATGGCGGTATATAAAAATAAATTATTATTATTATTTATGAACTTGTTTGTTTTTCCATTGGTCTGAAATTTATGTTATAAACTGTATTGGACAGTAAGGAAAATGAATAAGCGTATGATGAGCAACAGATGTGCCAGGATGCAGTTATCATTCTAATCTACTGGATAGTGCCAATATTCGGCCTAGTGCAATTGAAGGTAAACATCTGGACTGTGTACCTGTCCTGAAGTTACTAGATAGCGATGTATAATAATAGAGCAATTCTGCCCACTTTGAGCACCACTTGAGCCACCTTGGTGGGGGCGCTGGCACCTTCCTCCTCTCTGTACCCTCACTCCTTTCCTCCCCCCCCCACTACCACATGGGTGCCCCTTCCCTTTCCCCAAACCTCTTTAACATTTCCGGCATAAGCAGCAACCTCAACCTGCTGCTCGCGCCAGCGTCGGCTCTTCCTCTGACATCACTTCCTGGACCTGCCCCTCAGAAATGACATCAGAGGAAGAGCTGGCATGAGCAGCAGCTTGGGGTTGCTGCTCCCGCCATGAATGTTAAAGAGGTACAGGGGAAAGGGAGAGGCATGCATGCGGTAGGAGGGGGTGGGGAAGGAGCGGATAGGGTGGGGTTGGGGGGGCGGAGAAGAGGGTGGGGGAGGGGCACCAACTCTCCAGGCACCTCTCACTCTTGCTACGCCAGTGCCTTGAGCATGTAAGAATATACAGCAGAGTACTCAAACATATGGAGAGGACAAAAGACAACTAGGGTTAAATCCTATATATGGTGCCCAAAAATTCAATGCTGAAAAGTTATAGAATGGTGCTCCAAAATTTTGGCACGGATGCCCTTATTCTAGAATTATGAGCTTAACGTAAAGTAATGCTCCCGATCTACCCATCCCCCACTCATTTCTGCACCCCTTTTTTAACTCTTGCAAAAAAAAATGTAGGCGCAAGTCTTATGCCTAAATTTGCACACATAACTTGCAATTGATTATAATTAGCACCAATAATTGCTTGTCAAAATGCCGACTATTGGTGCTAATTAACTTGCTATTCAATTATATTGTACGTGCAGTATACGCCCATGACTAAAATTGTGCATGCAATTTTTAGCGCTTTACATATAATTTGGCAGCTAATACGTAAACCACCAAGGTCCGAATTCTAGAAATGGTGCTGAAAGTTACGTGGCAATATGCACCCTACTACCATCTAACTTAATTGCATTTAATTGGTTTTAATTGGCGTGTTAATTGACCATGCTATTAAAAAATGATAAACAGTTCTTTTTTTAAAAAGTAGGCGCCGGGATCGCATCTATGCATGATACCTAACTGCGCCTAAGGTCAAAGTGACATAGTTAGAGGAGGAGATGACCTTAGGTGCTGCTAGCTGCAATTCTCTGTCAAACTTAGATTCCAGTAATATAGGCCTTTAAAATCGTGGCCTACATTACCAGTGCTTAAATTTTACTGTGGCGGCAATTCTGTTAACGGCGTTTATGTGCGATTGACATGCAGGCAATACCATTTTTGTATCCACTAACTGATATAGGCACAGTTTACAGAATCTGGCCCCAAAAGCTCTTCTGTTAAATGATTCTTGCAGTTAACGCATCAATCTCATAAATGCTATTCACCAAAAAGTGTATCTAATTTCTCTATTCTTATTTTTTTAAATTAACTGTTATTAAAATAAGGAAGGAAAAAAGCCTCAAAGCCCAACCGGCTTAAATAAATCAAGTTCATAGTCCACAGTGTTCAGGGCTGTAGCATCATTGGCATAACCTTCCACTTACAAGACTATGGATAATTCAGTGACCAATAGTGAAAATATTTAAATTCAACTCCTTATAATTAAAAGTGATGCGTTTGGGCAAATGATCAAAGCGGTTTGCCTAAAGCACAAATGTAAGCAATCGGAAAATAGTAACATTTATACCAAAGGGAAAAACATTTGTAGACAGAAATAGAAGGAGCGATAAGCAATCAAGTGTTCCACAGCACGGGGAGTGGCTTGAATGGCACCCCCCACCAGGAGATGGGATGTTGCATCTGTGGCAGAACCTCGGACAAGTGGTGGAATAGGTGTGATGTCCATATGTTGGAGCGGTACAGTGAACAGTGACGTTATATGATTTTGCAAAGTTAACAGTGTGAAATTATTGTTTACTTGTTGCATTGGTTTGTAAAAGTTGATGTTAGTGGATCTATGGCTGCGGCCTTTAATAAATCCACTTTTCTTCCAACAAGAAGCTGAAGTGTCCGCGTGGTGAATGGGGGTTATAAAGTAGGGGAGGCAACAAGTGCTGCTTTTGAAGAAGGAGCGATAAGCATTCAAGTGTTCCACAGTCCCCTAATTCCAGTTTGCAAAAAAGATAGAAGGAACGGAGGTGTCTTTGATGACATCTTAAAAATGTTCCATGGACATATCAGTCCTTAGCTGTAGAGGGAGATTATTTCATAGAGCTAGTGCTAGAAAGAAAAAATACTTTGCCCAAATTTTGCCCTAGATGTTTTTTCTACAATGTTCCATTATTGCAGAAAAATGTGCAAATTGTAAGCCCAACCCGTTTCAGAATTTCAAGTTCACACCTGGCGACGTCTACGACGAACTGGCAAGACTCAAGGTGAACAAAGCCATGGGACCGGACAATCTACACCCCAGGGTGCTCAGAGAGCTGCGGGATGCCCTGGCAGAACCGCTATCAGGACTCTTCAATCTCTCCCTAAGTTCAGGGAGAGTCCTCATAGACTGGAAAACAGCTAACGTCGTCCCACTGCCCAGAAAGGGTTGCAGGGCAGAGGCTGCAAACTACAGACCGGTGAGTCTCACATCAATAGTATGCAAACTCATGGAAACACTAATCAAATGTAAATTAGACACAATCTTGGATGAGGAGAATCTACGGGATCCCAGTCAACACGGATTCACCAAGGGTAGGTCCTGCCAATCCAATCTCATCAGCTTCTTTGACTGGGTAACAAAACAGCTAGACTTGGGAGAATCCATGGACATCATGGACTTCAGCAAAGCTTTCAATAGTGTCCCGCATCGCAGGCTGTTGAGCTGGGAGAAACACTAACTACATGGGTCAATGACTGGCTGAGTGGCAGACTTCAGAAGGTGGTAGTTAATGGTACCCTAACTAAAACATCGGAGATGACCAGTGGAGTACCGCAGGGCTCAGTCTTGGGCCCGCTCCTTTTCAACATATTCATAGGGGACCTAACTCAGGGGCTTCAAGGTAAGATAATGTTATTCGCTGATGACGCCAAACTATGCAATATAGTGAGAGACGATAATTCACCCGATAGTATGACACAGGACCTACATTTGTTGGAGCTTTGGTCCTCGACCTGGCAGCTGGGCTTCAACGCTAAGAAATGCAAGATCATGCACCTCGGCAGCAGAAATCCATGCAGAACTTACACCTTGAATGGTGAGACCTTAGCTAGAACTTCAACAGAACGAGACTTGGGAGTGATCATCAGCGCAGACATGAAAACTGCTGATCACGTGGAGAAGGCTTCATCTAAGTCAAGACAGTTGTTAGGTTGCATCCGCAAGAGTTTCGTCAGCCGGAATCCTGAAGTCATAATGCCATTATACAGAACCATGGTGAGGCCTCATTTGAAATACTGTGTGCAATTCTGGAGGCCACACTACCGAAAAGATGTGCTGAGAGTAGAGTCGGTGCAACGGATGGCCACCAGGATGGTCTCGGGGCTCAAGGACCTATCGTACGAGGAAAGCACTCCTTCCCTGTTCCCCCTGTCAAACAGTAGCCATTATCCCTTCCTTTTACCTTCCCCCTGTTCGACAGCACCCCTTCCCTGCTCCCCCTGTCCAACAGTAGCCATTATCCCTTCCTTTTACCTTCCTCCTGTCCAGCAGCACCATTTGTTCCAGCGGTCTCTCCCTATCATCGGGCCCTCTCCTCCTCTTCCCGTTGCCGGGGTGCCTTGCAGTGGCACCTTATGTGGAGCTATCTCCAATGTTCACACTCTCTCCCTGTCCTCCTGCTCCAGGGTGCTCAATTCCCCCCCCCCCCCCAGAAACAGACATTACAGTTGATTGTGCGACTGTGTGCGGTGATCCTTCGCTTCCTGTTTGTCTCCATGAGCAGCGTTTTTTTCTTTTGTTGAGGCTGGCTTCCAACCGCCGCGTGGGCCGCGCACTGCAAACAACCACACATGACGCAAATAGAATACAGCCATGGAGACACACATCAAGGTGGCAGGGATCACGGCATTGTAAGTGCACATGCATGCTTAGGGTTTTATTATAGATGTGAGCCAAGCCATTGTGACATCACTGATGAGTTTGGCTCTTAGGCATTGGTGGAATGAGGCATTACGACATCACAATCACTGCTCTGGAATGTTGCTACTCTTTGGGGTTCTGCCAGGTACTTGTGACCTGGGTTGGCCACTGCTGGAAACAGAATACTGGGCTTGATGGACCTTCAGTCAGTCCCAGTATAGGAGCTTTTTATGTTCTTATGTAGCATTAGTTAAACTAAACTAAAACTTAACCTTATATACCGGGTCTTCAACCAAAGGAAGCTCGACACGGTTAACATTAAATTAAAAAAGTAAAGTGAACTGAAATACAAGAGGGTTAGTTTTCAAAATGTTTAGCGAATAAAAATTTTTTAGAAGTTTACGGAAGAGTTGGAAGGAACTGGGACACCTGAAAATTAGGGGAAGTTCATTCCATAATTGGGGAAATTTAAATGCCAGAGAGCTGATAAAATTCTTAACTCCTTGAATTCCTTTCCTAGAAGGAAGAAAAAGTTTAAATCAATGAATGCCTCTCGCGTATGAAAATCTATAAACATTCCATAGCAGAGGAACAAGAGGAGCAAAGATTCCATGAAAAATCTTTAAAAGAATACATAAACACTTAAACTGAATTCTAAAATAAACCGAGAGCCAATGGAGAGAGAAAAGCAAAGGAGCCACATGGTCGAATTTGCTCTTTCCATAGATCAACTTCACGGCGGTATTCTGAATCAAATGTAGTCTTTGAAGGCAGTTAGTGATGCCAAGATAAATGGCGTTACAATAATCTAACCTGGATAATATAATAGATTGGACCAAAACAGAAAAATGACGTTGATGGAAAAAAGATCTGATCTTCCTCAACATTCGTAAGCTGAAAAAACATTTCTTAACCATAGAGTTTATTGATTCTTAAAAGTATTCCCAAAATCTTAGAGGAGAACTCAATTTGTAGGGAGGCTCCAGAATCCAAATGTACTGTGGAAGGAAGATAATCCAATTTTGGGCCTAACCACAGAAGTTTAGTTTTAGCTGCATTTAGCTTCATCTGATAATATTTGGATCAATCTCAATCAGTATAAAAATGTCATTTGCATAAGTAAAAAGCATTTTCCATTCTGACAGCTTATAAATATTCAAAGTTGTCATACAAAGATTGAACAAAATTAGAGAAAGCGGAGAGCCATGGAGAACTCCGCAAGTTGAAACCAATGTATATATAGGATAAAGAGAGATCAATCGTAGATTCACAAAAATACCTCTCCAATTAACTTTCAAATACTCAATTAGAAACAGGGACAAGATGGTGTTTAAAACATAGTACTTCATGTGACACGTCATATGTAGCATATGTCATAATTTGTCCATGTGTAATGTTATACATAGGACAAACAACAATATCTTTTCAGACTAGAATCGGAGAACATCGAAGCAATCTGGCTTGTAAAAGACTTGAGGAACCTTTAGTCCATCATTATCTGTCAGCAAGCCATGCTTGTACAGAATTTCAGTGTATGATGCTGGACCATGTGCCACCTATGACTAGAGGAGGGGATAGGAGACTAATCCTAATGCAGAAAGAATAGGAATGGATTTTTCGTGTGAATTCTGAGGAGCCCAAAGTTTTAAACGCTAAAATAGAGTGGCACTTGTTTTTTTGAATCTAGAGTAAAACAACTTCTCTGGCTAGTGATAATTTGATACACTGATCATCAGCTTCCCTTGTTAATTGAAGCATAGTACACGCCCACAATGACGACATCACAGCAATAATCAGATCCTTGGATGGCGCAACTCAGCTGTTCCCATGTGACAATGAAGTTAAATGAAGTCACATGGCAGCAGTATATAAGAACTAGCAGTTCAAAGCGGTAGACATCTTTGCCAATTTGAGCGTTTACACATTTGCCGAGTAAGTAAGAGCACAGAGTAAGGTATTATGGCATTAGTCTTACTCTGATAGCGCTGTTTTTTGTATTGTCCACATAGGAGTCCACTGCCCTGACACAGCGATACAGCGAAACGCCAGCTAGCCATACGTCGGCAGGAATGGACCAGTGAAGCAGAGAACAGAAGCATATTGACAATTTATAACATGATACAATAAGAACTCCCTGCCTAATCAAACTAAGTCCTCTAACAGTTCTTTACAAGTTTTTTGAAAACTCTGACAGTTTATAAGAATCAGGCAAGAGGGGGAGAGTGCCGATGAGGTTAGTTCCCTATCTAGTGTGGAGTTAAGTACTGACAACGCACAGGGATCTGAGGCCTCTCCTCTTTGTAGAAATCCTACAGTTTTTTGGGTGCTGTTTTTTTGGCAGTCGTCATTCTTCTCTCCCTTTCTCATGAAAAGCTGGAAAGTAAATTCGGAAAACTGATCTAGTGCCCACCTCGCCGCATTTTATCAAAAATGTAACTTTAGAAGGTACAAATTCATGAAATATCGATGTTTCACGTGTACTTTATTTGCTGGCATAATTATCATTGTAACTTGCACAATTAACATTTATATTAGTACTTTGTTGATATTAAGGGGACACGGGGGGTTACATTTTTGTATACAGTATCTAAATTAAGTGAATTAATTTCTAGGGAATTTATGAGAGAAAAATCAGTGAACACTAGATTGGTTGCTCTCTAAACATGGTATGATGGTCTTTTGACTGTTGCAATATAATCATGTGGCACTGAACCAGCTCATAAAATTTTTCGTCCGTTTAGGTTACATTTTGTAGACAAAGTGATGATGTCTCCACATTAAAGCCAAACTGATTTGTGCACTCATAACGCATTCTCATTTGTGTTATCATGCCTCAGTAAAAGTGAAAGCAAATCAGCTTGGTATATTAGGATTCTGATGTGTTACGCTATATAATCTCTTTTCACACTATATGAGAATGTTAGCAGAGCACACTTAACTGGAAAGCCAACGAGGCAGCGGTTTGGGGCGCCAAAAAGCCATGCCTTACTGGCTTACTCTTCACAGCAGCAGGGGACTAGGCCAGAACCCACCGCTTGCCTATGAAGCCTCCTGACCAACTACTCTATCTGGAATGTGCTGTGCTGATGTCAACTTGTCTTCCTGCTGCTGGCTCAACACAGATGATTTCATCCACCGAGCAGAGCACTGCTATAGAGGTGCATGCATTGCCATCTTGCTTCTGCTGATGTTATTGAACGCCCTCTGTTATGCACAGTAAAGAATTTGAATGGGGACTATCACCTAGCCAAGTGTGGCAAAGAGCTTTCTCCTGGCATCCTGCCTTGCAAAGCCGGTGGAAGGCTTTAGATGACCCAGGTAAATCTTCAGCCTCCCCCTCCCCCAGTTAACTTGAAGGCTCCCCCTTGATATTTCAATTAACTCAAGAATCATAGTCACCTTCATGTGATGCATTCCAGAACTATCCTGTAACATTACACAATTGGCAAACAAACAGTGGAGATGTCCAAAAATACCGGTGTACTTGGTTATTTCAACACGCTGCTTTATTTAGGCGATGAGTCGACATGCACGTGTTTCGGTCCAAATGGCTTGCCTCAGGAGTCTTATTGCAAACACAATGTATATTGCAGATTAAAATGTATCACAAATTGGAACATCAACATAAAAGGCACTCTTCACAGTGAAAGCAGAGCTTGTGGACTCCGCGTAGAAAGACGTCAGATGCTTTAGCGACACAGACACCTTAAGTAGGGCATTAGAGACAGCCATTGCGGTTTCATGTCTCAGCAATCACGGAGTGTTTGCAATAAGATTCCTGAGGCAGGCCGTTTGGACCAAAACACGTGCGTGTCGACTCATCGCCTAAGTAAAGCAGAGTGCTGAAATAATCACGTACACTTGTGTTTTTGGACATCTCCACTGTTTGTTTGCCTGTTACTCACGGAAGTGACTCTCCTGGTTTTGCTTGACATTACACAATTGAACATCATAGACTGGAGTGGCGGAGTAGCCCCTTGAGAACCAGAGGAACCAAGTTCACAACCTACTATGGTTCCTTGCAATCTTGGGCAAAGTCACTTAACTTAGATTGTGAGCTCACTAGAGGCAGGGGAAATGCATATTACATTTTACATTTCTAGATCGCAAAACCTTACGGATTGATATGGTTCACAAAAAAAGATTTAAAAATGGACATTTCCAGTGATCTACAAAACTTGTCATAAAACCGTATTAGTGCTCTAGAAATTTTGTAAAGAATATCAATTTTAGTAGTTTTTAAAAATGTAAATAGGAACAAGACTTTGTGACAATTCATCTTGACAAAAGGCATGAGCTAAATCCTTAAATAAATCCTACATTTAAATATTAAACTATGTTTAGTATATACCTAATGAAAGGAATTTCCAAAATCCATTTATCTGGTTAAATAAGCTATTTGGGAATTCCCAAAGTCTTAAAAGCAAACGTTTCAGCTAATGGTTCTTTTGAGTTTGTTTGGCAGTCAGGGCTATTGGTTTGCTTTGATTGTAGCTGCTGTTTGCTGACCCTCTCAAAACTACTGCCCTGGGAGAACACCTAGCCTTATAAGAACATAAGAAGTTGCCTCCACTGGATCAGACCAGAGGTCCATCGCGCCCAGTGGTCCGCTCCCGCGGCGGCCCATTAGGTCTATGACCTGTGAAGTGGTTCCTGACCATTTCAATAACCTACCTCTACTTCTATCTGTACCCCTCAATCCCCTTATCCTTTAGGAACCTATCTAAACCTTCCTTGAACCCCTGTAATGTGCTCTAGTCTATCACAACCTCCGGAAGCGCGTTCCATGTGTCAACCACCCTCTGGGTAAAAGAGAACTTCCTTGCATTTGTTCTAAACCTGTCCCCTCTCAGTTTCTCCGAGTGACCCCTTGTACTTGTGGTTCCCCACAGCCTGAAGAATCTGTCCCTGTCTACCTTCTCTATGCCCTTCAGGATTTTGAAGGTTTCTATCATGTTTCCAGGGAGAACAGCCCCAGCATTTTCAACCTGTCAGCGTATGAAAAGTTTTCCATACCTTTTATCAGTTTAGTCGCTCTTCTCTGGACCCCCTCAAGTACTGCCATGTCCTTCTTGAGGTACGGCGACCAGTACTGGACACAGTGCTCCAGATGTGGGCGCACCATTGCACGATACAGCGGCATGATGACTTCCTTCGTCCTGGTTGTGATACCCTTTTTAATAATACCCAGCATTCTGTTTGCTTTCTTTGAGGCTGTTGCACACTGTGCTGATGCTTTCAGTGTTGTGTCCACCTTCACCCCCAGGTCTCTTTCAAGGTTGCTCACCCCTAGCAATGATCCCCCCATTTTGTAGCTGAACATTGGGTTCTTTTTCCCTACATGCATGACCTTGCATTTCTCTATGTTAAAACTCATTTGCCAATTTTTTGCCCACTCTTCCAGTCTCGTTAGGTCCCTTTGAAGGTAACATAGTAACATAGTAGATGACGGCAGATAAAGACCCGAATGGTCCATCCAGTCTGCCCAATCTGATTCAATTTAAATTATTATTATTATTATTTTTATTTTTTTTTCTTCTTAGCTATTTCTGGGCGAGAATCCAAAGCTTTACCCGGTACTGTGCTTGGGTTCCAACTGCCGAAATCTCTGTTAAGACTTACTCCAGCCCATCTACACCCTCCCAGCCATTGAAGCCCTCCCCTGCCCATCCTCCTCCAAACGGCCATGCACAGACACAGACCGTACAAGTCTGCCCAGTAACTGGCCTAGTTCAATCTTTAATATTATTTTCTGATTCTAAATCTTCTGTGTTCATCCCACGCTTCTTTGAACTCAGTCACAGTTTTACTCTCCACCACCTCTCTCGGGAGCGCATTCCAGGCATCCACCACCCTCTCCGTAAAGTAGAATTTCCTAACATTGCCCCTGAATCTACCACCCCTCAACCTCAAATTATGTCCTCTGGTTTTACCATTTTCCTTTCTCTGGAAAAGATTTTGTTCTACGTTAATACCCTTTAAGTATTTGAACGTCTGAATCATATCTCCCCTGTCTCTCCTTTCCTCTAGGGTATACATATTCAGGGCTTCCAGTATCTCCTCATACGTCTTCTGGCGCAAGCCTCCTATCATTTTTGTCGCCCTCCTCTGGACCGCCTCAAGTCTTCTTACGTCTTTCGCCAGATACGGTCTCCAAAACTGAACACAATACTCCAAGTGGGGCCTCACCAATTACCTGTACAGGGGCATCAACACCTTCTTCCTTCTACTGACTACTCCTCTCTTTATACAGCCCAGAATCCTTCTGGCAGCAGCCACTGCCTTGTCACACTGTTTTTTCGCCTTTAGATCTTCGGACACTATCACCCCAAGGTCCCTCTCCCCGTCCGTGCATATCAGCTTCTCTCCTCCCAGCATATACGGTTCCTTCCTATTATTAATCCCCAAATGCATTACTCTGCATTTCTTTGCATTGAATTTTAGTTGCCAGGCATTAGACCATTCCTCTAACTTTTGCAGATCCTTTTTCATATTTTCCACTCCCTCTTCGGTGTCTACTCTGTTACAAATCTTGGTATCATCTGCAAAAAGGCACACTTTTCCTTCTAACCCTTCAGCAATGTCACTTACATACATATTGAACAGGATTGGCCCCAGCACCGAACCCTGAGGGACTCCACTAGTCACCTTTCCTTCCTTCGAGCGACTTCCATTAACCACCACCCTCTGGCGTCTGTCCGACAGCCAGTTTCTGACCCAGTTCACCACTTTGGGTCCTAACTTCAGCCCTTCAAGTTTGTTCAACAGCCTCTTATGAGGAACTGTATCAAAGGCTTTGCTGAAATCCAAGTAAATTACATCTAGCATATGTCCTCGATCCAGCTCTCTGGTCACCCAATCAAATAATTCAATCAGGTTCGTTTGGCACGATTTACCTTTTGTAAAGCCATGTTGCCTCGGATCCTGTAACCCATTAGATTCAAGGAAATACACTATCCTTTCTTTCAGCAACACTTCCATTATTTTTCCAACAACTGAAGTGAGGCTCACCGGCCTGTAGTTTCCTGCTTCATCCCTGTGACCACTTTTATGAATAGGGACCACATCCGCTCTCCTCCAATCTCCAGGAATCACTCCCGTCTCCAGAGATTTGTTGAACAAGTCTTTAATAGGACTCGCCAGAACCTCTCTGAGCTCCCTTAGTATCCTGGGATGGATCCCGTCTGGTCCCATCGCTTTGTCCACCTTCAGTTTTTCAAGTTGCTCATAAACACCCTCCTCCGTGAACGGCGCAGAATCTACTCCATTTTCTCGTGTAACTTTGCCAGACAATCTCGGTCCTTCTCCAGGATTTTCTTCTGTGAACACAGAACAGAAGTATTTGTTTAGCACATTTGCTTTCTCCTCATCACTCTCCACATATTTGTTCCCAGCATCTTTCAGCCTAGCAATTCCATTTTTTATCTTCCTCCTTTCACTAATATATCTGAAAAAATTTTTATCTCCCTTTTTTACATTTTTAGCCATTTGTTCTTCCGCCTGTGCCTTCGCCAAACGTATCTCTCTCTTGGCTTCTTTCAGTTTCACCCTGTAGTCCTTTCTGCTCTCCTCTTCTTGGGTTTTTTTATATTTCATGAACGCCAACTCTTTCGCCTTTATTTTCTCAGCCACTAGGTTGGAGAACCATATCGGCTTCCTTTTTCTCTTGTGTTTATTGATTTTCTTCACATAAAGGTCTGTAGCCATTTTTATCGCTCCTTTCAGCTTAGACCACTGTCTTTCCACTTCTCTTATGTCCTCCCATCCTAAAAGCTCTTTCTTCAGGTACTTTCCCATTGTCTTCACAGTCTTCCGTGGTTCTAACTCTGCTGCAGATTTTGGTGTCATCAGCAAATTTAATAACCTCACATTTCGTCCCCGTCTTCAGGTCGTTAATAAATATATTGAGCAGGAGCGGTCCCAGCACTGACCCCTGTGGAACTCCGCTCGTGACCCATTGCCAGTCTGAGTAATGGCCCTTTACTCCAACTCTCTTATGTAATGGTTTGGCCTGCTCTGCTGGCCTGTCCAACATAAGTTTTCATGTATGTAAGGAGGCAGGGGGAGTTGACAGACAGAATTCCAGTGGAAAATCTCTTAGGCTGGTGGGACTTGGTGAATCCCTTCAGCTATAACAGCGGATTCTATAAAAGGCATGTGCTATATATATATATATATATATATATATATATATATATATATATACAAGGGTCATACTGAAATTAATTAACAACAATTTTTTAAAAATCAGAATTTATTAATGTAGGAAAAACAAGTATATAATCTTAATGTACAGACTTTACACTGCGCATTGAGGTATTGTGATGTCATTAGTCTCTATCACATGACCACAGGCAGTAAATACAAAATGGCCGACACTGATGTTTCGTTTTGTCACTGAATTCCTTATTAAAGAGGAAATCCCCGCTGCAGAAATTCTCCAAAGACTTCAGCGTGCATATGGAGATGTGTGCATGGGCGCTAGCAGTGTTAGGAGATGGGTGAAACATTTCAAAGATGGAAGCACGAGCATCTAAGATCAGCCTCATAGCAGTCGCCCTCGCACTGCCTGCACTGAACGCAATGAGGAAAGGGTTGATGAATCGTTAAAGAAAACAGACGTGTCACTGTGAATGAAATCGCAGCAAAACTTGGAATAGGACACAGCGCAGTGCAGGAAATGTTTGAAAGCTTAGGCTATTGAAAAGTTTGTGCCCGCTGGATAACATTTAAGTGTACCCATTTAGGCCAAGAAAAGCCTAAATACCTGTGCCTAAATTATGAGCGCATTGGGCATATTCTATAATAGTGCACTTAACTTTTAGGAATGTCCATAATCCACCCTCGCTCCTCCCCTGGCCACGCTGCCTTTTGAGATTCGCACCACTAGAACTGACAAGCACCACTTTATAGATGTTGTGTGTGTCACTTTTAATTAGCACCAATTAGCATTGGCATTACACTCCTCCCTCCATATTCGTAGAGGATTTAGGAGCAGAGCCGGCCCGCAAATATGGAAAATTTGCAAATAACTTTTGAGCCGAATCTGACCCATCCCTGCCTCCCTCCTTGGTGGTCTAGCAGTGACGCGGGGCAGAAGCGATCTTCCTACACTCCTGCCCCGTGCAGAGCCGTCATCGAAAATGGCTGCCGTGAATTCCCATTGTAGTCTCGTGAGACCATGGGAACTCACAGCAGCCATTTTCGATGGCGGATCTGCACGGGGCAGGAGTATAGGAAGATCGCTCCTGCCTCGTGTCACCACTAGACCACCAGGGAAGGTCGATTTACTGGGGGGGGGTCCCAGCACCAAAACTGCGAATAGTCAAAACCGCGGGTGCCAAAACCGTGAATAAGGAGGGAGGAGTGTACACACAGAGAAAGCATGTGGGATTTCTTCAGGTAATATTCCTGGGGGCAATAACCACTTGGTTGGACTTTTGCTTTGATTATTGGTTTAAACCCCAATAGCAAAATCACCTGTGAAGTATTCACTTCTAAACAAAATCTCTCCAGAAGGACAAAATAAGAGAAAATATATATGTATTTTTTTGTAATGGAGGGGTCATGTGAGGTAAGGGTAACTTAGAAAAAAATACACACAGAAAGTTACATCACCTTTGAAAATGTTTTACCTTTTTGATCTGGGTCCATTATTCAAGTGACATTCAGGAAGAAAGCATTGGTTTGATCATTTGTAGAAGATGCATTCTCTCTTCCTGGGCATTTATATTCAGTTTTTCATAGAGAGGATAAAACGCACTTCAGAAATTGAGTACCTTATCCACTCATACTGGGTTGGGTGTTGCTTGTAGCAAATAGTTCTTTTCTCTTTTTTTTCTATTTTCACCTTGAATGAAAAAGATCAGTTTTAGTCAGAGAACCAGTTCTGATAACAAAGTACAGCTTGCGTGCATGTGTTTTAAAGCCTATTTCTTGCTGACAAATAAATGGTGATTTGTTTTAAGCGTCATTGCACACTGTGCTCAGTCAGATGTCATGCATTTGATTATTTTAAATAAATGTACCATAAATGTAACAAGTTCTACCTAATTTGCAAATGATAGGATACATTTTTCAAAAAAAAAAAAGTGTGAAATTTGTTCTTAACTACATTCCATTAAACTAGAGCTGCTCAATGACCTGTAAAGAATTAGCGAATTGGTGAAAATATCAGAATGAAAAATCTGTATAATTTTGATTTCAATTTAAAAATTCAATGTACAGTCTTAGATGGGTTAGAAAAGAATATTGCATTTTAATATCAGTTCCCATAAATACGAAGCTACTCAGTTTTAAAAATGGACTGAATCAACTCAGCGAATAGTTTGTTTTAAAGTCACTCACTGGTTAAACAGTTTTTTCTTGGGGGGGTGGGGGGATCCCATTAAAACAAGGGAAGATTCTTTAATTAAGTGACCACTTTGTTAAGTGGAGCGAACATTAATACACATAAATGCATTCATGTAACGTGTACCGGCATAATTAAAAAACATTCTCCAAATGAGGAAATAAATAGAAATGAGAAGTTGATCACGACTCTGCCAACAATTCCTCTTTAATTGTAAGTGCCTGTTTTATATGCAATATGCTAATTGGCACCCTATATGAACTGAAAAACTATGGTAAAGAAATTGTTTTCAATATCTTGGAATAGATTGGCTTCATAGACGAATTTCAAGAGTCGGTGTACAGTTGACCAGCAAACAGGCCTAATCAGTTTATCTATAGGGGTAAAGTCTATATATGAGCCCTGATTATATAAATGGCGTCCAACTCCTAGGCGCCGTTTAGAGCGGTTGTCAATCAACCCCTAGGGGCTCCTTTTACTAAGCTGCGTTAGGGCATTAACACACGGAATTGCCGTGCGAGCCAGACCTTAACGCCAGCATAGTGTTGGCGTTAGTTCTAGCCGCATAGCACGCGGTAATATCCTCCGTGCGCTAAAAAACGCTAGTGCACCATAGTAAAAGGAGCCCCAGGTGTCATTTATAGAATTGCGCCTAGCTGTGCCTACCAGTGTAGGCATTGAATCCTTTGGCGCACTGATATTTAGGCCAGGGTTTTCTTGTCCTAAATGAGGGAAATGTGGTGGCTGTATTAGTCCACTCTTCAAGGTAATATGTAGAAATAAAGACATAACAGAAAAAAAATTAATACTTTTTTTATTGGACTAACAATGTAGTTTATGATTAACTTTCGAAGGTAACCCCTTCTTCCTCACATCAGAAATAAGTAAATGTTGGCAAAATTAGTATATAAAAGGGAAAAATTAAAGCTTTTCAGTGGTCAAGAGGCGGTAGCGGCTAGCGCGTGCTATTCCGCGCGCTAAGGCCCTAACGCACCTTCGAAAAAGGAGCCCCTAGGCTGGTATGTTATAGAATAGGGATGTAGGGCAGATGCACATAGAAATCTTAATTGCTGCCAATTAAGTGCTGGAAATACCAATAATTGATTGTTAGTGCTTAATTGGCTAATTGGTTTACACACCAATCTGGAATCTGCATCCAAAATTGAGTAACCGATACAGAATCCGGGAGGAAGGGCAGAAGAGGAGATTCGAGGCTCCTTTTACAAAGGTACGCTAGCATTTTTAGCGCACGCACCGGATTAGCGCGTGCTCAAAACTACCGCCTGCTCAAGAGGACGCGGTAGCGGTTAGTGCGTGCGACATTTTAGCGCGCGCTATTCTGCGCGTTAAGGCCCTACCGCCCCTTTGGTGGATGGGGGGGGTCGCATTTTCGGTGGCAGACCGGCAAACAGACATAGAGCCTAGGCCAAGGCAGGGAAAGAGAATGGAACTTGCGGACGGCCTTTTTGTAGTTACACATTCAAAGCGGTTTACATATATACAGGTACTTATTTTGTACCTGGGGGGATGGAGGATTAAGTGGCTTGTCCAGGATTACAGGGAGCGGCCCTGGGATTGGATCCCACAGCTCCGCCACTAGGCCGCTCCTCACCATGTGCTACTGAAGCTCTTTGAAATATTTTAGTTTTCATGTCTGTGATAATTAAAGAGCAATGACCTTCTCATTAGTGCCGGGAGACGGATGATTATTGTTCCGCGGTTTTTCTTAATGGAGGAAGGCTACACGCTCGATCTTGAGATATCAAAGTAATTCTCCAAGATATTTATTAGAGGCAAAATTATGAAAACACATAGCAAACCTTTAGTTTGAATTACAAGTGTTAATGTATGCAGAACCAAATGAATAGCCCCGCTTTCTTCCTCTCATGTATCTTAAATTTTTCATTACAAATTTCCAAAGCTTCAAAGTAACATCGCGCAGTCGGCCCCCTTTTTTCTCTCTTGCATGACAAAGAGCTGTCAAAAATTGTTCCTGTGTTCGTTAGTATTTTTCCTCTTTTTTCTCTCATCTAAATGTCAAACAACTTAGCTTAAATAAAGCCCAGCATTCTTCATCTGGTGCTACTCAAAAGAAAAACAACACCACAGAAGGCGTCTGAAAAGGGCCTAATTAATGTTTCTCATTGATTTTGTTTTAGTGTGATGTATTTTATGAAAAAAATATGAATCCAGAAGGCAGCCTCATTAAAATCATTATCAGCTCAATGTTAGCTGGAAACAGTTCATTCTTTGGTGTACAGTCACGCTTAGAAAGTACATTCAGGCATCGAGTTCCTTATTTAACAACACAAGCTAGTCTTAGCCGATAATGGACAGTCGTTTTGTCAGGTACTACTGAACCGCGATGAGCGCAAAACACAAAGGCCCAGTCAAAGTAAATAATAAAGAGGCTAGGGGAGAGACGGGATGCCTGACTTTTCCTCACCCTTGTACCTTGAAACTGATTTTGAACATCAGCCATTTTGGGTAAGAGAAAGGGTTGGGGGTGGGCGGAGGAGGAGAAGAAGCCAGGAAAAGACTTTTTCGTGTCAGTGGTACCTGCTTTAGCTAATCACGATTGGGGATATTTTCTACTGTACAGGGTGGAAGTTTCAGCCTGAAAACTAATAGCTGATGAATTGATATGAAGATTGTTTGATGCTCCATCACTGAAATCACTTTTTTTTTTTTTTTTTTTTTAAATTAGCACAGGAGTTAACATTCATTTCGTTCCGATCCACCGTTAACAGTGTTGGCAAAGCTTTCAAAGAAAAATCATGACGATTGCAAGTAACACAATCTAGATCTGGATATTAACGATAAATCAGCGTTAATTTAATACTTAAACTATGTTAATGTTTTGTAATATTTTTTCTTTAGAGGGCAGCCCAATAGTGAGGTCATCTGTAATAAAGATGCTCGTATCGAACCACCTGCTCGCTTGCCTTTCAGGCCGAGGGAACATTTACAGCTGAAAACCAGTAGAGTGTGGCTTAAAATGTTGTTTATGGCCACTTCTTTGCAGGGTTATAAAGCACTCCCTCTGAATGAGAAGCAGATGGAAGAAGATCTATGTTCCAGTAAGGGCACACTTTCCATCATGATCAAACTGACTTCAGAAATATTTCGCTTAGTACGAGGGCTATAGGCTGTAAATATTGGGTTCTGTGAGGATGCCATTTGGAAAGAGAAATTGTCTGGAAAAGAGCTCTGGGAATGTGCTTGGATTTGTTTGAGCAGCAGTTTGATAAATGGGATGGACCTTCTCTTCAAAAAGAAAAAAAAAAAAAGAAAAAGAGAGAGTCCACGTCTTAGCACCCCACTATGTTTTCTAAGGTGAAGTGCAAAGTGATGCATGTGGGAAAGAAGAACTCGAACTATAGTTACACGATGCTGGGTTTTATGCAGTAGCGTACCTATGGTATTTGACATCCGGGGCCCATTGTTTTTTGACACCCCTGCCATCATTTTTGCCCCCCCCATGTAAAAAAATATTTTGAGTAATGTTCCCCCAGGTGCAAGCCATGGGGGGGGGGTGTTTCCGGCCTGGGAGTCATGGTCCAGGAACTTCCCTTCTCACGGCCCGGTGCCAAGGCTCTGGATAGTCCCCATGGCCCAGCATGTTCCCAACCGTCTCGCCTGTCCGATGGCCCTTTACTTTCCGTGAAGCTGAAAAAAACTGCCGGCCTTGGAAGTGATTCAGTTACGTCACCCGCAGCTCCCCTTCCTGCTTTCCATGTCTGCCTCTGCCGCAATCCACCCGGGCAGAAACAGGAAGTTGCCTCATTGGCAGATGCGGAAAGCAGGAAGGGGAGCCGCGGGCGACGTAGCTGAACCTCTGCCGAGACCGGCAGTTTTTTCAGCTTCACAGAGGATAAAGGGCCATCGGACCGGACAGGCGAGAAGGCTGGGAGCATGCTGGGCCACGGGGACTACCCAGAGCCTTGGGACCATAACTCCAAGGCCGGGAACAACCCCATCGTGGCTTGCACCCCCACCCCCTCGCGCTCCCTCCTTGGTATGCCACTGGTTCTATGTTAGGTGTCATTGTTGAGGATACGTTAAAACGCTCAGCTCGATGTGTGGCAGCAGCTAAGAAAGCAAATAGAATGTTAGGAATTATCAGGAAAGAACTGGAAAACAAAGATGAAAATGTTATAATGCCCTTGTATCGCTCTATGGTATGGCTGGTCACCGTATCACATAAAAGATATAGCAGAATTAGAAAAGGTAAGGAGAAGGGTGACAAAAATGATCAAAGAAATGGGATGACTTCTCTATGAGGAACGGCTAAAGCAGCTACTATGTATAACCAGGGCATGTAGTGCCTACCAGCTGGCACATCATAATCATCCCTCCCCTGCCACACACTGGTTAGCCCAATTGCCTTTAAACTTTATTAACACAACAATGCACAGCACACAATAACTTTAATTTGCAGCAAAGAATGGCCACCACAGCTTTGCACAAATAAACACATACTGTAGATTAGAAGACAACGAGAAATCCAGTCTTGTCATGGACCCACCAGCACAAAAGATGCAACTTGAATATGATTTTGCATCTATATTTATTACATTTATAACTAAGAACATAAGAATCGCCTTACTGGGTCAGACCAATGGTCCATCAAGACCAGTAGCCCGTTCTCATGGTGGCCAATCCAGGTCACTAGCACCTGGCCAAAACCCAAAGAGTAGCAACATTCCATTCAGAATCCCCAAAGAGTAGGAAGATTCCGGAATCCCCAGAGTGGCAACATTCCATACAGAATTTCAAAGAATAGCAAGATTCCGGAATTCCAGGAGTAACAAGATTCTAGAACCCCAAAGAGTAGCAACATTCCATGCTACCAATCGATCCAGGGTAAGTAGTGGCTTCCCCCATATCTTTCTCAATAACAGACTTTGGACTTTTCCTCCAGGAACTTGTCCAAACCTTTCTTAAAACCAGCTCTGCTCTGCGCTCTGTTGGTCAGCAGCATCCTGTTCGGTGAATGCAGCTGCTAAAAGATCCAGGCACCGGTCAGTCCAAACTACAGCTCCCAGAACCCCCCTTTTGCTTCCCAAGACTACAGTTTGGATCACCTGAGTAAATGTATTACTTGCATTGCTTAACTTCCTCAAGCCCCAGCATGGTCTAAGTCAGTGTTCTGCAAACTTTCTTGAGCCATGGCACACGAAACATAGCGGCTGCGGCTCGAGGCATCCGGAAGTGCACGGATGTTGCCGTGATGATGTCACACGCATGCGCAGTGACATCACTTCGACATCCGCACATGAGCGGAGGCCCTACAAACGGGCCCTGAGATGCCAGTGGGGGGTAACTGCAGGGAAAAGGGCCGGAGAGAAGGAGAGGCACTGGCGCTGGCTGATTGCCTACAGGATGTGCCTCTCTTTGTCCTGTAGATAATAAATAGAAAGGCCTTAAAATATATCATCCCTAAATCTCAAATGATTCATAACAGGAAGAATTGGAAGGGAAGATAATGCTTATTGCACAAATCAATTCTGAGTATACTTATGGTCAAAGCCATCATAGCATCTAATAGATCATTAATTTCTAAAGATTGTATATGTGAAAACTATTTATCAGTACTGGGTCAAGATTCCTTGTTAAATATTTGAAGCCAAAAAATGGTGGACATACAAATTATACAGACTTCAATCTTTGGAACCTCTTATGATGTATACCATTCCAGGTTCCTGTCTTGTATATTGTTGTAATCATCTATGTCCACCACCTCCTACCAAAAAGTTCCTTTTAAAAAGTTATTTTTATTCAATTTCTTAAATTTTATTTCCTAATGAGTTTATTTACACTTTATTCCCAAATAAAATTAATATCACTAAATCTTGTGGAAGTATGTTATTTTTTAATAATGACAATTTTTAGTGTTATTATAGTACATGTTATTAGATGTATTTATGTATATATAATAAAACTAGAAAATAAGAAAGAAAAAGACTAAAAATTGATTCATATTGATGTAAGCAATTGATGGGAACTTAAAAAGTTCTTTTAGGATTCTTCTGAAATTAAATACATTTAAAACTTAGGAAATTTTATAAAGTGCATGAAGTGCATGTGCTAAACCTACCAAATAAATAATGTTATGTGCAAAACGGCTCATTAAATATGAGAATTATATAATGTGCAAAACCGCTAAAATAGGATAAAGAGGAAAAAAATAAGTGAAAATTGGAAGAATAAAGGGCAACACTTAGCTTTGTCATGAGGTGGAACCAGCCACCATCAACATTGATATGTTGAACAACTTGACCCAGTACTGATAAATAGTTTTCACATATACAATCTTTAGAAATTAATGATCTATTAGATGCTATGATGGCTTTGATATGACCATAAGTATACTCAGAATTGATTTGTGCAATAAGCATTATCTTCCCTTTCAATTCTCTTTGTCCTGTAGACAGTCAGCCAGCGCCTCTCCTTTAATACGCTGAGAGATTGGAAAAACTGGGACTCTTTTCCCTGGAGAAGAGAAGACTTAGAGGGGATATGATAGAGACTTACAAGATCATGAAGGGCATAGAGAGAGTAGAGAGGGACAGATTCTTCAAACTTTAAAAAAATAAAAGAACAAGAGGGCATTCGGAAAAGTTGAAAGGGGACAGATTCAAAACGAACGCTAGGAAGTTCTTCTTTACCCAACATGTGGTGGACACCTGGAATGCGCTTCCAGAGAGCGTAGTAGGACAGAGTACGGTACTGGGGTTTAAGAAAGGATTGGACAATTTCCTGCTGGAAAAGGGGATAGAGGGGTATAGATAGAGGATTACTGCACAGGTCTTGGACCTGTTGGGCTGCTGCATGAGCGGACTGCTGGGCACAATGGACCTCAGGTCTGACCCAGTAGAGGCATTGCTTATGTTCTCTCCAGTGTGCCGTGGCACACCTGAAATCTCAGGAGGCACACAGTTTGCGATACAGTGGTCTAAATAAACATGCCCTGTCCCCAGCCCCATTCTTTCCGGAGATGCCTGCCCGAGGGACTGCAGCCCCGATTATGTGGCCCATATGTCTGGGCCTCCATTAAGGGCACAGCTGTTGGTAACTACACGAGATATATTTGCATGTATCTAATAAATATCCATTGTATGCAAATCTATTTCATGCATATTCATTGAGGGTATCTTAAAAATCTGTCCCACGGATTGGGTTGAGAATCCCTGGGCTAGATGGTTCAAACCTATTGAGTTCTACAGTCGTTTTAATTTAACGCCATCAACAGCTCAACATGTAGCGAGATTTGAAAAGATTCTATCATCTCAATGGTGTTCATGGAATTTCAAGTCTGACCTTTTATCTTACAGAGGATCATCATTCTGGAAACAAAACGGCCAAAGATGACCTGACCCACACCAAGCATGACTAAGGCCCTCTTTTACAAAGGCACGCTAAGCGTTTTAGCACAGATTTAGCACGCGCTAAATCAACGCTTGCGCTAACTATATGCACGGGTTAGCGTTTAGCGCTCGCTAAAAAGCTTAGCGCACGTTTGTAAAAGAGAAGGGTAAAACGCAAACCACTATGGAAAACCTCATTTTCCTCTCCCTCTTGAGTCAGCAGGTTGGGTTGACATTGAGAATTTGATTATGACTTGGCCTACAGCTGAGGGATTTTTTTTTTCATAGGCTTAGTTATGAATATTGTGTACAATTCTGGAGGCCACATTACCAAAAAGATGTGCTGAGAGTTGAGTCGGTTCAAAGAATGGCCACCAGGATGGTCTCAGGAAAGGCTGAATAAACTGCAGCTATACTCACTCGAAGAACATAGAGAGAGAGGAGACATGATAGAGACATTTAAATATATCACCGGCCGTATTGAGGTGGAGGATGATATCTTCTTTTTTAAAGGTCCCTCGGCCACAAGAAGACATCCGCTGAAAATCAGGGGTGGGAAATTTCATGGCAACACCAGGAAGTTCTTCTTCACCGAAAGGGTGGTCGATCGTTGGAATGAACTTCCACTTCAGGTGATTCAGGCCAGCAGCGTGCCAGATTTTAAAAGGAAATGGGATACACATGTGGGATCTCTAGGGGGGTAAATTCAAGGGGGTGGGGTTGTTAGAGTGGGCAGACTTGATGGGCTATGGCCCTTTTCTGCCGTCATCTTCTATGTTTCTATGTTTAATATGATTGGAGAAATCTTCAAAAAATGTCAAAAAGAATCAATGATTGCACATTTCCTACTGCTGCACAAAAAAAAGCTAGCCTTGGCGCTAGGGGAATGACCCGTGTAAGGGTGTGCTAAAGCCACTTTTTAGCACTGTTTTATAAAAGGGTCATTAAAAGTGGTTCAATTTCTGCAACATCCACTACACATGGACAGAAAAATCCTCTTAGATCAGAGAAGATGCACAACACATTTAGATAAATCTAAGTTATTTTTGCCTCTGGCTATTAAAACATTTCCTTATGAGTCCTACTACCTCCTATTTAGTAGCTGGTAAGAGCCCCCATGCTAAACCTGAACTAATCAATTAGCATGCAACAATGCCTCACTTCTAAAATGATTTGCACTGTCATGTCTACTCCCCACCCTCAGACACACGCCTTTTCAGGAAAATACAATTCAAATGTTTGTGTGAACACAAAGTGCACATTTTACAGTGGGGGCCAGAGCGCGTCCCACGGTAATATTTTTTTAACTTGAGGTAAGCATGCCCTAGTGCTTACCAGAGCTTAGTAAAAGGGTCTCTTAAAGTCAAATTTATAAATTTTTAAGGGAATGTAAATTGCCATAAGGTTACTTTCACAAGAAAGGTACAAAAAAAAATGTCATATACAACGTAGACAGTGCTGCTTTGGCTTAAATGGGATGTGTTTCAAAAAATGGAGGAAAAGCCTCAGACTGAAGCCCTCCCACCACCACAATGGTGGTCCAAGGTGGTTGGGTGATAACCTCACTGGCAAAAAAACCTCCATTGCACTCCCAAAGTATAAAAACCTTAAGCAGGGCTGTCTATGCAAGTTGATAGAAGAAAGAAACTTTCAACTTATCTTCAGTTGATCAGTACACCGACGGTGGCCAGCGTTTCACGAGTCTGCTGCCTCAGGGTGTAAAACACATCCCATTTAAACCAAAGCAGCACTGTCTACGTTGTATATGACATTTTTTGTACCTTTCTTGTGAAAGTGTGTTTTGGAACATTATTGAGTTTTCACATATCCGAGTTTATTTTGCTAATTGCCATAAGGTTAAACATGACTGTTCCCTGAATTTCTCATATAAAGCCCTATCCAAAATAAATCCGTGTCTCAAAGGAGGTGCTAAAGCCACCGGAGAAATTAAAAAATATATATATTCATACAATCTTGTGCAAAACCAGAGGTACAAGTGTATCATTTAAGCCACCTAAACCACATCCGGAACAAGCTGAAGACTTGCAATTTTTAAAATGTCTTTATGTCGCTATTTACATGTGTATAAACCAACAGTGCTTCTAAAATGACACCCTACAGGTACTGATCAAGAACAAATCAAAAGTAAAGTTAGTTCCAACATTTCCAAAAAGGCAGGACATAGAGTTCTTGGTGGAAACATTTTTCCAGAATCTAGTCCTGAGGAGGGTAAATTAAAATATTTTTTTTTTTGCGAGGTAAAAATGTATGTGCTTGCTTGTTGTGTATGAAATGGATGGGCATTCATTTAAAAAAAAAAAAAAAGGAATCTGTGCAAATATTTTCTGCCTTGATCTAAGTCCATCACTGGAAATATCTCCTTTCAGAAAGGCTAAGGCAGGGGTAGGGAACTCTGGTCCTCGAGAGCCGTATTCCAGTCGGGTTTTCAGGATTTTCCCAATGAATATACATGAGATCTATTTGCATGCACTGCTTTCAATGCAGATTCATTGGGGAAATCCTGAAAACCCGACTGGAATACAGCTCTCGAGGACTGGAGTTCCCTACCCCTGGGCTAAGGGGTCCTTTTATCAAGCCGCGCTAGCGGGTTAGCGGGTTGGACATTTCATCATGCGCTAACCCCCGCGGCCGGCTAAAAAAAACTAATGCCTGCTCAATGCAGGCGTTAGCGGCCAGCGCGGCAGACGGTTTTAACGCATGGTATTACGCACCTTAAACCCCTACCGCAGCTTGATAAAAGGACTCCTAAATGTCTCAGACATGCACCAGACTTACTTTGCAAGCTTTTGCTTATTTAGACAATGCATTTATTTAACTTGAAATTTTTTTATTAATAATAACAATGCATCATATACAATCCTCATAGAGGCCCACAATTTAGACCAACTAAACACAGCTTTTTATCCAAGTTTCATTCACAACTTTCAACAGAAATCAATAACATTCCCCCTCTCCCTCCCTCCCAAGAGGCCAGTAATGTCTTATAAAGAAGAAAATAAACATATACTGAATCCAGTGTCCCAAGCTTTAACAAATTTATCTTCCCTTTGATATTTCATGGCAGTTAAATGGTCCATCAGGAGTATGTATTTCAAGCGCTTATGCCACAAATGCAATGTAGGAAATTCAGCGGATTTCCAAAATTGTGCAATCACTCCTCTAGCTGCCAAAAGGCAGTTGGCATTCATTTTCTGGTAATCAGATACACAGTGAAGTTGACCAGCAGAGATTAAACAGATTCCTGGAGTCAGTGGCGTAGTAAGTGGGGTGCTGACTGCTCCGGGCGCCAAGTCGGTAGGGGCACTGGCACCTCTCTGCCCCGCCCTGATTCATCATGCCACCCTCACGCAATCCCTCCCCCCACCCCATACCTATGTATCATTTTCACTAACGCGAGCAACTTATGCCTGAAAAAGATAGAGCAAAATGGACCGGATCAGGAACTGGTTGAGTGGAAGGCAACAGAGGGTAGAGGTCAACGGAGACCACTCTGAGGAAAGGGATATTACCAGTGGTGTGTCTCAAGATTCGGTTCTTGGATCTGCTCTTTTTAACATTTTTATAAGCGATATTACTGAAGGGCTGTTAGGTAATATTTGCCTCTTTGCGGATGATACCAAAATCTGACGGTGTGAATAACATGAGGAAGGACCTAGTGAAGCTTGAAGAACTGTCTGAAATTTGGCAGCTAAGATTTAAGGCTAAGAAATGCAAGGTCATGCACTTGGGCTGCAAGAACCCAAGGGAAGGGTACAGTTTAGGGCAGGGGTGTCCAAGTCCCTCCTCGAGGGCCGCAATCCAGTCGGGTTTTCAGGATTTCCCCAATGAATATGCATGAGATCTATGTGCATGCACTGCTTTCAATACATATTCATTGGGAAAATCCTGAAAACCCGACTGGATTGCGGCCCTCGAGGAGGGACTTTGACACCTGTGGTTTAGGGGGTGAAGATTTTTTTTTTTTTTTTTAAAGTCTTAGTTTATTATTAAAATTTTTCAAACAACAACAAAGAAAGTGAAAAACAATAATAAGAAACAGAGAAAAATATACCAGGATATACAAATCGTAAGAGTTCAATTATACAGTTGTGTTATGTGTTGGAAACAAGTGGAGATATCAAGTTTCAAGTTTATTAGGATTTTATATACCGCCTATCGAGGTTATCTAAGCGGTTTTTACAATCAGGTACTCAAGCATTTTCCCTATCTGTCCCGGTGGGCTCACAATCTATCTAACGTACCTGGGGCAGGGGAGAATTAAGTGACTTTCCCAGGGTCACAAGGAGCAGCGTGGGATTTGAACCCACAACCCCAGGGTGCTGAGGCTGTAGATCCAACCGCCGCGCCACACACTCCTCCCAGAATCAGAACTCAACAGCAGCTAATCTTTAAAAGCAGACTATTTCTTCAAGAAAGTAACATTAGTTGAGTAACGTTTCTTAACCGAGTAGCATTCATATCTATGGGTGAGGCATAATAAATTCCACCAATGTGTATGGGAAACTTTTGACAGATCTTTCCAATAAGTACAAACGACTTTTACAGCCGAGCCCAGTAATGTATCTAACAATTGAAAAGAACAATCAGGCAAGGTGGAAGCAAAGTAGGTTTCTCTTAATAATATAATGCATAGAGAGATGGGATCTGAAATAGGAAGAATATCAGTTATGGTAGACCAGGAAAGGGACTTGGGAGTGATTATATGTGATGACCTTAAGGTGGCCAAACAGGTTGAAGAGGTGAAGGCGAAAGCTAGAAGGATGCTAGGGTGCATAGGGAGAGGTATGGCCAGAAGGGAAAAGGAGGTATTTAGAATATTGTGTGCAATTCTGGAGACCGCACCTTCAATAGATATAAAAAGGATGGAGTTGGTCCAGAGGAAGGCTATAAAATGCTGCGTGGTCTTCATCATAAGACATATGGGGACAAACTTAAAGATCTCAATAAGTATACTTTGGAGGAAAGGCGGGAAAGGGGAGATATAATAGAGACGTTTAAATACCTATGTGGCATAAATGCACTTGAGTCGAGTCTCTTTCATTTGAAAGGAAGTTCTGGAATGAGAGGGCATAGGATGAAGTGGAGAGGTGATAGGCTCAGGAGTAATCTAAGGAAATAGTTTTTTACAGAAAGGGTGGTGGATGCATGGAATGGTCTTCCCAGAGGAGATGGTAGAGACAGAGACCGTGTCTGAATTCAAGAGGGCCTGGGATAGCCACGTGGGATCTCTGAGAGAGAGAAAGATAATGGTTACTGCAGAAGGGCAGACTGGATGGGCCATTTGGCCTTTATCTGACATCTATGTTTAACCTGGGAAGGATATTCATCTTAACAATTGCTAATTTACCCAGTAGGATTGGAGTGGCTACAGTCCAGTGTCTTAAATTTTCCTGAATCTTAAGATGATATAACTATCTAAATCATTAGAGATTTTAATACCCAGATATTTCAAATGAGATACACGCATTTAAATGTAAAGTTGAGACACATCTGTTTCCATTTCTCTACAGGAATACTCGCATTTAAAGCCTCAGTCATGTCAAAGTTCACTTTAAACCTGATGCTGCTCCCTATCACAATTATAGAAGGAAGCAATATTATATGGTGAAGATCGTCCACCAATATCCCTTCAATGTCCTTATTATCTCTAATTTTTTGAGCAATCGGTTCCATAACCAGTGCGAACAAAAGGGGGGACAGAGGACACCCGTGCTGCATCCCCAACTAGCTGCGTAAACCCCTTCCCGCATACCTTTTTAATGTTTGTGCGTGAGCAGCATCCCCAGCCTGCTACTTGCGCCAGTGTTGGCTCTTCTTCTGATGTCACTTCCTGGACCCGCGCTTAGGAAGTGACATCAGAGGAAGAGCCGACGCTGGCACGAGCAGCAGGTTGGGGTTGCTGCTTGTACCGCAAACATTCAAAAGGTACGGCGGAAGGGAAGGGGGCGTGCGCAGCAGGAGGGGGCGGTTTATGTTTTGCTGTTTATTTTGCAAAATAAAAACATATTGACCTTAAAAATATAAAATTTCACGGTAATCATAACTGACTAAGACAGTTCTTCACAACTGGAGTTTTTGACAGAGGTTTTGACGTAGGTTTTGATGAACACAAGCACAGAACCGGGTAGAGCTTTGGATTCTTGCCCAGAAATAGCTAAGAAGAAAAATCAGGTTGGGCATACTGGATGGACCATTCGGGTCTTTATCTGCCATCATCTACTATGTTACTATGAGTTGTCATCTAAGCACCACTTGATACATCAAAAACTCAATGCAACCATTTGAGTTTGGGTTCGTTTTCTAATTAGAGATCCTCTTTGTTCATCTCACACTTTTTGGGAATTCCGTCACCTTTTCTGTCTCCACCAACTCCTTTGAAAAGGCATTCTAGCCTAATTTCTGAAAAAGTCTTTCCCCCACATACTCTACAATCAGCCTTTTTTGGAACTTTCATTTTGATTCTTTCCTTGGGGGGGGGGTGGGGGTTCCAGATAATGCCGGAATTTCCTTGCAAGGGATTGCGTTAATGATGAAATGCTGTCATGCATAATCTCATTTAACTAAAAGCAATTGAGCAGAAAGTAAAAAGCAGTCAAAATAAAGTATTGATGTTGATTCTTTTATCATTATGCCCAGGGATGCCAGTGGTGTCCAAAGTGACTTACTGGGTGCTAATACGTTAACTGCACTCAACAGGTTTCTCAATAATTCTTGACTGCATGACATTGTTGGCCGAGTCACATCCTGCCTTATATTTATTTCTTCCTCTGACTTCCTGTGGATATTTTTCAATGTTTTCACTCGTGTCATAGTGCCTAATGTTGAGCAAGATAAATCATTGGATCCTATAATGCTTACTGTATAACGCAAGCTTGATCAAAAGAAGGACATTTATTGGTGCCTGTGTGGCTGAATGATAGGCAGGAAGCACTCAAAGAGACAACAAGGAGTAAGAGGAAACAGAATAATTCTCTGTGTCCTAAGATACAAAAACTTGCAACTAGAGAATGACATGGGGACAAATTTGTCCCCGTCCCCGCAGAAACTCAATTTCCCCATCCCGTCCCCGTGAGTTTTGTCACTTTCCCTGTCTCTGCCCCATTCCTGTAAGCTCTGCCTTAACCGCACAAACCTTGAACACTTACGATTATAAAGCGTTTGAGGCTGATGAAGATGAGAATGGAGCTTAGGCATTGGTGGAATGAGGCATTATGACATCACAGTCTGAGCTCTAGAATGTTGCTACTTAGGATTTTAAAGTGTTTGAGGCTTGTGAAGATGAGAATGGAGCTTAGGCATTGGTGGAATGAGTCATTATGACATCACAGTCTGAGCTCTAGAATGTTGCTACTTAGGATTTTAAAGTGTTTGAGGCTTGTGAAGATGAGAATGGAGCTTAGGCATTGGTGGAATGAGTCATTATGACATCACAGTCTGAGCTCTAGAATGTTGCTACTTAGGATTTTAAAGGGTCTGAGGCTTATGCAGATAAGGACGGAGCTTGCAGGAATGGGGCAGGGATAGGAAAAGAACTGGTGGGGATGGGAAAATGAGTTCCTGCGGGAACGGGTAAAAATTTGTCCTCGTGTCATTCTCTACTTGCAACTCAGCTCAGTGCAGTGCTATATCAGTTTTCTTTTAGAACCCTAAGGAAGCATTCTTACTAGGGCTGGCTTCTGGCCATACCCTAAACACAAAGTTACTTTTCCAAAACCTTGTCAATTTTTTAATACATTTTTATATATTTTTATACATTTATAACAATTACTTATTGCTTTTAATAAAGACATTACTTTGTGGTTTTATCTTTTATATTGGTTCACATATGTTTATGAACATTTACTTTTTATTTATTTTTAGTTCTTTTTCTGTTTATGGTTTAATTAGATACTGTGCCAACCTAGGTAGGTCCCTAAGGCCTATGATTCTGATTCCTATTCCTTTCATCTTCACCTGTTGTTTTTAGCTTACGATTCGCACATAGCATGTTTTCCAGTCATCTATTTGTCAGTACCCATTCATTTTCACATCTATCATCACGTTTGTCTGTACAATATACATATATGCACCACAATCTTGCACTATTATTTCATAACTGCAACTCACACTTCACTTTTTATATATTTCTTTCCAATATTATGGACTTCTCACATCACTAACACACGCACTATATCTTATCTTATTGCTCTTATCACCTCGCTTCCCACATCATGGTGGTTGTTTGATTCTTGATTTGTCACTTTTAAAATTTGTTTTCACCTCAAAAGTGCTCTACTATTTATGTATCCATTTATTGGTTTTGTATATCTTCAGTTATTCCTATTTTCATTTGTTAGGACCCCTGATGAAGGCGTGTTAACCGAAACACGGACCGTGTCGGGTCCCTAGGTTTGTGTAAAGGTGGCAACATTAACCCACAATCATTAATTGATATCATCAACATAGCCTGCATCTTGTATGTTTGTCTGCAGTTCTTCTTTGGTTTTCCTTGTGTTGCTTTTACTTTACTGCAAATTGGGTTGGATCTTTCTTTTGTGTTACTTTTCCAAAACCAACGCAGTTCAACAGAGGCTTGACTTCAGCCTGTAAACACATCCGAGTCTTCAAGGTGAATGCAAAAACTTCCTAGACTCTGGAGCTGTAAGCTTGAGGGTCGCTCTGCTTCTCCGAGCCTCCCCCAGGTACCATAGCCCAGACAACTCCTTAAGAGGGTTCCATGCCTCCTGGTGTTGCTCCTAGATACCTCCTTCCTTGAAGCCTTTAACCACCTCTCGGCTGAACCCTGCCCTTCTGACTCAGCTTCCGACACGGTGCCACTTGTTGAAATTGTCCTGGCAAAGAATGGCTCGAAGAGACTGAGTAACTGTTAGTCTATGTGACATACCGCTTTTCTTAACATTTTCGTCAAATCAATGCGGTTTAACAAACTTAAAATAGGCACACTAAAACTACTTTCTCTGTCCAAGTTGGGCTCACAATATAAACTAACTCCCTGTTTACTAAAGTGCGCTAAGCATTTTTAACGCACGCTAAACGCCAACACGTCCATAGACTACCATCCACGCATTAGCGTTGAGCACGTGGTTAGCTCGTGCTAATATTTAACACATATTTGTAAAAGGAGCCCTAAGTGTCTGGAAGGAAAACAATACGTTTGTAAAAGATACATTTAGGAATAGGAGGGACACATGACCCCCCCACCCCCCCGAGAAAGCAAAGGATATAACTATAATGAACCCCAGTATCCCCCCCCCCACAAAAAAAAAAAAGATTTCATAAGAATAGAATGAAAAATAACAAAATAAATACATAAATTATAATCAATCAAAATAGAAAAGAAAAGAAAAAAAATCCCCAGCAAGACAGACTAGCGTGTGCATTGTGGAACAGGGTGGACACCTCTCAGGCAGCTGATTTCTAGGGATAAATCAGTGTTTAACCTGCAGAAATTGCTCCAAAATTTATCTTTCCCACAGGGAACTTCCTCTAGTAGCATTACCTCGTATTGACTCTAGGATTAGCTCTTTCACTGTTCAGTACTGGAAGAGTTAACTTGACTTCATTCCCCCCTTTGCTAATATTGGGAAAATGCACCCCGTGTAAATATGGGAAAATATTAAAATTTTCTACATTTCCCTGTCTGACAAGCAGACCTAGGTGCTTTACACACTAAATAACAATTGTGAAAGGAACTCTAGTCAATGGATAGAAAAGCATTCAATCAGTCAGACACATCCATACACATAAGACAAATCAGTTCTTAAAATAAACCAGAAGTAAAACCAACCTAAAACAAAAGAATAACATAAAGTGTATTTCTCATTAGGCCGATTCTCCAACTATCTCACCAAATGCCTGTTGAAAACAAAGTAACAGGTTGATATTCAAAGTGATGTAACCAGGCAGAAAGCAGGAGAGACTCCCGCCCGGCCTGGAGTACTCCTTCCTCCCCCCTCCTCCGTGGGATCCTGTGCGTGCTCACCCAGTGCTTTTATAACTCTTCAGCCGTCATCAGTGTCACTGAACTAAACACGCTGCCTTTGACGACCCGGAAGATTTTTGTCTGCAGAGAGAAAACTTCCGTGTCGTCGAAGGCAGCGTGTTTAGTTCACCGACGCTGGCCAAAGATGTATATGACCTCCCATAATAAGCATGTCCTAAACCATATCTTATCAAGGCCACCTGCTGCTATATCACTCAATCCCTCACAATGGTCATACAGGCTGCAGCAACGAAATGTAAACCTGATCCAGGCCCGCCAGGTACTATTTTGAGGCCCTCGGTATGTTTAACATAATCACAAAAGTAAAATACAACAGTTTCTTGATCATATGTCACTTTAGCTATAAATGACAATATTATTATTAAGACAGCCGAAAGGAAAGATTTATAAACTAGAAAGAGTTTTACCTAATCTAATCTAATCCTTAGGTTTGTATACCGCATCATCTCCACGTTCGTAGAGCTCGGCGCGGTTTACAGTAGATGAAATAGGAAGGAACTACAACAAAGGGTTAGAGGTAGAAGTGTGAAGAATATAAGAGGACTTGGGATGCCAGATATAAGAGTTTTTGATACCTAGGTTGGAGAGAGGCTTACATTTTTGAGAAAAGTCAGGTTTTCAGATGTTTGCAGAAAACTTGGAGAGAGCTCAAGTTCCGAAGAGGGGAGGTAAGGTTGTTCCAGAGCTCAGTGATTTTGAAGAGAAGGGAGGTCCCTAGCTTTCTAGTGTGGGAAATGCCTTTTAGCGAGGGAAAGGATAGTTTTAATTTGTGGGAGGATCTGGTGGTATTAGGGTTTGAGGAATTCCAAGAATTCATACAAAATTGTCATTTCTTTAATAAGACATCAACTATTTTTTCTGAGGCCCTCCAAGTACCTACAAATCCAAAATGTGGCCCTACAAAGGGTTTGAGTTTGAGACCGCTGGCCTGATCTCATCTAATCTGATACACAATTTATTAATCACCCTATCCCCAAAAGGTTCAAGGTGATTTACATTCAAAGAGGCCATAAAATCTACGGGAAAATTCAAAAACAATCAATAAAATATCATCATAACATGAATCCCATCACTTTCATTTGACAGGCTCTAATAACTCAGATTTAGATTATCAACAGGGTTTCTTCTCTGTATCAACATATTGCAGTTTAAGTGCATCTTGGGCAAGGAATATCTGACTGCTCCAGTGTGCGTCACTGCTTGTCTCTCCTCTTCAGCCATACTCTACCATCAAGGCACTTCTGTTTCTTATACTGTAGTCTCCCCTCCCCCCCTTTCATTATGTAAGTTTGCTTCAGCGTGTTCCAGTGTCAACTTTCCATTATCAGCTGGTATTATGCATTGTGATTGTGATGTGATCACAGTTGAAGAATAATCCTGAGAGGTGTCAATCCTGCCTCTGGGGATGTAAATTAAATTGTAAACCTGACAGAACAGTTAGAGAACCGCCAGACTCCCTGATTGGCTACAACAGCAGGCATTAATGGCTTAGGACATGGTTATTAATGAAAACAAATGGAAGGCCAAAACAGCATCATAAGACTCTCTTATCTTTGTGTGTTTTGTTAGGTCCGCAAATTATTGTTATATTATCTATGGAATTCTGTATCCCACCTAGGTAACAGATGGGTTAAAAATGCTTCAGTAAATTAAATAAAGCAGTTTTTAATTATGCATACAATTGATTAGAGTTAAGGTTACCTGTTGCGATGGCAGCCATTAGAAATTATTTCAGTTTTATGCTGACTTATACATCTGTTTTCAGTGCTCCACCTTAATCATGGAGTATCTAAACCAGGGGTGTCAAAGTCCCTCCTCGAGGGCCGTAATCCAGTCGGGTTTTCAGGATTTCCCCAATGAATATGCATTGAAAGCAGTGCATGCACATAGATCTCATGCATATTCATTGGGGAAATCCTGAAAACCCGACTGGATTCCGGCCCTCGAGGACCGACTTTGACACCTGTGATCTAAACCCTCCAGGGAGGTAGTTTCAGATATGATGTGTCAGATACAGAAGTAACATTCAATTACGTGTAAGTTACACCTGTATACACCCCATTTACATTTATGCATGCCATTATAGCAGTGATTCCCATCCCTGTCCTGGGGAAACCCCAGCCAGTCAGGTTTTCAGAATATCCACAATGAATATGCATGAGATAGTTTGCATATCAAGTAGGCAGTATATGCAAATTGATCCCATGACTATCCTGAAAGCCTGACTGGCTGAGGTTCCCTCCAAGGGCAGGAATCACTGCATTACAGGATAGCGCTTGGGTATTCTGCTGGCTCTTTTCATGTACGTGCTAATGTTTTAGACAATTATGTACATAAGTGGCAAATTTATGTAGGCACCTTATTATAGAATTGCCCTTCATATGAGTAAAGGGGATGGGACTTGATACTGCTTTTTCTGTGTGGTTACGATCAAAGAGGCATACATACTTTATACAGGTACTTATTTTGTACCTGGGGCAATGCCCAGAGTCACAAGGAACTGCAGTGGGAATTGAGCTCACAACCTCAGGGGTCCTGAGACAGCTGCTCTAACCATTACGCCACTCCTCCACGTCTAGTGGTCTATGTTGCTAACTCCCCCCTACACTTAGTGTGAAGAGTTTCAGACTCTGGTAATCAGAACTGAGAATGTGATGTCATAATGCCTCATTCCACCCATAAAACTCAACCTCAACAATGATGTCACAATAGCTTGATTGGAAAAGGTACAGGACTTGATATACTGCTTTTTCTATGTGGTTACAATCAAAGTGGTTTGCATATTTTCGACAGGTTCTTTATTTTGTTCCTGGGGCAACGAAGTGTTCAGTGACTTGCCCCAGAGTCACAAGGAGCTGCAGCGGGGAACTGAGCTCACAACCTTAGGGGTGCTGAGGCAACTGCTTGAGCCACTAGGCCACTCCTCCACTCCCATATAGCCATATAAAGTTAGCCAGCAAATTCAGCATTTCGATCTGAACTCCTAGCTTTGCTGAAAATTTGCATAAAGACATCCACATAAATTATTCACATTGCTTTATGCAGTCCCTGTCCTGTTAAATATTGATCTCACTGTTTTGGGCAATATTATAGCTTTTCTTCCTTCTGAGGTTACTTGAACTATACGGGCAGGGCAATGGAAATTGCCAGAATCCAGCAGCTACAGAAATGGGAAGAGCTCACCATGAGTGTACATGGCCATAGGTTTGCATTAATCATATTAGTAAGAAGGAGTTGGCCCTCCAGACTGCATTATCCACGAGAAATGCCAGTATTTAGGCGCTGAAACATTTTTAGTCATTATCACTTTTAGGCTTTCTCGATGACAAAAATCTACACTTAGCAGCCAGAAAAGTACCATATGGTAATTAAAAAGGCCAGATGGAACATATATTCATTATTCTGCAAAACAAAATAGACAGATAGGCAGACAAGGTTATTGATTAAAGAGAAGCATGCCCTACTGCTATTTTTAATTCCAGGACTCAAAAGATCATGTTTGTTTTAGTGCTTTTAATTATTTAATATGCAATGACACTACTGTTTTGCCAACAGCAGTACAATAGGACCCTAATGAACTGCACTGAGATGCTCTTAATTAAACCATCAGGAGGAAGGGAAGGGCGCCGTCTCCCGTTAAATTAACGCTCTCCTGTAAACCCCGACACCGGATGGCCTGGTTTTAAAACTTCTTTAAAACTCTTGAAAATAACAGAAAACATTTGTAACACCAAAACGCCCCGAGAGTTAAAAACAGTCATGAATACGTAACCCCCACACCAGCATGTACAGCCTGGGGAATATGGAAGGCGGACTCATGCAGTCTGGCAAATCAAAAAAAAAAAGAATTTAGAAGCCCTTTTGCTAAACTGCATTAGACACTAACGCTTGTCTAACACAGCTTAAAATGGCGTACTGTATGACGTGCTCAGGCATCCTATGGTAACTGCCAAATCTGTGCATCTTAATCACATGCTAAAAAATATGTTAATTTTTTATGAGGGGGCGTGTCAGGGGAGTGGGGGGGGGAGTTCCTGCGTTAAAACGTGCAGCTAAATTATTATGGACTAACTGCTAGCCTTTACCACCTACAAAATGGGTGGCGGTAAGTGCTTTATGGCAGTGTATCACAAACTGTGCTTCTTGAGATTTCAGGTGTGCTGTGGCACACTGGGGAGGAGAGGCACCGGTGCTGGATAACTGTCTACAGGATGTGCCTCTCGTGGCGAGAAGCACGTCCTGTAGGCAATCAGCCGGCAGCCAGCGCCTCTCCTTCTCTCCAGCCCTCTTCCCCACTGGCACCCCCTACTGACGTCTTTTGACCTAAATTGCACCTAATATGGTGCAGTTGTGATAGAAAGACATTATAATTTCATTTTTGTTCTCCATAGATAAAAAGCAGCACATTTTGATCACATTTTGAGCAAAAGAGCGCATCTGCAACCATTAAGCATCACACCAGACAAATTAGCTCTTTGACGGGACAGCTGTATTTGTTGGCATTGTTGATCTCCATTCAAACCCCCCCAGAAACATTCATCCCTAATTGTGCTACTGATTGATATTGATGATCCCTGATGATCCTTATTTAAAAAATTGGACTACATAACGCCTTATTACAGGGCGCTGCATTGGCTCCCCATGGAGGCTAGAGTGTGGTTGAAGTTTAGTTGCCCGTGTTACAAAGTACTATCTGGTGTGGCTCCAGCCTTTGTAGCTGATCAATTTATTTTTCCCATTGTAGACATTTTACTCAGCTTCTCTTTTTGATTTCCCATCGCCCAAATGTAGGGTTACCATATTTTGAAAAAGAAAACCCCGGACACATAACCCCGCCCTGTTCTGCCTCCAGCCACGGACAAATGCTGGGTTTTGGAAACTCTGTCCAGGAGCCTGGACAGTTCTCTATAAAAAGGACGTGTCCGGGTTTTCTCTGACATCTGTTAACCCTACCCAAAGGTTGCCGCTATAAAAGATATCATAATTGACCACTGTCATTTCAAACAGCTACTTGGGATACTGATTTTTATCAATTATTCTTTACATCTACAGTACATAATATCAAAATTTTAGGAAACTATTAGACATTTATAAAGGGAATTTTTGAAAGATTGAAAATGTATTTCATTCTGTGTTGTAGCATCGATCTGAAGAGTAATATGGTATATAAATGTTGTTATTAAAGTTTGGACACTGAATATATTACCGATCCCCCCTCTCCTATTTTTATATCAATATTTTAACTCTAAAGTATCTTGGAAGTGCTCAGAACCCTTAGTAAAGGGTAGAGGACCCGCAAACAGGGACCCGCACCAAAATGCGGACCCCCTTGGTCTATCACAGCACGTCACCCGATAGTAGGGAATCTTTTTAAATTGTGATTTTTTAAATTTCTCTAATGAATTTTAAAGTGGTAAGTGCTCCATAAGTGGTTGTTTAAAAAAAAAAAACACTTTAAAACTCTGTTCCAATCTTGCTGAAACTAAGGTGGTTTGCTCCGATGGTAATGACGGGTTCTGACGCGTTTCGCCCTCACGGGCTTCTTCAGAGAACCCACACCACTTCTTGCTACGACCAAGAAGGTTCCTCTATACCTACAATAAATACATAAAAACTCTCAGTGACTGAATCAAATGTAACTTGCGATTAGTTGTTAGATCAGCTTCCATGGCGCTGCTGGAGGGTACCTCCTTTTCTTCGAAACCGACATCACTCCCACTTCGGCCTGTTAAATCACTGAAGTTAGTAAAGAAATGCCCACTACTCGACCTCACGATTGAGGCTGAGGGGGGTCACTGTCTGCCAATAAAAAAAAAATCAATGCCTGCTCCCTCTTCCAAAGCTATGCTTTTATGTTGCTACCCCACTGAAGCTTGGACTTTCCAATACCACAGATCTCAATTCCTCCACTTTATGTTGTTTTTTTCCTGCCAATGAGCTGTGAGAGGTGCAACGGGATCCCCCCGCCGTATTTTACTTAAAAGTTCCACAATTCTGACCCGAATGCTTCTAGTCGTGTGCCCTTTATAATAAAGTTGACACGGGCACTCAATCAGATATACTACCCCTATAGAGTCACAATTGGTGTTATATTGTAAATGGTGAGTGCATCCCAAACGTGGATGAATCATAGTACTTTTTTTTATAGCACATACTGTACTATTTACTATATACATATATACTGTACTATATACTATGTACTATATACTATTTACATACTGTACAGTGGCCACATTGATCATGTCCTTTATCCAAAGTATCTAACTGAGATTGTGGTCTTAAGAATTGGGACCTGGACACCAATTCCCTGATGTTCTTGCCCCAGGAATATGCAAACCGGGGTGGGTCCTTGAATTGTTTGTTGACCTGTAATATAAACCAGTGTTTTTGAATGATTCTTTCAATCTGGAACGCCCGGTAAGTGTAGGGTAACACACACACCATGGATGAAGATTGCAGTTTTTCACTTTTAAGTAATAAATGCTCTCTTTGAGCATATAGTGCCCGCTTGCAAGCACGCTTGATGACTGCTTGGGGGTTGCCATAGTTCTTGTGCTTGCACCTTAAAATCCTCTACAGTGGAACATAACTGGCGTAAACGCAAAAACTGTCCTACCGGTAAGTTGCTTTTTTAAATGCTTCGGGTGGTAGCTATCAAATCTAAGGATGTTGTTCCTATCCTGTAACAAACGTCCCCCCTGTGAAAGTGATCTTAATGTCCAGAAATGATATAGTATGATAGCCCATTGATAAAGTGAATTGCAGGTTGGGATCACATTGATTTAACCATTCCACAAAATTGCTAAAAGTGTCTTCAGAAGCAGTCCATACCAGGAAAATATCATCAATGTAGTCTCGAGACTACAACGGGAGCTCATGGCAGCCATTTTGATGACAGCTCTGCATGGGGCAGGAGCGTAGGAAGATCGCTCCTGCCCCGCATCACTGCTAGACCACCAGATAAGGTTGGGGGGATGTCTGGGGCAGCGATTCTGCATTAAAAAAACAAGGGGCAAAAAAATCACAAATAACTGAATTCGCGAGTGGATCGAGAGGGGGAGCTGTAATCACTATCTACTTCTGCCCCCTACTGTCCAGAAGAATGAAGCTGAACAATATGATCAAATCAATTCCTTCATTTTAAAGATAGCAGGCATGACACACCAGCAGTATAACAGGTTGGTGGAAATATGTTTTGTTTTTGTATCCTTTATGTATTATTACAAGGAAATAAGATTCATCCATTACCAGAACAGATGAGCTAAATCACTCAGTATTACTGAGAACCTCCACCCTTAAGCCACAAGCTGCAAATCACACATTGTGTGGATCGACCTGTCTCTCGTCTATAATCTGAAGAGTAGAAACAACATTATCTTGAAAAACAGGACTAAAACTTTATATTATTTATTTCAAAGTATCATCTTGGGCCCTGGATACGTATCCCGTATATGAACATTCAGTTGATGGTTGGGATGGTTAAGATGGGCTGGATTAAGCTTTGATGAAGACTCCAGTAGATGGAACCTAAGCATACTACTGGGTAGGGCTCTGGGTTTCTGGCCCAGAAATATCTAAGAAAAAGGACCATTTAAACTAAATAATTAATTTATGAAGCATTTATGGTCGGGCAGACTGGATGGACTGCTCGGGTCTTTATCTGCCATCATTTAATATGTTACTATGTGTTGCTGTTACATCATTTGACTGTGGGCAACAAAATCATTGCATTGCAAAAGAGGGGCACAGCCAAGCACATTGCAATAGTCAAAACAGCTCTTTAGAGCAGTGTTCTTCACTAATTTTTATGTCGGGGCCACTTTGGATGCAAATGAACTGAAGAAGTGTCAACAAATATCTTCCCGCTTGGGGTATCCTCAAGGAGCTATGCATTTCCAGATGCATTCTCTTTGCCCGTTGAGGAATGTCTTGTTCAAGCATGTGGCACTTTCCCTCATCAATATCCCCTTTTCTGTTGTGAACCTGGGTAGAGAAGCAGAGAGCAACAGAAAAAAAAATCCAGAATGATGAGAACTTTCCCAAAGGTCTCCAAGACTTGCCAATGGCCTCCAGGTCTTGCACTGAAAAACACTGATTTAGGGCACAGCAAATAATAGACCATGTAAGGTAGCCAACTGGTTTCATTACCGGTCTAGCATTGGTTACCCTCACCGGCACAGGATTTGTATATGCACTTGCTGCTCCACCCCTCCCCCTCAGCATTTCCTCCTCCTCTTTATTTAAAAAATTTATCACTCGCAAACATCCAACAATTCTGTGTGTTACAATAAAAAACATACATAATTAAAGAAATCAACAAAGTAAATCAAACGTAATACATAAAAAATAAACATTTACAATTAGCTCATCAGATCAAAAACAAAATTACCTTAATTATATATCTCAAAATTCAATCTTTCATGAAAAACATCTTTGAAATAACATGGTTTTAATCATCTTCCTAAATTGAATCAGCCTGGATGCACTTTTTATTTCTACAGGCAGAGCATTCCACAGGGTAACACCCTGTACAGTTATCATAGCATGACAAAAGCAGGACAGCCTCAAGTTTCAGCGATGGTATACCTAAACCAGGGATCCCCAAAGTCCCTCCTTGAGGGCTGAATCCAGTCGGATTTTCAGGATTTCCCCAATGAATATGCATTGAAAGCAGTGCATGCACATAGATCTCATGTATATTCATTGGGGAAATCCTGGAAACCCGACTGGATTCGGCCCTCAAGAAGGGACTTTGGGGACCCCTGCCCTAAACAAATTTTATTTTCAGTGTGTAATGCTCGAGACATCTGATACAACTGCAAAAGAGCACTCAATGCTGTGAGAATTCTATCGTTCAATATCTTAAAAATCAAACAAACAAACAAAAAATTTAAACTAAATTCAAAAAGTAATAGGCAACCAATGAAGATCACACAAAATAGGCACGATATGATCAAACTTCGAAGCCCTTGCTATCAATCGTGCAGCTGCATTTTGCGCCATCTATAAAACTGAATTACATACTTTGGCAAACCTAGATAAAGTGAATTACAGTAATCAAAGATAGGGGTCAACACCACAAAAATCATTCAGTGGAAGAAAATCCCTCAACTTTCAGAGTAACTGAAGCTTAAAAAAAAGCTCTAGAAGCAACTGTCTTAATCTGGGGTTGAATGATAGGGTTGAATCCAATATAATAACCAGATATGTACACTGATTAGACACTAGAATTACTATATTGTCAAGCACTATTTCAGAAGGAACTATGTCTAAATGCTTTTCATGACCTACACATAGAATTTCAGTTTTTCTAATATTCAATTTCAACTGATTTTCACCCATCCATCTCAATCACGTGAAAACAATTCACACTATTAGGGGAGAGTGTGGCACAGTGGTTAAAGCAATAGCCTCAGCATCCTGAGGTTGAGGGTTCAAACCCACACTGCTCCATGTGACTCTGGGCAAGTCACTTAAGGGCAAATTCTATAAGAAGCGCCTAATTAAGCACTGTCCAGCGTGATTCAAGTCAAATTGGGTGCTCTTTAATGACTCACGCTGAACGGAACCTATTTTATAGGCGCCCAAGAAATAGGCCAGCTCTAGGCCCAACTAAAAGTTAGGCGCCTAGCCGAGCACTCAAGCACGCTTAAGGGCAGTGATTCGGTAACAAGGCGCCTAACACATAGTCATGCCCACGCCTAACATACATAGCGCCTATTTTTTTGAAGGCCGCCTACATTTTTAGAGGCGCCTTGTTACAGAATCGCGCTTTCTTGAGAGGCGCCTATGTTTCAATCAGTGCTGATTAAAAAGCTTAATTGAGCTTGTTATTCAATTTAGATAGGTTGGGCGCCTAACTTTTAGGCGCTGCTTACAGAATTTGGGCCTTAATCCCTCCATTGCCCCAGGTACATTAGCTAGATTGTGAGCCCATCAGGACACACAGGGAAAATTTCATGTAAACTGTTATGAGCTCCCCTGGGAGATCAGTATAGAAAATAAAATAAATATTAGAGAAAGCATCTGTTACAAAACTAACTGGTACTAAGAACTGAATATCATCTGCATAGAGTTTGTAATTCACACCTAGAGATTCCAATTCATGACAAAGAGGCAGTAAATAGATATTAAAAAGAACTGATAATGCCAAACACTAGGGTAATCCACTAATGAAGGCAGATCAATTTGGCCAACCCTTACCAACTTCTACACAAAAATCCTATCTAATAAGAAGGAATTCAACCACTTCAAAACTGTGCCTCCAATACCCAAAGCTCTTAGGCTTGAAAGAAGAATCTGATGATTCAACATATCAAAGGCTGATCTATCCATAAATATCATGAAGACCCATTCAATATGATCTAAACCTTTACAAATTGAATCTAATGTAGAAACCAACAATAAAACTCAGTGGAGTATTTAGGTCTAAATCCAAACTGACAATCATCTAAAATAGACCTATTTTTCAAAAAATTCCTGAAGTTGAAAAAGCACTGTCTTTTAAAGTACCGTAGCAAGGAAATTCAAAGAAGAGATTGGCCGATAAAGCTCCAGCATACTACCATCTACTCGATTCTTCAAGAATGGTCAAACTATTGCTTTCTTTAAGCTTGTTGGAAGAAAACCCTCCTGTAATGACTGTGATACTATAGTCAAAATAAAGTGCGCAACTGCTTCTTTCACGACAGAAAATACCCCTACGGGACATGGATCATGTTAACATTCAAATTCTGAATAACTGTCTGTAATTGTTTTTCTGAAATAGTCCCAAATGTTAACCACAATGTATCTTGAAAACCATAGGACACTGGAAGATCATTAACACAAAATTGATTAACAATTCTCTGAATCTTATGTACAAAAAAGCCAAAAAGTCATGGCAAAAAAAGGCACAAGTATTGCTTTGTAGAGACGGACTTGTTAACTTCTTATCTACCTTAAACAGCTCCTTGGATGAGTTTGCCACATTACCTATTTTCTTTGCAAAATATAACTTTTTAGTATCCACAGTAACACATATATATATGTCATTAACAATTCTTGATAAGCCATCAGCATCTATTCATCAAGATGCTTCCGCCATTTTCTCTCAACATTTGTTTCAACTTTTTTATCTCGTCAGAGAACCAAGGAGCGACAACATGAGTTCATCGAGGCCTGATCTCCTTTAAAGGAGCTACTGTATCTAAGCAATTTTTAAATATAACATACCAACAATCTACAGTCTCAGAAACCTCTATAGCGTCTAATCTTTCTAACTTAAGAAGCCATAGCTGTTTCAATTTTTTTTTTTTTTTTATAAATCTTTATTAATTTTCAAATGTTAACAGTGCCATACAATGAATTTAACATAAATACTACACAGAACACACTTTAAATACACAAATAATTAAAAAAAAAAACAATCATTTTCTCCCCCCCTCCTTCCCATAATTAAGTATAGCAAACAATAATTCATTCCTCTCCCCCCACCCACCCTGGATGTGTAAGGAAGTCAAATAAAAGGAAAGGTACATGACAGTTATTGTGACTCAATAAATGCGGTCAATGGGCTCCACACCATTTTGAATGCGTTACTATATTCCAAACATTCTGCGTTCATTCTTTCTTACTTGTAACTGGAACATAGGTTTGCCCACCAGAAAGTATAATTCAGTCGTGTAACCATCTGGATGGCTATTCCCGTCATTATCAAGAAAAGCCGTTCCTATTTTCATAGCTGTTTCAATTTCAATATCTCCAACTCTTCCCTAACACAAAAAGAGGTCTTCGTCATCATTTGACATTCTAAGATAGATACTGGAATTGTTAATATAATCAAAATGAGATCAGACCAAGGAACTGGATGAGATATAACAGCGAAGCTAGGAGATTCTTTCAATTGAGAATTAACAAAAGAGAGATCCAAAATATGATCTCCATTATGAGTTGACCAAATAATCTGTGTTCAACCTACGCCTTTGAGGGCATTCAAAAATGTAGAAACACGTATATCAGTATCAGCCTGATCAACATGAATATTAAAATCTCCTATCAATATAGCAGATGTAGGATTAGACATATCAGCATACAATGTCCCAGGTGGACAGTAATATAACAAGATGTTAAACTTAGTAGATGATAGCAGTTGAAACTCCAAAACGTTATTATTGACTTGACTTACGCTCAGTCCATAGAATATGCATTTGTTAGCATGCATCTGGTTTCTCAATGTATCTTAAAAGGTTTAGCACATGTGTTAATTTGTACATGATAAAAAGTTATTAAAAAGAATGTATGACACCCTGGAGGGTACTCCTTATTCCAAGTTTCCAAGTTTATTGGTTTTTAATATCCCGACCATCAAACAATTGTCTGGCCGGTTTACAATAAAATTATTTAAAAAAGCGTTAAAAGTAGCAGTATGTGCAAAAAGATGTCTTAAGTTAAACATAAATGACAAAGACTTGACGAACTGGAGTGTGAGGGCAGTAAAAGTGGAAGGGGAAAAAGTTACATTGTATAGATGAAAAGGAGAGAGTGGGGGGGAGGATTGAACAAAAGGGAGGGGAACATTAAGATAATGGAAGTTTGGAAGTTTGCTGACCGAAGGAAGAGAGAGAAGATGCTTTTAGGTTTGATTAAAAGCATCTTGAAATAAGAAAGTCTTTAGATTGATCTTGAATTTGACTAGTTGTTGTTCGTCGCGGAGGTATTGTGGAAGTGAATTCCATAAGGTAGGGGCTGTTATAGCGAAGTTTGTTTTGCGAGTATAATAAAAATCTTTAAGAGATGGAATATAGAGAAGTTTTTGGTCAGATGATCTTAATGTACGAGTGGAACTTTGAGGAATAAGAAGTTTATCGAGGAATGTAGGTTGATGTAAGAGTTTGATTTTGAAAGTGAGTAGAATAATTTTGTAAGTGATACGATAAGAAATTGGAAGCCAGTGGGCTTCCTTTAAGAGAGGAGTGACATGATCGTATTTGGTTTTTTTTGTAGATAAGTTTTATTGCGGTATTTTGTATCAGTTGAAGGCGTCGTAATTCTTTTTGTGGAAGGCCATTGAGGAGCGAGTTGCAGTAGTCTAAGTGAGAAATTACTAAAGAGTGGGTTAATATAGTAATAGAATCAGTATTTAGAATGGATATTAATGATCTGATGATGCAAAGTTTATAGAAGCAGACTTTTACTACGGAACTAATATGTTCGTGAAAAGAGAGATCTCTATCAATGATGACGCCAAGTAGTTTAATTTTAGTTTCCATGTGTAGTGGGATAGATTTGATAGAGATAGTTCCTGGTAATGATTCAGATTTTTTAATCGGGAGTAATAGCCCACAAGATTTGTCAATGTTAAGTCAGCATTTGCAGTTAAAATAGTGGAGGGGAGAGTCTGGCGCAGGGGTTAAAGCTACAGCCTTAGCATCCTGAGGCTGTGGGTTCAAACCCACACTACTCCTTGTGACCCTGGGCAAGTCACTTAATCCCCCCCATTGCCCCAGGTACATTAGATAGATTGTGAGCCCACCAGGACAGACAGGGAAAATGATTGAGTACCTGAATAAATTAATGTAAACCATTCTGAGCTCCCTTGGGAGAACAGTATAGAAAATCAAATGAATGAATAAATAAACTGGGACACTCTTGGAAGCTAAAGGCTACAGTTTATTCTCTGTACATTGCAGTTTTTGCTTACTGATTGTGCTGCTTCTCTGTATGGTTACCTGCATTGCCTTTCAATGAAATATATTTTTTTAAATAAATGAAATGAATGTATGAAACAAACTAAAGAACATCTGAAAATCATGAAAAGAAGCCAAACAAACGGAAAAATGCATATTTGGCCTTGGTACATCCCTAATGCAAACTTCTACCCATGCAGAAAGGAGAATTCCTTGGGGCATGTTTGATTCCATTTTCAAATCTACTCTTTATTTTCTAGTAGAAATAATTAACTTGAGAGAAAAACAGGTGTTAAGGGTCTGTGGGTACTTTTTCCCTGCGGCAGTTTTCAAATGGAAAGTATGCCTATGCTTTTTCTTTTATAATTGAAGAAATGCACTTGTAGACTTTGCATCAGTATGTACAGTTTGAAAACGGATCTCAAAACATGTTATCTAGAGGACTTTTGCGTTGATGCATAGATTTGGTTGGCTTGTTTAATATCTAATCTAATCTTTTATTTATGGATCGCACTACACCTGCATAGGTTCATGGTGATTTACAAGTAAGAGAACCCCTGTTGGAGCAGGGGAACATACAACCAAAGGTCATATCAGATATGCAATAAACTTATTATACAGACTGTACAGAGACTTCAACATAGGTAGAGACAAATAGCAAACATTTTACAATTTGATTTGATAATGGGTACCGCTGGAGTGGAGCTGATAATTTTGTTGTAGACTAGTGGGATTACTGTAATCAATTACAGACTGATGAGCATTAGGGATGAGAGTTGGATTCATAGTCATTGGAGCTGTCCAATAGGCATTGCCGTGGTTGAGGTTGAACATTTTCTAGCTGTTGCTTGAAAGTTTTTGGATCAAGCATGCCCCTCTCTTCATTCTCCCTTAATGTTCTTTGATCTACAGTTTCACTGACTCCAGATTTCAGTTTCTCTGTATTAACATTATAGTCACAGGTTTTCTGAAGAGCCACCCACCACCTCTCTTTCCACCTTAGTCCAGAGGAAGGCTACTTAAAATGGTATGCGATTTCATCACAAGGTGTACGAGGACAGACTTAAAGATCTCAATCTTCATACTCTGGAGGAAAGGTGGGAGAGGGGAGATATGATAGAGACGTTTAAATACCTACATAATGTAAATATGCACGAGTCAAATCTCTTTCATTTGCAAGGAAACTCTGCAATGAGAGGGCATAGGCTGAAGTTAAGAGGTGATAGGCTCTGGAATAATCTAATAAAATACTTTTTTACAGAAAGTGTGGTAGATGCATGGGACAGTCTCCCCGAAGAGGTGGAGAAAGAGACTGTGTCTAAATTCAAGAGGGCCTGAGATAGGTACATGGGATCTCACAGAGAGAGAAAGAGATAATGGTTACTGTGGATGGGCAGACTAGATGGGCCATTTGGCCTTTATCTGCCATCATGTTTCTATGTTTCTAGCCACTGGTAAAATTGATACCTGAGCTTCCCACCATCTACCTTATAACCAGTAGATAATGTACAAAGTTCAACTGTGAGAATCTTTAAACATGCCCTGAATTTTAATTGTACTGCTAGGATATCTTCTGATGGACTTAAGATATTTTCATCAATTGTGCTCAAGGTATCTGTACAATTGGAACTCATTTCCCCCAGATTTTTATCCATAGTCTTCTGTAAAGGCTTTACACCTTTCATTAACAAGCCAGATTGCTCAAGTTCTTCGTCATTATCACTACCCCACGTTAATTCCAAAGGATCATCTTGAACATATGTACATCTTGAATATGGTTGTCTACCTCATCAGGTGTCCGTGCAATTTGTTTTACATCGGGCACACCACTAGGTCTAAAGGAACTCGGATCGTGGAGCATCTGAGTAAAATTAGGAGAGGGGATAGCACTGCCTTGACACAACATTGGCAGGATAAACAACACAGCATAGCCAATTTGGAATTTGTGGTTCTGGAGACTCCTGTTTCACAGCGAGGAGGTAACATGTCAGTGGCATTGTGGAAAAAGGAACAACAGTGGATTTTTCACTGGCATACTGTTATTCCACTGGGACTCAATCACAAAGTTGAAAGGTAGGCATTTTTATATCATTAACTTGTAAATCTCCTGGATCTTTGCTGATCCAGTGATGTCATTTCCGGAATCTTCAGCATTTGACAAAAGGGTGGCAGTTTTGAAGAGATGCATTGCACAACTGTGGAGTGAGGTACCCTCCAAAGTCACTGTGAATTCATTTTATAGAGATCATGGATCATGAGATAAAGTGTAATAACTCTTGTTGTCTATGTTTTTTACAGACCACATCACAAGGAAAGACTTTGCAGCACTTGGGTTTTCTGAAGCAGCTCCAGGCGAAACGCGTCAGAACCCAGAAAGCATTTTGAATCAAATACTAAAATGTGAACACAGCGAAAGCACGAAAAAAGCGCAGTATTAGTTTGGAGCATTTTTTTGGACATGTACAATGATTGGAAGAGGCTTGACCCAGATTTCTGGTCTGGTGGTTACACTTCTGAGCACTGTTCTGTTCTAGTAGGAGCTTCAACTTGTAGTACAAACGGGGTGTGCTAGATTTTTTTTTGTATTGTTTGATTGATCCAATTTTTTTCTAGCGGCATATTGAAAAGATTACGTTTCCCAGTGTATTTTTAGAATTTTACAAAGACTTACAGAATGGCATTTCAGAAAAGACTTCCAACTGAAAATTATGAATGCAGAAAATCAAAGGTCATGGATGTCAACATAGGATCCTCCATGTTATAAAATAGCCACAAGGCACAAGTTTAGATTGTTAACCTTCCATGAACAGAAAATTCCTGAATTACACTGATTTGCACGTGGTATATAGGAAATTAATTAAAGTAAAACTTTAGTAATAATAGCTTTATTTATATCCCGCTATACCTTGCGGTTCACATCAAGATAAACTGCATAATAAGCAGCGAGAATACATCAAAACACTTAACAAAACACATTGCAATAAAGTGCACCAGCATAGGTAGAGATAGTCCAAACCAATAAGAAATTCATACAAATCTATCAGATAAGTAGGTCTTCAAGGATCTTCTAAATGTTAGATCTGAAAATGAATCCAGAAATAGACCACTTCAGGTTTTATTCCAAATAACTGCCTGAAAAGATAGTGTTTTATCAAGGTATCGCATCCTTTAGAAGTTGGAAATAAAAACAAAGTCGTTCTGTGTGAGAAACGAGTTTTATCTTAAGACAAACCCCCTCGTCTATGAAACCGCGCTAGTGTTTTTTAGCGCAGAGAGCCACACTGAATGGCCCCCGTTGCCCCCAACGATCATTGAGTTCCTATGAGCGTCGGGAACAGCGTGGGCCATTCAGCGTGGCTCCCCGTGCTAAAATTTTGTAGAAGAGGGCGTAAAATGTTTCCAGAGGTAGCTAGGTAAGACACCAAAAAGTGTTTTTAGTATAATGAATGGCCATAGTTCCTGAGCTATCCCAAAGCCTAGTATCTCTATGAGGGGTGACCTCCCGTAACCCCTCCAGATCTAAATAAGAACATCCATCTTTTAGGACATTGCCATCCCTACACCTTCTGAAACTAGAGTTGGAGGTCCATATTTTAGCTCCTCTGTAATCCCATCCAAAACACGCTCAGACCACGCTCCCTTGCCATAAGGACATAACCCATATCCTGGCTTTATATAATTAATGATTTTGGACTGCCGTACAATATGGACGTCGAAATGCTGGTTTTCAGATGTTCAAGTCTCAAATGCAACTTCTAGAACAAGGGACGTAGGTACCTACGTGTCTTTAAATAATAGCACTTAAGTTGGTGCCTACTTGCCCTCTAAAACCAGGAGCTCTGTTATAAAATTACCCTCAACAAGATATAGAGCACTGTATCCTAACCACAGCAATGTGAAGCACAGAATTAAAAAGAGCATTTTTTTTTTGTCTAGAAGGGATGATCAGTATCATGCAGTGAAGTCAGTTTCCTTAAGTAATAGAAAAGCTGCCAGAAGCATCAGGCACAGCAGTTGTTATCTGTCCTGCTCATGTGTGTCCTTTTTATATCTGAGCCTACGTTGTATATATCCTTCTGGGTGCAGTGGGGATCACTGAGAAATTCTGCTTTACTGCCATGATACTGGTGGGAGACAATCTATCAGATTACTTTGATGTGCTTGGATTTGCTGTCAAGAGATAGAAATCGTTCTGCAGTGTATAAATATTTATTTTGGAGCACGTAGGTACAATTGAGAACAGACGGCTCCTATTTTCTGTGTAACCTCTTTCTTCCCTGTTTTGATTTCATAATAAATCTTCATTTAAAGTTTGAATACATCGTCTTTGTTCCAATTTGGTGTATGTTAAGGTTATTGTTGATTGTAAATTTATAAATATGGTACAGTTAGAAAAAAATGTTTTCTTTATGCTATGACCAGGTAATTAAGAACTAAAAAATGAACTAGGGCATAACTCTGCGCAAGTTTTTAGTTATGTTTAAATCATTTTTTTTTAAACACTTCCATTTCAGCTTTTAACAATATGCAATAAAAACACACAACAAAAAAATTCCCTTGTCTGTAGAGATACATCAACCAACCCCTCAAACCCCCAACCCATCCCCTCACCCACCCAACTCTCCCTCCCACCTACCCAGGGAACAATAGTGTAATCTGTATGTGGGATTCTGAAACCTGAAACAGCACTCAAGCATTCGATGCCATATTTCCCCTCTGGTATATGTGGTTAATGTCACACAAAATGGAGCCCAACAATGGTCAAAGAGGCGCCTCTCTTGTGTATCCATATCTGAAATGATTTGCCTCTCAAGTAGCACCTGTTGCATCATCAAAGATCTCCAAAGCTGAAATGTAGGCGTTTTTAGTTCTTAATCCACGAGCTTCTGTATCAGGACCTTAGGGACCCCTGATGAAGACAGTATCGTCGAAACACGGACCGTGTTGGGTCCATGTCCCCCGACGATGGCCTGGCTTCTGAATCAGCCACTGTCCGTGATGAGTAGCTGCTACGATTATAACCACATTTAGTCTCAAAAACTGGTTTGTATTAAAGAACTTCTACTATTTTAAGATTTTTGTAACATTTTACTTATGCTACTATACTTCATTATAGGGACTTCGCCTTGATATAGCAACATATTACGAAACATGTCGGTGAATCTTGTCCCTGCATATGACCACAACTAAAAGAGCTAAGTACGAGCTAATATAAAGCAAATTTATACGTTTTCTAAATGAGCCTTTAAATATATAAAGATATAATTAAAAATATAAATTAAAAAATTAAAAACCGATCCAGTGATGATCTAACACATTAGGCTCTGTATAATGAGAGTTTATTGAATACAGAGCAGTGTTACTGAGGATCGGGGAAATATATGAGTGTTTTATAACAGGGAGTATAGAAATACAATACTCTTGGTATTTCAATATAACCTCAGAGGGTCATATTACTACTACTACTACTATTTATTATTTCTATAGCGCTGAAAGGCTTACACAGCGATGTACATTTTAACATGCAATAGACAGTCCCTGTTCAGAAGAGCTTACAATCTAATTTAGACAGGACATTTCAGGGTTGGAGAGGTTATAGTGGGTATAGGTATCTGACAGCAGTGAGGGGGGAGTAAAGAGTTGAAGGTAGTTTCAAAAAAGTAGGCCTTTAGCTTGGATTTGAACACTGCCAGGGACGGAGCACGACATATTGATTCAGGCGACCTGTTCCAGGCATACAGCGCCGCAAGAAAGAAGAGATGGAGTCTGGCATTGGCAATGGAAGAGAAGGGTACAGATATGAGTGGCAGTGGAAGAGAAGGATACAGATACAAGGGACTTGCCCGATGAACGGAGATCATGGGGGAGGGGAGCATAGGGGGAGATAAGTGAGGAGAGATAGCGGGGGCTTCAGAGTCAGCAAGAGGAGTTTACACTGTATTTGGAAATGGATGGGGAGCCAGTGAAGTGACTTGAGGAAAGGGGTAATGCGAGAATAGCGGCTCTCATGGAATGAGTCGTGCAGCAGAATTTTGAACGGAGACACATTTTTTCCTAAACCAAACTTGCTATGTATAGAGTTTATGTATATTGTCATTATTGTTTCTTTCAGATATTTGACTGTTTACCCCTGATTAAGGCATGATTTTTCCAAATGTGGATCCATGTTGGGTTCTTTGTAAACACAAAGTTCAGATTATATATATGGCGCTGCTCAGCACGGTTGTCCATCAACCACTAGACATCATTTATAGAATCATACCTAGCGGCGCCTAAGTGGATTTAAATCTAAAGGTTAGTTACCAGATTTTCCAAAAGGAAAATCTGGACCCATGGCCCTGCCCACAGGCTCACCCTGTTCTGGCCTACCACATCCTGTTCCACCCCCAGGCCCAGCTCCCTCGACCTGCACGAGCGATGTCGGATGGCATTCGTGCATACGCTGGTGTGACACGATGTCACGCGCAGGATGTCACCACGTTGCATCTGTGCACGCACGAATGCCGTGCCAACGTCGCTCATTGCCAGAAGCTTTTCAAAACCTGGACAAAGTGCTTACAAAGCCATTCAGATCCCCGGATATGTCTGGGGAAATCCAGATATCTGGTAGACGCCTCTACATTAGGCCAGATTTTCCCTGGCCTAATTTACTGGATACCTAGCAATGCTTAACTCATCCACGTCTATTCTCCACCTCTAACCACGTCTACTCTTAAGGTAGGCATTGTTAGGCATCACAAAACACCTCACTTAGGTGTTGCAAGGTGCCACATGGAATTCCATGCTTAACTAACTTTTAATTTTAATTAAAAAAAAATAATAATAATTATTCAATTAACTTTAATGGTGCGATCAATTACCACGCCATTTATGCTACTTGATTTAATTTAGGTTAGGCATGGACTTTAGCTAGGCATTGCTAGGTGGCTTCAATTACAGCACCTAGCGGTACCTAACTAGGACATTGGATTCTCTAAACCAGTGAATCGCAAACTGTAAGCCAGATTTTGGGTGCGTCGCCAGGGATTGAAGGACACATGATGCATATCAAGTGTCACTTCCAGCGCCGGCTCTTCTCCTCCTCTCCACCCCTACATGAACCTCGTCTCATTTTCCCTGAACTCAGGGCTGTATATGGAGGGCCTCTGAGCATTCGCAGATGCTAATGTGATGACGAGGCTCGTGTGGGGCAGGGCTGGGGCTAGAGCAGGGCGGTGTTGTGGGTGTGCCACAGAAAAACATTTGCTTCGTCAGTGTGCCGGAGCAAAAAAAATAAAAAATAAAAAAGTTTGCGGTTCACTGCTCTAAATGGCGCCATTGTTGACAGCCACCTTCAAAGTGGCCGCCGATAACATGTCAGTCATAAAATGGTGTCGTTTATAGAATCGCGCCTCCGGCAAAGATAGGTGTTGGGAATGTAGGCCAGGGTTTTCAAGTCCTACATTTCCGGTGCCTACCTTTGATGTGAATCGTATCTCTGCAGGTGCCTAATGCCACTTCCGGTATTAGGTGCTGGAAGATGCTTCTGGAGTTGCGATTATGGTGCTGTTTTTTTAAAGAACATAAGAACTGCCATCTCCGGATCAGACCTTCGGTACATCAAGTCCGGCGATCCGCACTCACGGAGGCCCAGCCAAGTGTACACCTGGTGTAATTTTAGTCACCCATTTCCCTCATAACTTAGGCGCCGTTTATAGAATATGGGCCAAAGTGCTTTGAAAATACATTCCCAAGTGAGAGTCAACTTAGTTACCCTAATCTCACCCCCCCCCCACTCCATCATTCGCAGTCTCCTTTCTCCAGGGATGCGCTAGTAGTGTTTCGACCATTGTATGTCATTGCATAAACATTATTTGAGAAAAATGGAGCCCCAGAGCTTTGTATGGACCAAAGTAAAAATAAATAGAAGTTGAAGTTAGGTTTGAGTTATGGACTATCCCCTGGATTCTATAAAGATCACCCAAGAGTCCTCTGGAATTTCGGCTACGTGCTATTCTGTAAAGGGTGGTCAGCTTGGAGATGGAGAAATTTTGGCATGGGGGAGGGGGAGCATTGGGACAAGAATAGGGACTCAGAGATGGGATATGCTCAACATGGTGGAAAGATAGAGTAAGGACACAGGGGTGATGCTGGGTAGGACAAATAGGGGTGCAGAGAGAAGAGGGATGGTGGACTGGAGAGAAAAGACATGCCGAATGGACAAGGAGTAGTATACATCTGTAAAATCACATCATATTTTATGCTATAAGTTTATCTTGCACAAAAGTGGGGAAGGGTCTAGTCACATCAGCCTTTGGAACAAATGTAAATTTATTTAAAATGTTTATATCATTAATTAAAACATATACATAAAAAATTCAAGCCTAATAAAGAGTCTTTAGTCCTTTCTTGCCATCATCTACTATGTTACTATTTAAGAGAAGAAAGAGGAAAGCAGAAATTAGGATCAACACAATTTAAAAAAAAAAAATGCTCAAGACAACAAAGGTAGAAAAATTTATTTTCCATTTGTCGATTAGAATATGTCAGCTTTTGGAATGTGCATCTGTCAGAACTGGTTTTAGACATGGCTGATGCCTGCAAGAAAAATCTCACTCATTAGTCTTTAATCTCCAGCATAAATCTTCAGCTTTCGGATGGGTCATTCTTAGGCCCATATTCTATAAATGGTGCCTTACGTTAAGCATCTGTAGGCACCTTACTGGCGCCTAACTTAAGTGGAAAAAGCCATTTACAAATCATTAAAAACAATTTTTCTAAAATGTAAGCGCCTAGAAAAATGCAGCTATGGAGGCGCTTTGACACCTAACGCCACTGTAGGCATGGCTGACAGAAGTGGCGTTAGGCATCGTAAAGCGCCTCCTAAGCCACGATTCATGCAAAAGGTAGGCGCATTTCACTAAGCTGCATTTCTAGAAATGGCGCCATTGCGTGTTTGACATGTGATTGGCGGTCACCACCGACGGCGCCATTTATAGAATATGTCCCTTACCCCCTCTTCTACGAAACTTTGATAGCAGTTTCTAGCACGGGGAACCACGCTGAATGGTCCGCGCTATTCCTGACGCTCACAGGTTTCGTAGAAGAGGGGGTTAGTGTCTGTGTCTAAAGGCCAGTTTATTCATGGCCAGGGTGAGTAGGAGTGGGGAATGGGCAATGACTGAACTTTCTATTGCAAACGCAAGCAGCGTCTCACTTCCGGCTCATCACACAATTGTTTCCCACGTACTCACCTTTATAGGACCCCCAGGGACCCCTGAAGAAGACTTTTTGTCGAAACACGGACCGTGTTGGGTCCTGTATCCCTAGCGGACTAGGTCCTTTAAGTCTCTTATGTGGATGGAATTATTTTATGTGGATGGAATTATTTTATGTGGATGATTTACTTTTATGTGGATGATTTACTTTTATGTGGATGATTTACTTTTATGTGGATGGAATTATTTTATGTGGATGGAATTATTTTATGTGGATGATTTACTTTTATGTGGATGGAATTATTTTATGTGGATGGAATTATTTTATGTGGATGGAATTATTTTATGTGGATGATTTCAGTGTACCTTTGGAACTTTGATACTTTCAAATAAAGTCCATTTAGGAACATCGTCACTCCACAGAGGGTTTATTTTTTTGGTTTTCAATGACTGAACTTTGCAGTTCATATGCCAACCACATTCCATTTTATCAGCCACCTAATAATGCATGATAAAGACCTGCTCTTTGGGTTAGCAGCGTGGCTGCCTTTCTTTAAATGCTGGGAATCCCCCAAAAGCTAATGTACCTACCATAGAGTAAATTTGCCGTTAACAGCAAAAACTTAATACATTTTAAAAATAAGCCCATTAGCCATTAAATATTTTATGGTTAGCGTAGGATTTTATGCTAACAATAGTAAAAGGCTTACTGTAAAATTTGTTGCCCCTTGCCTAACGAAGTTCAGAATAAGTTCACCTTTTAATTTAGATATCAAGGATCGTGATTAGCTTGAAATGATATGTTTTTCAGAGTCGGCAAACATTCCATTTACTTCACAACATCAGAAGAAAGCTCCAGGCCTCGACAGAAAACATCTTTTTGTCTGCTAATGTAATGGGTGCTTATTTTCTGCATCTCTGTAGTACTTGGAAAAGCATCAGGATTTCATTGTAAATCCATTATGTCTCCCTCAGTCAGAAATTATAAATGACAACTAGTCCTAAGGTAAAGAAAGGAAAATATTATTTTGTGGAGTAAAAAGGGGTTAAATCACAATTTTAACATGACTGTCCTTCTGGTTATGACATGCTCAATGTATTATTTAGCTTAAGTGCATAATTAAGAGAGAACTACGGGTACTTCTGGGGAGCGTGTTCACAAAAAAAGCTATATTTACAGCTTCTTATTCTCAAGTACAAAAAGAAAAAAAAAACAACAACGAATGACATATCCTTTTGTGATCTGATCTTTTTTTTTTTTTTTTAAATCAAAATGCAAATAATTCAGTGCTCTGGGATGAACCATTCATTTCTGGGTCACAAATGTATCTTTTGTTTTAAAGAATGTTAATCCAGAATTAAGGATCATCATTAAAATGTATTTGTTGGCCCTGATTAAATGCTTTTATTTTTTTTCTTGTCGGGCAAGATTCCCATATCCCCACAATAATTTAATAATGCTGAAACAGCAGCAGGCTGTCAGTCAGAAAAGTGCACATATTATTCTTTCTTTGTTCTGAGTAAAAATGGTTTATCTTGAATTAAAAATTAAACACCGAGATCTTTCCTTTAATCTCAGAATTAAATTAGTGATAATTAGTTCTATTTTCTGTATAACATTCAAATGCTAAAATCTCAGACATTTCTTCAATACGTTAATAGTACCCTTTGGCTGCAATCAAGATTATCTTACAGTAAAGGTGATAGAGTTGACTTAATTATGGTAGGATTTATTGTTCTTGAATCATAGAGACGAGAGCATAAATCTTTGCTGGACCGCTATTGGCAAGGATTGTTGCTATGACGTATGGTCGTATCTCAACCCCCCTAAACTAAAAATGTATGTATTATAACACAGGCACGGAGATAGTGGGGTGGGGTGGGGGAGGGAATATCCAGATCACAAAGAAAGGTGAGAGCTCTCTACTACTTTAGAAGCTGGGTGTTTGTGTAAAGAACTGACTGTGACCTGAGAAATTTCAGATTCTTTGAATTATAGCAGCATTGTCTTACTGAATATTTAAGAGCTAAGGGTGAAGAACTACTTGTGCTCCGTAGATGAACTGATTGTGATGGAATGCTATATTTTGAACTCCCTTGGAGATGTGAATGTGGCACTTCTCACAGTTAAGTGAAACTGCAGAACCAGGTCCCTTAGCAAGCACAGGGATGGGGGGAGAGAATGATTTTTCAGGCTCTTACCTCTTCTTTTACTAAGGTGCGCTATGCTTTTTAGTGCGTGGTAAATATTAGCGCAGTAGCCTAACAGAGTAGCAGTTAGGAAACTAGAAGAAACCAGTTCAAATCCCTCTACTGATCCTGGTCTTGGCACCTAGAAAGCGGCGCCTGCTGTGTGTTAATCACGGACAGGCGCAATTTACAGAATTGCAGTTCGAAAAGACCCTAGGCACCGGAAATGTAGGCCAAAGTTTTACAGGCTTTATTTCTGGCACCTAGGGTCCTCACAGAATTGCAGCTGAAGTCTGGCACCGCCCCTAAACATGCCCACTTCCGGGCTTCAAGATGACTAGGTGCCGCTAGGTTACGGGTTACGTTTATTTGATATACCACCTATGTTACCACCTATGTTACAATATAAAACAGATTTTGAGAGGAACTCCATTAAAATAGATAAAGCCTCACTCAAAAAGCTACCCCAAAGAGTGCCCAAATAAATCACATTCATGCATCAACACACCTACCCTATCCCAAAACATCTAGGACCCAAGAGTCGGTCCCAGAGGCTGCCTAGCAGTGTCTAATTTTATTTAAATGAGTTTTAAAATGAGTTTTTAATGGTGAGACCAATTATCACACCACTTAAAACCAATTAAAACACTTAAGTTAGGTACTGGTAGGCGCAATCTAAGTGCCTACCTTTTGGTGACATTTTGAGAATCTGGCCCTTAGGGCCAGATTCTTTAAACACCACTCTTTAAACACACGCCCTCTTTAGAATTGCGCTTTTCCTTTATTCCGATGCCCTTATTTGGGGTGTGAGTTGTACGCCTGTTGAAACCTGGCATAAATACTGGCGCTCAAACTAGGTGCATGGGCTTATTACTCTATAACAATGCGCACAATGTTTAGGAATGCCCCTGACATGCCTGTGTCCTTCCCATGGCTATGCCTTCTTTTGAGGTGCACGCTATATGGTATGGGCACCAAGCATTATAGAGAAGCACACAGCCAAATGCACACAAATCCTAACTGGGTTCGAATCCCGCACTGCTCCTTGTGACCCTGGGCCATACACTTAATCCACATTGCCCCAGGTACATTAGATAGAGTGGGAGCCCACCGGGACAGGGAAAAAAATGTTTGGGTACCTGAATAATTTGCAATCCGCACAGAATTGTAGGATACATGGAATATAAATTATTTAAAAATAATAATTGATTGTTAGTGGTTACGAGAAGGTTATCATGCCGCTGTACCGGGCAATGGTGCGCCCTCACCTGGAGTACTGCGTCCAGCACTGGTCGCCGTACATGAAGGACACGGTACTACTCGAAAGGGTCCAGAGAAGAGCGACTAAGATGATTAAGGGGTTGGAGGAGTTGCCGTACAGTGAAAGATTAGAGAAACTGGGCCTCTTCTCCCTCAAACAGAGGAGATTGAGAGGGGACATGATTGAAACATTCAAGGTACTGAAAGGGATAGACTTAGTGGATAAGGACAGGTTGTTCACCCTCTCCAAGGTAGAGAGAACGAGAGGGCACTCTCTAAAGTTGAAAGAGGATAGATTTCATGCAAACGTGAGGAAGTTCTTCTTCACCCACAGAGTGGTGGAAAAATGGAACGCCCTCCCGGAGGCTGTCATAGGGGAAAACACCCTCCAGGGATTCAAGACAAACTTAGACAAGTTCCAACTGAACAAGGACGTACACTGGTAGAGCTAGTCTCAGTTAGGGCGCTGGTCTTTGACCAAAAGGGCCGCCGTGTGAGCGGACTGCTGGGCATGATAGACCACTGGTCTGACCCAGCAGCAGCATCTCTTATGTTCTTATGTAATGGCTCATTAGCCAATTATGTTGCATGCACATCTTGGGTTTGCCCAAATTTAAGTATCCAAGTATTTGGCACCATATACAGAAAATGGATATCTACAGGGCAAGATGATTGGTACTACTTTGCTTAGTGCTTTTGCTTTATTTTAATACCTTGTTAGGTATTTCTTACGGGGGAGAAAAGAACATAAGAACATAAGAAGTTGCCACCACTGGGTCAGACCAGAGGTCCATCGCACCCAGCAGTCTGCTCCTGCGGCGGCCCATCAGGTCTGTGACCTGTGAAGTGGTTCCTGACCATTTCTGTAACCTACCTCTACATCTATCTGTAACCCTCAATCCCCTCATCCTTTAGGAACCTATCTAAACCTTCCTTGAAACCCTGTAGTGTGCTCTGGCCTATCACAACCTCCGGAAGCGCGTTCCATGTGTCCACCACCCTCTGGGTAATAAAGAACTTCCTCGCGGAGGAGACTGAGATGGCGTCTTGAGCAGAGCACATATTGGAGTGCTCTCCGTCGACGGGGCAATTTCTTTTGAATAAATATAACTACTACAGCTATCTAATGCCCAAAAGACGTGGGAAACGGAGGGGATTTCCTCCACTTACCTCTGCTTTCTCCAATATGCGACAGACTGTAATACCATCGTTTACAGTCCAGCCAACCATTTCGGGCGGATCTGCTGCTGAGTCTAAGGGAAGTCTCAGCTTAGACGGCGACTTGTCGCTGAGCCCGAGAGAGCCACGCATGCCCCCAATGCCTGGAAGAACATCGGGAGACCGGTTGCTGTGGGGGAGCTTCCCGAATGTAGCGGGAGAGACGCTGCCGAGACCCGATGTTGACCCGGAAGTGTTCACATCAACGCTGACGTCGATTCCTGTTGGGGAGTCGCAGCGGCTAGGGAGTAGTGAACCCCGAGCAGCAAGTGGTGGAGAGGCTGAGGGAACCCAGGATTCGGTGCCTGGAGGAGTCACTGAGGAAAAGCTAGTGGCTATTTCCCCCCTCAAGCCACTTGTGAAGCCTCAGGCGGTCACACTTGATTCAATCTGGACTGCTTTGGAGAACCTACATTCGGTATGTGCTAATTTTGTCTCAATTACTTTAAATTCAACTTCTAAGATAAACCTGTTGGAGACATCACTTCAGCAGCAACAATCAGAGATAAAGAATTTAGAGAAAATAACAACAGAGACTAAAAATTTGATGACTAAACAAGTTTCTGATAAAATGCTTTTCCTGAGGAAGATTGAAAATTTGGAGAATCAACATAAAAGTTTGAACTTGAGACTTTTAAATTTTCCAATAGCCAAGTTTATGTCACCTCAGGAAATTTTTAGGAATTTCATGATAACTATATTGAAGATATCAGAATCTGATCTTCCACCACTACAAAAAATTTATTACTTAAAGAAAAATGTAAATAAAGAAGGAGAATCAGTTAGAGGTGAAGACCAGATGGATTTATCTGATATATTACAATCATCTGATATTGAAATAGAGGGTCGGGCTATGTTACTAGTCTCTTTTGTATTTCATCAAGATAAAGAATTGCTGCTGAAATTGTACTTTAAATTGAAACAAGTGTCCTACTTGGGAGGACAAATATATATGTTCCCTGATGTCTCAAAATGGACGCAATCTAGAAGAAAAGAATTTCTAACATACCGAATGAAAGTGATATCATTAGGAGCAGTTTTTCAATTAAGATTTCCTTGTAAATGTGTGGTTTCCCTTCAGGAAACAAAATATGTATTTTTTTAACCTGCCCAATTAGGCTTTTTTCTAGAAGGCAAGGGTGTCTCTACGCACCCAGATTGAACAGGATTGTATGGCGTTAATTTTGTTTGGAAGGCTGTACTCTGCTCTTTATTTTGGAATTCTTAAATTGGTTTATGTACCCCCTCCCCTGGGGGTTGTTATTCTCTTTCTTTTTTTCTCCTCCACCCATTGTGGACTATGTAAGATGCTATATTTCCTTATGTTATTTGCTTATCAGCATGAACTGATTGTATTGTATTTCAGTATTTCCTTATCATTGTGTGTAATGATAAATTGAAATGATAAATATAAAATAAAAATAAAAAAAGAACTTCCTCGCATTTGTTCTAAACCTGTCCCCTCTCAATTTCTCTGAGTGACCCCTTGTACTTGTGGTTCCCCACAGTATGAAGAATCTGTCCCTGTCCACCTTCTCTGTGCCCCTCAGGATTTTGAAGGTTTCTATCATGAGTTCCAGAGCTTAACTATGTATTTGTTCCATGAAAAAAAATTTCCTCCAAATTTTTTTTTAAAGTATTTCTCTGTAACTTCATCAATTGTTGCCTAGCCTGACCGGTAGCGGAACCAAGTAAAAAACTCAAGGGCTCAAAGGACCCACTGAGAAAAACCTGGGTTAACCACCACCGGTCGAGTGAAGCTATATTCAAAAATTGTCCCCAAATAATCCAGGCAAACACAGTAGTTAACCCAGGTTTTTCTCACAGGGTCCTTTGAGCCCTTGAGTTTTTTACTTGGTTCCGCTCCCGTTCAGAGGAGCCTATGATTTAACTTTTGGAACCTTTGTGGCTTGTTGTTCTAGCAACACTGGTCACCGTACATGTAAAAGGACGTAGTACTACTCAAAAAGGGTCCAGAGAAGAGCGACAAAAATGGTTAAGGGACTGGAGGAGTTGTCGTACAATAAGAGGCTAGAGAAACTGGGCTAGAAAAACTTAGGGGACATGATCAAAACATTCAAGATATTGAAGGGAATTGACTTAGAGAAAGAGAGATTGTTCACCCCTCTCCAAGGTGGAGAGAACAAGAGGGCACTCATTAAAGTTAAAAGGGGATAGACTCCGTACAAACATAAGGAAGTTCTTCTTCACCCGGAGAGTGGTAGAAATCTGGAACGCTCTTCCAGAGGCTGTTATAGGGGAAAGCACCCTCCAGGGATTCAAGAAAGGGTTAGATAAGTTCCTGCTGAACCAGAATGTACGCAGGTAAGGCTAGACTCAAATAAGGCACTGGCCTTTGACCTAAGGGCTGCCATGTGAGTGGACTGCTGGGCACGATTGACCACAGGTCTGACCCAGCAGCGGTAATTCTTATGTTCTTAGCTGTGGTAGTTGTCTCTGCTAGACGGTTCTGAGGCTTGTTTAGTAAGCTAAACGGTTCTTGTTCCCATTTTTAATCTTGGCTAAACATCATTCTGCAAAGTAAAAAACTTTACATTTAGTAGTTATTTTTGTATTACTTTGTGGTTAAATTTTGGGAGTCTATTTTATATTAGACGCCTGTTTTTGTAAAATTGGCTTCAAATGGGCACCTTGTGAGCTTCTCACAAAGGTGTCCTGAGCTTTGACCAAGATATGCCCCCAAAATGCCCATATGCAAATTCTTAATTGTTGTCAATTAATATCAATAATTGATTCTTAGCCCCCTATTAGTGGCACTGATTGGCCAGTTATTCAATTTAATTGTGCACCCAAATTACACATTTGAGTGCGCAATTTTCAGTGCCAGGTATAGAATCTAAGGATTTGTGTATAGGCATTCTCATGGGCATAGTATGGGCAGAGCAATAGTGAAGTTGTGATATTTTGCAAATTGTGGGGTGAATTTATCATTAAGGTATGCTATTTTTACTGTTAACTCCAGTTATTAGTAACTAGGTCTCACTGCATGAAATGGAATCCATGCTAACATAGCATGAGTTAGTGGTATAACAATCCATTTTAATGGTAAGCCACATTAATTGTCTCCCTATGCCCCCCTCTCCCCCCCCCCACCCCCCGGTATGAGGGGCCACTGAAAAGTTCTCAACCCAACCAAGAAGAGAATGATGTGGAGCCATGAATCTTACAAGTTATTCCATACTTTTCTTGACACTTTTCGGCACAAGTATAAGGAAACCAAGTCATTGTGACATCACCGATAAAGTTGGCTCTTAGGCATTGATGGAATGAGGCATGATGACATCACAATACGAGGGGCTGCGGAAAATGGTGTGGAGCCATGAAACTTACAAGCTATTCCATACTTTTTTTTCTTGACACTTCACATTTCATTTCATATCATTGAAACAAAAAATGTCAAGAAAAGTATGGAATAACTGATAAGATTCATGGCTCCACATCATTCTCTTCTTGGTTGGGCTGAGAACTTCTCAGCGGCCCCTTGTATTGTGATGTCATCATGCCTCATTCCATCAATGCCTAAGAGCCAGCCTCATCGGTGATGTCACAATGGCTCGGTTTCCCTATACTTGTTCCCATTTACTATATGCATTTGCCTCACTGAAGCAAAAAGTGTCAAGAAAAGTGTGGAATAACGTAAGTTTCATGGCTCCAAATCATTCTCTTGGTTGGGCTGAGAACTTTTCAGCGGCTCCTCCACTGGGACATCTGGGTGGTAATGGTTCTAACGATGTTTAAATAATAGAACCAACAATGTATTATCTAACAATAAAGCCTTTCATTTACTGGAAAAAAATTGCTTATTAAAGATTACTTATTTTCATCTGAATCTGAGTGCTAAACTGTGTAGTAGAACAAAGAGAAACATTTTCTAGTTGCTGCATTGCAGACTGTTGCTTTATAAACACTATAGACATGGAGTAAACAAGGATTAAGGAAGCAAAAGAGAAGCACACTAAAAATATGGCAGCTCAGTGCTTCTCTTGTCTATAAGTTGTATGAAATTTCTGCCTGGGTCTCATTTAAACTGAATGTGTTAAGGAATGAAATTACTGTAAGAAGACCAAAAATAGGGGGGGGGGGGGGGGGGAAGACATTCTTAACAAAAGCAAACTGCAAAATTCTGCTGATTTTGACTGCAATTATGAGAAAATTGTTTTGAAAGGTATAGGAACAGAACAGGTTGATATGAATTGCTTATTTACTCTTTCCAAAATTATAAAGACTAGAGGGCATACAATAAAGCTACTAAGTAGTACATTTAAAATAAATCTGAGAAAATATTTCTTCACTCAATGGGTATTTAAACAATGGAATTCATTGCCAGAGAATGTTGTAAAAGTAGTTAGCTTAGCAGGGTTAAAAAAAAAAAAAAATTGGCTTAGAAAAGTTCCTAAAAAGAAAAGTCCATAAGTCATTATTAAAATGGACTTGGGAAAATCCACTACTTTTTTTTTTTTCTAGGATAAGCAGCATAACATCTGTTTTGCTCTTTTGGGTTCCTGCCAAGTGCTTGGACCTGGATTGTCCACTGTTGGAAACAAGACACTGGGCTTGATAAACCTTCAGTCTGTCTCAGTATGGCAAAGCTTATGTTCTTATGTGGACATTTCTAAAGTACTTCCAGTGAAATACAAATACTACAAGCATCTGAAGTCTGAATAAATGCTAAAGTATTTTGTGGCCATTCACACTCTTTTGCACAGATTTGCCTGAATTATATTACTCCCTCCAGGTATTTCTGTAACAAGAGTGTTTTTCTTGGGTATTTATTTGAATGGTAAAAATAAAATTGTGAACCCAGTACGGTAGATTTATCATATTTTTAGGTTTGCACACTTTTGCCTTGACTGCTGTCTCGGTCTAATAAAGCAAGTTTGTCTGCTGGGAATGGAATAAAGGTTCTCCATAGGTCCTGGAAGGATTCTAAGAGGTGTTTTTACTAAACTGCAGTACAGCTGGGTTGTTAACCATCAGGGATGTTCCTATCCTGTTGCCATACATTGCCTAGACAGAAAAATGTTTTACCATGGTGGAAAGCTAAAGGAGTTACAGTTGCATAGGTGTTTAAAAAGTGAGGAGAAGTCTGCGGAAGGGAGATTTGGGGAATAGGGGGAGGTAATCTGAGGCAGCAGTTAATGACTACTGTAAAAAAGATTTCTTTTTGGAATTTACAGAGCCACAAAGAGAGGTTGGAAGCATTCTGGTAGAAGAGCTCCGACACCGAGCATTGTTTCACGTCAAGAATGATGACTAGCTTCCTCCCACGGTCGGAGGCGAGCCCAAAAGTTTAATGCCAGGACCGTGTCCACAGTAGACATAGCCAGCTATGACTGTCTAAGTCATAGCAGCCATAAATGGACCTGCTATTTAGGTGCTAGACTTAGTCTTAGGACTTAGGGACAGATTCACTAAGCAAACCGATCATGTACCGCTCGGTTTGCGCTCACTTTCCTACTACGGCTTGATTCACTCCAGACCCTATCCGCACCCGATCCAATCTGCGCATGCAAATGAGTAAAAAGGCATGCAAATTTCTTAAAGCATCGATTCATGAAACCACTTCGTCCAAACCGACTGGCATTTCTGTTCCAAAAAGTTTCGACTGCTTTACATCCTCGCCGACTATTCCTGCCTAGCAACTGCCACGTGCATGTTAAGAACCCCATTAAAAATATATATCTACCCCGCAAAAAATCCAAAATATAGCTAAGCTTTAAAAATATGTAAACTTTCATGTACATAAGTGTTGGAAATATTTTTTTGATTTTTTTTGGAATGCACATAGCGAGCGCGGGAGTGAATCTCAGATTTGTTTGCGCATGGCGAGAAAATCACAGATAACCCCATGCTCTCCTTGTGCAATGCCAAAATTTAAAAATAAAAAAAAATCCAAAATCCAAAAATAACTTTTAAGGGCCAGCTATCCCTCCCCCCTTTCCTTCCAGCTAGATTTTCGCGTGCAACCGACATCACGGGGTCGCCTTTGGTTACTTCGTGCTTCAAGGCAGAAAGAGCCACACAGCCTCCTGGGATTCGTAGGCTGTAGATAACAGCACGTGATCCCAGCGCATTCAACTGCTGTTAACTGTTGTGCCTTCTAGCAACTTAACGGTTCTTTTCCTGAGAGAACTGGACGGAGCCCGCCAATGATGTCCGATTAAACCCCAGCCCATTTCTATGTAGTGAAGTCCTAAACAGCTAGTGCATGCGTTATGTGCTTCAAAACCAACAAGGAGACAGTGTGCACGCGTGTCAATCAATGTTACAGTGAGACGTGGGGGCGTATTTACGATTTGATCATTTGCATGGACAACCTTTACTGAATCGATCGGCCAGAATGACTCGGAAACGGATAGGACACAAAGAGGATAGATTTGTGGACTTTAGTGAATCTAGGCTTTAGTCTTAGACTTAAGTGCTATTTAGGCTGCTAGACTTAGTTGGGTCACTGGCATTGAATTTCTGGTCTATGGTCACAGTAGTGTTATTGATGAAAATGATATAAACACAAACTGACGTATAACTTAAAAACAGGATATGATAGACGAAAACTGTTTTTAGATTTAGAGTCAGCGTGTGGCCCTTGTTAAGGTACAGATGACAGAACTCCAGTAGCAAAATGCTTGTTGACCAGTGTTATATTTAGTTGAAATAGTCAACCTCCTTAACAGGCGAGTAAAAATAGTGTATAGTCCAGTGATTCCCAACCCTGTCCTGGAGGAACACCAGGCCAATCGGGTTTTCAGGCTAGCCCTAATGAATATGCATGAGAGAGATTTGCATATGATGGAAGTGATAGGCATGCAAATTTGCTTCATGCATATTCATTAGGGCTAGCCTGAAAACCCAATTGGCCTGGTGTTCCTCCAGGACAGGGTTGGGAACCACTGGTATAGTCAAACCTCGGGTTACGAGTGCACCGGTTTGCGAGTGTTTTGCAAGACGAGCAAAACATTCTCGCAAATCGTGACTCGCAAACCGAGCATCGACTCGATTTGCGAGTCCCCCCGCCCGCTAACCGGCATGGCCCCCTGCCCGCAAACACTGCTCCCCCCCCCACGAACCGGCATCACCCCCCCTTGTGAATGCCCCGCCCTGCGTGAACTGGCATCCCCCGCCCACCCAAACTGCAAGCTTACCCCTCAATGTGACACCGGCACGTAGCACCAAGCCACAGGAGGTGCCGGTGCCCGAAGATCGTGCCTCTCTTCCGACTGGGCCTTGAGCATCTGCCTTCTGGCTCCCGTCTCTCAATGAGATTCTCGGAGAGAACGAGAGCCAGAAGGCCTTGAGCATGCGCAGATGCTCAAGGCCAAGGCATAATTCTGGAACGAATTATGCTCGTAAACCAAGGTTCCACTGTATATGGTAAACCTAGTATTCCATGTGTATATACGTAGGATGATTGATTTGGTATAAACATGTAGGATGATCAATGTGCCAGTAACATAAGTAGGATGATTGATTATGCCAGTATTAATAACTTTGTATAGTAACCCCACCACAGAGCTCCATGTACTGCATTTTAGTCTAGAGCCTGTGTATTGTAACATCTCTACAGAAGCTCATATATAGTTTATTTTGTTATAGCCCCCTATAACAAGGTGGGTTACAATAATACATTCATAGTAAGTATTACAAGACAACCATAAATAAGCAAATAAGATAAATGCTCAGCACCCATATTTCAAAACAAACGCAAGGAAGTTTTTTTTCACCCAAAGGGTCGTGGACACTTGGAATGCGCTACCGGAGGAATGAGTTGTGAATACTGAGGACCTAATCACTTTTTGGTTATGAGTCGCTTGGCTTTAGTGCGGTCACCTAATATTATATATCTCTCAGTGTACTCATTGATGAAAGAACCATTTTTCTTATCTATTTAGACATTCTTTCTAGTTTGGGTTTTTGTGGTTTGAAAGCAAACTAGAAATTGAAGGCACTGCTATAGGTGATAAAAGTGATCCAAAGATAGGGTAATTAAGTCATTATGACATCACTGATGAAGTTGGCTCTTATGGAATGAGGCATTATGACATCACAACTAGCAAGAAGTGAAGTTATCAACATGGGCTACCGTTTAGGCATGCTATTAGTTTGGGCTATTTTAACACATATTCCCATTGTATATAATGAGACCAAATTACTAATAACGCATGTTAACAGTAAAATAACACGCCTTTTTAGTAGCCCATGCTGATAACTTGCCCACGTCATGTTCTATGGTAACCATTATCATGCGGTAATTCCTGTGTTAAATAACTAATGTAGCGTAATAAAGAGGCTTCTAGCTAAATGGAAGAGTGGCTTAGTGGTTAGAGCAGCTGCCTCAACACCCTGAGAATGCGAGTTCAATTCCTAGTCCAGCTCCTTGTGACTCTGGGCAAGTCACTTCATTAGCCCAGGTACAAAATATGTACCTGTCTAAAATATGTTAATTGCTTAGATTGCAACCACACACAGAAAAAGCAGTATACGAGTCCCATCCCTTTATGAAAAAGTGTCACAAGAGATGTCAAGCCTCTGGAAAAAAAATTGAAAGATGTTGGTTGTGCCATTAATTTGTCTAGATTGTTATCAAATGAACATTACTTTAAAAAACATATGCAAAATTAAGATCAGTCATATGGAAAGGCATTTGGATATGACATTTAAAAGATGGGATGCATAATGTATTGCAAATTAACATTTGTAACCCACAGAATTCTTGAGCCAGACTTTTTTTGAGTTCTGAGAGCATAAGACTGTATAAATATTAATTATGAGAAAAAGGGAAGTGGACGGCAACTTGACTTTTCTTTTTAATAAAATAGTTTACTTTAAGATTAATACTATCATCTTAGACTGTAGTTTGACATGTGGGAGAAACTTTGGGACATCTTTGATATATTTTTCAAGGGTGCACTTGTAAGTAAAGCAGACCCTTAATATTTCTGGGGGTTAAGGGCAGAGCCGGATCGCGAACATTGAAATATCGCAGATAACTTTCAGGGCAAGCTCTGACCCACCCCCGCCTCCCTCCTGCATCCCGGACCTTTCCCAGTCCTTACCTGGTGGTCTAGCGGCGACGCGGGGCAGGATCGATCATTCTACGCTCCTGTCCCGTGCAGAGCTGTCATCAAAATGGCTGCCGTGAGTTCCCGTTGTAGTTTCACTTCATAGTCTGATATTTTGGCCGGCTTCAAATGCAACAGTACTTGTGTGTGGAGTTGGACCAAGACTTCAGCCCTCAATCCGATGTTTCACCTGAACATTTGTACAATCCATAATTTTCTACTTCCAGCAGATGTGCATTATGAGACTTTAAGGAAAGGGCAAAAGAAGGAGAAAGAAAATCATCAATTACAATAATAATTCATAAACATTATTATCAGACATGAAAGTGAAAATAATAGTGATTAAGGAAAGTACATGGAGAGGGGCTAAACACGGACAGGCTGAGATATTTGCCGAAGGGTACATTAAGCTTGCAGTGAAGAAGTCGTTTAAGTTTAAATATAAAGGTAGCATTGGGTTCTGAGGTTTTCATGGCCTAGAGCAGGGGTGCCCACACTTTGAGCTTGCGAGCTACTTTTTAAATGACCAAGTCAAAATGATCTACCAACAATAAAATTTAAAAAAAAACACAAAGCACACTGTACGCATAGAAAATGTTAATCATCATTCCTATTCCAGGGTTTTTCAAAGAGCTCAAAGCAGATGACTCTAAGCACTATCACCTCAGTAACAACCATACAAAAATAGACAAATATACCCCCCTCCCTTTTTACTAAACCATGATAGCAGTTTTTAGCGCAGGGCACTGCGCTGAATGCCCAGCGTTGCTCTCGACACTCATAGGCTCCCTGCGCTAAAAACCTCTATTGCGGTTTAGTAAAATATAGACAGCAGATATAAATTCAGACACATTTTGATCACTAAATTTAAAATAAAATCATTTTTCCTACCTTGTCTGGTGATTTCATGAGTCTCTGGTTGCACTTTCTTCTTCTGACTGTGCATACAATCTTTCTTCCCTTCTTTTAGCCTGTATGCTGCTTCTCCTCCAGACCTCATTCCTTCCCCCCAACTTTTCCTTCCTCTTCCCTGCCCTTTCTTTCTCTCTGCCTCCCTTTCTTTTTTTTCTGTTTCTCTTCTTTCCTTCTGTCTCCCTGCCTGCCCTTTTTCTTTCTTTCTCCCTGCCCTCCCCCAAGCCACTGCCACTGCCATTGCCATCGGGGACCAGGACCCAAACACCACCAATAACAGGCCCCAAGCTCTCCCTGCTTCGGCCAACCAGCATTCCTCTCCCCGACGTCAATTCTGCCGTCGGGAAGAGGAAGGCTGATCAGCCCAAGATCATGATCAACCTATTGGGGGAAATGCTGCCGGGTCCTGCCTTCGCGGAAACAGAAAGTAGGCAGGACCCGGCAGGAAGAAGAACAAATGATTCACTAACCTGTCTCCCGCATTAGCCCGTAGCGAACGCTTGCTTCAGGGCTCTCAACACGTGCGTGCCGGCTTCCCTTCTCTCCCCCCTCCCCCCCCCGGACATAACTTCCGGTTTCGGAGGGAAGAGAAGAGAAGCCGGCACGCACATGTTAGAGCCCGGAGCATAAGTTCGCTACGGGCTGAAATCTTCAAGCCGTTTTTTTGGGGGTTTTTAATGTTCAGCAGCGGCAGATGACAGCTGGGTGGACCTCCCAGCTAAAAGGCCCTAGGGAGAACACTGAAGAGGAAGGCTGATCGGCCCGTAGATCAGGATGGCAACACGAGTCTATCACGGAGTCCGGGATGGGCTCCGCGATCGACTCACGTTGCCTTCCTGAGCTACTGGTCGATCGCGATCGACGTATTGGGCACCCCTGGCCTAGAGTTAGGGCTCCTTTTACGAAGCCGTGTTAGTGGTTTAACGCGCATAGTAGCGTGCGCTAAATTGCCGGCCGCGCTAGACGCTAACACCAGCATGAAGCTGGCGTTAGTTCTAGCCACGTCATGTGCTAAAACCGTTAACATGGCTTTGTAAAAGGAGCCCTTAGTGTTTTAACCATTAAACTAGGCTGCCTGTGTATGGCAATGAATTTTATGAATATCTTTTTTCTTTATGGCTTTTCTGAAATATACAGTACAAGCACAAATACTTTTTAAATTCTACTGCATGCTCTTCAAAACCCTACATGGCAATGGATCATCCTATCTGAACACTCGCCTAATTCGGAACAACTCTTCCAGACCAAGGAGACCTCAGACACCCTTCACCCACCCCCCAATCAAAGGCATTCAGCGTAAAAAAAACACACAACGGGCTACTCGCCACACAAGCAGCAAAACTAGACAGCCACATCTCCAATTTACTGATCTCAGCACCAAACTACAATGCCTTCAGGAGGGAAATAAAAACCAGGCCGCTCAAGAAATATGTCAAGAAAAACTCCTGATACAACCAATTATCCTCACTCCATCACCAGTCTCCAAATGTTACAACCGATAGCTTCCCTGTAATCTTCTGGAAATGACCAGAATCTCTTCCTTTTGTAATCCGCCTAGAACCGCAAGGTATAGACAAAATAAAAGAAAACTAATGTAATGTAATATACATTTCCCGTATTACAAGAAAACAAATAAACAGATTTATATCTCAATCGTTAAACTTTCAAACAAACAATCACAATTCAAGCCCACATCAAGAGAGGAGGAATTTTATTTATTTATTTATTTAAAAAAATTTCTTCTCCGATTAGTGCCTAAGCAGATTACAATATAAACATACATAATCAAGTATACACAGACATAGGGCTCCTTTTACTAAGGTGTGCTAGCGTTTTTAGCACACGCACAAAATTACCGCGCGCTAAACCACATGGTATGCTTCTAGAATAACGCCAGCTCAATGCTGGCATTAAGGTCTAGCGTGCGCTATTCCACGCATTAAGGCCCTAATGCACCTTTGCAAAAGGAGCCCATAATCTAGCAACAACATTTTCCTATCAAATCCCCTCAACCCACAGCACTTCCGCTAAAAATAGCATAAAGCTAAAAATTTGGATAAAGTAGACTATATGGACTGTATCCTTGACATCCTGTTTGTCTTTCTTGGCTGTTTAGATTATAAGCTCTTTCGAGACAGAACTGTTTTCTTATTGTTTGTGACTCTGTGTAGCGCTGCGTGCGTCTGGTAGCACTATAGAAATAATTAATAGTAGTAGTAGTAGTAGTGTGAAGAGTTTTGTTTGTGAAGAGCTGAGATTGTGATGTCATAATGCCTCATTCCACCAATAAGAGCCAACCTCATCAGTGATGTCACAATGGCTTGATTGTTCTGTACTCCTCTTTGCCCTCCAACCCAGCCCGCTGATTAACCGTTCCCCTTAACTGTATCCATGACATCCTGTTTGTCTGTCTTGGCTGTTTAGATTGTAAGCTCTTTCGAGCCGGGACTGTTTTCTTCTTCTTTGCGACTCTGTGCAGCGCTACGTGCATCTGGTAGCGCTATAGAAATAATTAATAGTAGTAGTAAGAAGAAAATAACCCCTCCCCCTTTTATCAAGCAACGCTGCTAAGCAGCACAAGCTAAATGCCAAGCCACCCATTCGATTCCTACGGGTGGCTCAGTTTTTAGCTCACGCTGCTCAGCAGCGCAGCTTGATAAAAGAGGGGGGCGGGGGTGGGGAATTAATCAAAATCTCAAAGAGAACTTGAAGCTCGAAATACTCCAAAAAAACAAACAAACAATTGAACTCCAATATAATTGCCATAGCCCTTTCAGGAACCCCATACCAAAATTTCCAACAGCAAAGGATTGAAGAATATATATTGCTCGCCTTGAAAAGTAACTATATACGTACATGGAAAGTTCCCTTTGCCACTACTTGGCGCTTCCGAGCAAGAAAAGCCTTCCTCTGAAGTTGCATGGAACGACACCCATCTGGGAAGACCTGGATGATCTTACCATGAAAATCTTTCTACTGTACATGTAAGGATAACCATATGAGTTATCCACTTATCTTTATGTTGGATAGTCAATGGGCCTATTGGTATCCTTTCTAGGTATCCATCTAAAATTATATGCATAGAAAAGTGCTTTTGATTCAGGAAAGGTAGCATTGATAGTATCACTCAATCGCTCATTCACATTCACTCTGGTTGACAATAGTTTCTTTCTCTCTCAATCGACATCTATAGGAACAACTGGTAAGATTTAGAATTGGTTTTCTTGCTTTAGTTTGGGACATTCCTTTAGGGTCTAGACCAGCGGTCTCAAACTCAAACCTTTTGCAGGGCCACATTTTGGATTTGGAGGCACTTGGAGGGCCTCAGAAAAAATAGTGAATGTCTTATTAAAGAACTGAAAATTTTGCATGAGGTAAAACCCTTTATAGTGTATAAATCTTTCCTTTTGGCCAAGTCTTAATAATAATATTGTCATTTATAGCTAAAAAGAGACAGACATATGAGCAAGAAACTGTTTTATTATACTTTTGTGATTATGATAAACATACCGAGGGCCTGAAAATAGGACCTGGCGGGCCGCCTGGGGCCCCCGGGCTTCAAGTTTGAGACCACTGGTCTACACCCAGGATTCCTTTTTTCTACCCACACACCCTCTTCTATTAAATATTTTTATCCGCCCTTCAGCAATTATTATTCAAACTACCATCAGCTCATATTATTGTGCAGATAACATTCTTTTGGCGTATTTGATTTTTTTGCTTTGGACTTTTGTTGCACTTGGGACACTGCATGTTTGATTTTTTTTCACTGGGAGACTTCAGCCAAGAGATCTTAACATCATCTCCTTGACCCTGTTTAGGCGAATACTCAGCTTACCATCTTCAGCTGCAAGGGATAAGTACTTTAATCTTATTTCTTCTATTTTGATCAGTTTGCTACTAATCTCCAGCCTTGGCTGGTTGGTAGGGTTCTGGGTGTGATGATGTTTTTACATACTATCGCTTTCTTGGCTGAGGTATGTCATACTGACCACTTTAATCATGTTACAGGGTTCATAGACAAAACCGTGGAAGACAAAGGCGCGTGCCGACAACTGAGCGCAAGATGGAGGTGCGCACCGAAGAAAATGACAGTTTTTAGGGGCTCCGATGGGGGATTTTGTTGGGGAGCCCCCCCCCCACTTTACTTAATACAGATCGCGGCGGCGTTGTGGGTGGTTTGGGAGGATGTAACCCTCCTCATTATACTGTAAACTTAGCTTTTTCCCTGTTTTTAGGGAAAAAGTGAAGTTTTCAGTAAAATGTGGGGGGGTTACAACCCCCCACAACGCCGCACGATCTGTATAAAGTAAAGTGGGGGGGGGTTCCCCCCCACTCACCCCCATCGGAGCCCCTAAAAACAGTTTTCTTCGGCGCGCTGTGGCCCACTGTAACTCCAAAACCAGTGTTTAATAGCACACTCAGTGGATAGCCCACAAAATAACACCCCGACGTGTGGCCTGGACTGGAGCCACCCTGCAGGACCGGATTCCAGACAGGAACCCAAGAGAAAAGAAAACCAGAAAGCAAAAGTCAGCACAATTACTTTTCAATATCAAAATAATATCAGCTTTTATTTCTTTTTATCCTCCAGGTAAGTAGACTTTCAAAAATGGATGCCAAACTTATCAGAATGTTCTTTATAAAAAAAACACACCAAAAAAGTAGCAAACCACAACCAGCAAAAATAACAGTCCCAAATAAAGTAATTAACTTGCTCAGCAATGTTTCTTTTCAGTTGTGGCAGAGGGTTTGATTGTTCCCCATCCCAGTCCTAGGGTTGTCTGCTCCCAAGCAGGCAGTTTCAAAAACCCAAATCAAGAATAGTTCATAGCATACATTCAGCACAAGTGCCTTAAAAGTCCTCACAAGCCTCTGGCCAGTTCCATTCACTGCCAGGTCAGGAGAGTGCTAGGTTTTGCCAAAACAAAGTCCTTAAATAGACTTTCAAAAATTCCCACCCAGGATGTATGCAAAACCTCTCCCCAAAATACAATCACTCCTTAGCTTGTATTCAAAAAATAGTCTCTCAAATAGTTCATAAGCATAAACAACACTCACTGTTTGAAGGTGGAAGCCAAGTTCACCTGCATAGGCTCAACAATCACAGGAGCAAACTCTGTCAGGCTTTCTTCCAATTCCATGTCCTGTTCTTCTGGAAAGTTTAATTCCTCAGCCTGGCCAGCCTCTATCACCTCCATAGGAATAGGCTTGTTGCACCTGCTTGGCTCCCTGGGCTCTCTAGGGAGAAAGGGCTTAAAGCTTCTCCCTAGCTGTCTTCCTTTCCTGTTCTTTGCACCAGGTTTAAATATCTTGGGGCGACGCCCTGCAGTGTCAGCCCTGGCAGTGTTCCAAGGGCCTCTTGAGCTCCCCCGGTGGTCAATGTAATTATCAAGCTCAGAAACTACCTGTCCCTTCCCAATTCCTCTCCGGGATTTCTTTTCTCCTCCATTTTCTTTTGTCCTAACTGGGACCTGGGCAGGGAGGGTACCTGGCTGGTCACAGCGCACCTCCACTCTGCGCTCAGTTGTCTTCCGCGGTTTTGACCTGACACCATGTTAAAGTTATGCTTTTGTGTTAGTGAGATTTTTCTTAGTTTTGTATTTCATACAAGTTTTTTTTGAAAAAATCTAAAATTGTTTGTCTAAAGATAGACTTTTCTCCTGCTATTTTGGTGTTGTCTGTATTATACCGAGTACCAAATCAGCAAATCCTCACCTCCCATCATCTTATTATTTGAGTTCAAGCCCCTCCATTTAGCAGTTAAAGTGACAAAATCAGCGTGGAATAAAGGTGACGTTATATCTTTCAACCGTGTTCTGCTGTATACATTACTTATTCAGTTATATCTTTCAATGCATCTATTATATTTTTTTTTCACTGCCATTTGCCACATGAAATTTAAAACAAAATAACCCCCAGTACTGCTCCTTACAATTCTTCTGTAGAACAAAGAGCTATGGTACACCAATTTCCACCTCAAGTACAATAAAAACTTTAAATGTACAATTTAGCATTAAGATCCTAAATTTATGGGTTGGAGATTTGCTTGTTGATAATTATAAAAGAATGTTATAGCTAATTAGTGAGCTTTATGAGAATACACCAGAACAATTAGCTGTTTACTGCTGCTGAAAACACCAATTGCTCACTTAGAGAAGGAGCATAACCATTTATTTAATTCATATTTTAATTTTTGCTAACAAACTTTGACCACATTCAGTCTAGGGAGCTCTAGACAAAAGATATACAGGACTGACAAAACCTCCCACAAAAAACATAACTGATTAAATGTTAATCAGCTACTGGGGCTGATAGCTGGCCTGAGGCACATTTGTCAGTTTCAAAGGATCCTTTTATTAATTTTGCATTTTGTGTTTTGCTAGTGGAAAGAGTTCGCTCTGTTGGGACTGCTGGAAGCTGTAGGCAGCCTGTCTTACAGCAATGAGAAGTGAATAACTGAATATGCCAAGTAGATTCGAAGATGGGAAGACTTGGGTGCATATATCCGAGCGTGCATTCCATTTGCTGGCAACACTTCAAACATTTAGGAGCCCTTTTTGCTAATGTGTGGTCAAATTTTGCACTTACCTCGAAGTATGAACCCAAATTGCAGTGTGATATGGACCAAAATTAATGGTGCGTTCGTAGCATATCCTCAAGCAGTTACGGCCTACAATAGCACTTTCCCACTTGATTGCACATGGTGAGGATACAACTTACCGCCTTATAGGTAAGAGGTGTTCTATCTGCATCGGTGATGGTGCATGGTAAGGTAAGGTGCACTCATAGTAACATAGTAGATGACAGCAGATAAAGACCCGAATGGTTCATCCAGTCTGCACAATCTGATTCAATTTAATTTTTTTTTATTTTTTCTTCTTAGCTATTTCTGGGCAAGAATCCAAAGCTCTACCCGGTACTGTGCTTGGGTTCCAACTGCCAAAATCTCCGTCAAAACCAACTTCAGCCCATCTACACCCTCCCAGCCATTGAAGCCCTCCCCAGCCCATCCTCCCCCATATACAGACACAGACTGTGCAAGTTTGCCCAGTACTGGCCTTAGTTCAATATTTTACTATTATTTTTTTTTATTCCAGATCCTCTGTGCTCATCCCACGCTTCTTTGAACTCCGTCACCATTTTCTTCTCCACCACCTCTCCGGGAGTGCATTCCAGGCATCTACCATCCTCTCCGTAAAGTAGAATTTCCTAACATTGCTCTTGAATCTACGACCCCTCAACCTCAAATTATGTCCTCTGGTTTTACCATTTTCCTTTCTCTGGAAAAGATTTTGTCCTACGTTAATACCCTTCAATTATTTGAACGTTTGAATCATATCTCCCCTGTTCTTACTTTCCTCTAGGGTATACAGTCTCTCCTCATATGTCTTCTGGCTCAAGCCTCCTATCATTTTCGTCGCTTCTTATGTCCTTCGCCAGATCCGGTCTCCAAAACTGAACACAATACTCCAAGTGGGGCCTCACCAATGACCTGTACAGGGGCATCAACACCTTCTTCCTTCTGGCTACGCCTCTCTTTATACAGCCCAGCATCCTTCTGGCAGTAGCCACTGCCTTGTCACACTGTTTTTTTGCCTTTAGATGTTTGGACCCCAAGGTCCCTCTCCTCGTCCGTGCATATCAACCTCTCACCTCCCAGCATATACTCATTTTCTTTTTTGACCACTAGGGGTGGTAATGCGCAGCCTGCGGCCCCAGTGGCGACAACATGCACCTAATAGGTCATTCCATGTCAAGTGGTCCAGAACTTCTCACTCGACCATCTCAGAAACTGATGAAATTTTTTCAGGAGCTAAGTTGGGACCTATAATGAATAACTCTTAGCCTGCCTATGCATTAACAGTTGTCACACACTAAACATCCCCCCCCCCCTTTACAAAGCCGTGATAGCATTTTTAGCACCGGCCGTGGCGGCAAGAACTCAGACGTTCATATAATTCCTTTGAGCATTGGAGTTCTTACCACTGCGTCCGGTGCTAAAATCATGTGCTAATTGCTAACTTTAGTAAAAAAAAAAAAAAAAAAAAAGGTTTACGTTAAATTGATTTATCATACATTAACCAATGAATAATTTGATTAGTACTGTGTTAAATCTGGGCTTAGCATGCTGTAAAGTCTAGTGTTAAAATGTGCTAAACCCAGATTTTAACTACATTTTAGTAAAAGGCCTCTTAATTTTGTAGATGTGCAATACGGATCATCCATTTCTGAAAGAAATTTCTCTGAGCATTTGAGGTCTAGGAATAGCAACCTGAGAGGAAGCTGGCATAGATAATCAAATTGCAAATTAAGCATACAACGTGATTGATTTGAAGAAGATCGAAAAAAAATAAAAATAGTTATGATAAACAGTAGGTATTACTGCCTGCTGGTCCCCACCCTCCCCCCTTTTTTTTTTAAGAAAACCAAATAGGCACTGAAGAACCACTGAAGTCAGGAAGCATAACAAGTACACTGAAGATGTTTTGACACCCTGGGATTACAGAAAAACATTTTATGATTGAGAAAAATTATGTTATTAGACCATTAAAAAAAAAAAGTTTTGAAAGTTAGCATCTTTATTTGCTTGCTGGCTGCCTGCTGATGTATTTCCCCCCCCCCCCCCCCCCCTTGGGGTACAAGAGAACCTTTCTTTAAAAATAAGACATGCACCAAATTGTGATAGAAGCCATAAGGCTCGAGACTCCTTAACCGCACACTGCGTGCCTATTGCTTGCTGGTGTGCAGGCTTTTTAGTGGGAGAGAACTGACTGAGTCACAGGTGTGCCACGACTATATCAGAGCACTGAGCACATGAGGAAAAAAAATGAAGCTAAAAGCAGAAAGGTAGAGCATGTAAATATGAATTTTGTTGTGACATATATGAGCAAGCACATCTGTGGAAAAGAACACCAGATTAATAAGTCTACACAGATGCACGCTGCACCAGCTCTGTCAAAGGAAAATTTAAAGAGGGGGGGGGGAGTAGAGATATTAGTAGTCAGTAATTAGCATTTCCTATTCCCCATCCAAAAACAAAACAACCCCCCCTCCAAGGCACACATACAATGGGGTACCTTTTTGCATGTGGTATATATCCACTATACTTGTAAATACAGGAATGAGTCCATTAGTCAATGTAAGATTATATTCATTAAATTATCATTTATAGGACCCCCGAGGAAGTCCATATCTCCCAACGTTTTGGCTCCTAAATATATTTTATGTGGATTATTAAATTGTACTTTTAAATAAAGCCTGCATCTGACTTGAACATTACCATCTCCACAGAGTTTTTTTGCTGGACATGCATTTTCTGTGGCATTAAGGGTCAATTCTTTGCTTGTAACCCTATCCTTAACACTGACCTCTCGCTACAAGCTCTTTTTTTATTGTAACAAGAAAATATTTACTGCTTTTGTCAAAGTACTAAGATGCTGAGCATTAGCTGTGGGTCTTAGGGCATACATATGTGGCTTTTGATTTGCATGCAAACTACCTGTTAATGTTAAGGCCTAAAGTACATTCTCTTGTTCCGAATCAGGGAACTAGCTCAGCATAGTACCACAGGTAAAAGGCTATTGTCCTTCATGTGGCCATTGATATGCTAACAGATCTGCATAAAATACAGGCTGATCAGGCTATTTTTTTTTTGTTTTGAATTCCACAGGCACCTATAAATGAAACCGTGCTTGCATTTATTAATAGCACAGGAGAAAGCAAAGTAAGCATTGTTTCACTTAGTGCAAATCAAAAGTACCCAGGAGAAAAATTAATAAAGCCTGTAGGACTGTAGAGTAAAGGTTATGTCACCTATTTAAACCGAGGGAGAAAGGATGATAAGTCACCACTTGAAACAGCAGCCGAGAAAGAGAGCCGATGACTAATTGATAATGGAAAGCAAAAGAACAAAAAGATTGTGGAACAGAAGATCAGATGTACCAGTTTGTAGTTTAATAAGTGTCCAAATAACTTAAAACAAAAATCTTAAAAGCAATCCACAAAGTGTGACCCACAGGATAGAAACCAAATAATGTATACCATAAAAATGACCGCGTTTCAGCAAAATAAAAATGCCTTCTTCAAAGGTCTTATAGGATCCTTGGCTATCTTAAATATAAAAATATAAAAGTCACAAAAAAATCCAAGTAGTTAAGAGGCTACAAACAAACAGCACACAAGCCTATATTGGACCCTATCAGAAATCGGTTTTGTGCTAGTCCGGAAAGGTCCTCCAGCATTTTCCCATGGTTGTTTTCAATGTATCCAGCCATCTGATTGCAAGTCATCCTCTTCGCCTGGTTCCTTTGATCTTCATAAACATGATGTTCTTCTCCAGCGATCTCTCTCTTCTTACGGTGTGACCAAGAAAAGACAATCGTAACATTATCATTTGGGCTTCGAGTGACATAGACCGCATTGTACAACACTTGGAAAAGCACAACCTAATGAGAGCTAGTCAACACGGCTTCAGGAAAGGGAGGTCATGTTTGACAAATTTACTTCAATTTTTTGAGAAGGTTAACAAGCAAATAGATAGTGGAGACCCAGTGGACATAATTTACTTGGACTTCCAAAAAGCGTTTGACAAGGTTCCACACGCAAGGCTTATGAGTAAACTACTAAGTCATGGAATAGGAGGAGAAGTGCACGGATGGATCGGAAATTGGTTAGAGAACAGAACGCAGAGGGTAACCATAAATGGGAAATTCTCGGAATGGGAAAAGGTGACCAGCGGCGTGCCCCAGGGCTCGGTTCTTGGTCCCATTTTGTTCAATATTTTTATAAATGACCTGGAAGAGGAAACATCTTGTAATATAATCAAGTTTGCGGATGATACAAAACTATGTCGGGCGGTTGGCTCTCAAAGGGACTGTGAGGAACTTCAGAAAGATCTAAATCAGCTGGAAACGTGGGCGATAAAATGGCAGATGAATTTTAACATAGACAAATGCAAGGTGATGCATCTAGGAAAGAAAAACAAAGAACATGAATACAAGATGTCGAGGGTGACATTAGCCAAATGCGAACAAGAAAGGGATTTGGGGGTGCTGATAGACAGAACCCTAAAGCCATCGGCTCAATGCGCGGCAGCGGCGAAGAAAGCAAATAGGATGTTAGGCATGATTAATAAGGGGATCTCGAGTAGGTCGGAAGATGTTATAATGCCACTTTACAGAATAATGGTCAGACCACACTTAGAATATTGTGTCCAACACTGGTCTCCATACCTTAAGAAGGATAAAATTCTGTTGGAGAGGGTCCAGAGGCGAGCCACGAAACTAGTCAAAGGCATGGAGAATTTAAGCTACAAGGAACGCCTCGGAAAACTGGGACTGTTCACACTCGAAAAGAGAAGACTGCGTGGGGATCTGATAGAGACTTTTAAAATATTAAAGGGATTTGATCAAATTGACCAGGAAGCAGCATTACTGACATTTTCAGATGTGACGCGGACAAGAGGTCATAGCCTAAAACTGAATGGCAGCAGGTTCAGGACAAATGTCAGGAAGTTCTGTTTCACACAAAGAGTGGTGGGCGCTTGGAATGCTCTCCCGGAGGAGGTGGTGGCAGAAAATACTGTGCTGGGTTTCAAACGCAAGTTGGATGCACACCTTCTTGCAGATCATATTGAGGGATACGGAAAATCCGGGTCTCCAAAAAGGAGCACCTAAATGGGCCTCCGCGTGTGCGGATCGCCGGACTAGATGGACCTTGGTCTGATCCGGTGAAGGCGTTTCTTATGATCTTATGTTCTTCCAGAATCGATTTGTTAGTTCTTCTGGCGGTCCACGGCACACGTAAAATCCTTCTCCAGCACCAAAGCTCAAATGAGTCAGTCTTCTTTCTGTCTTGTTTCCGTAGTGTCCAGCTTTCACATCCGTAACTAACTACTGAGGAAATGAGTGCGTGGACAAGTCTGATCTTCGATTGGAATATTACCTCCTTTCCTATGAATACTTTGTCGAGAGCCTTCATTGAAGAGCAAACAAGCGCTATTCTGTGGAGTATTTCCTCCCTGCTAGTTGCTTCTTTGTTTACAAAAAGAGCCCAGGATATTGAAATCCTTTACAATTTCTATTCTATCACCTTCAAGCTCAACATCTTCATCATATTCTGTGTTCTGTGGATCTCTGAGAGAGAAATAATGGTTACTACGGATGGCCGTCATGTTTCTATGTTTCCAGTGCGCATTAGCAAATTTTAAAGAGTTTTTCTGGAAGGGGCGTGGCATGAGCTGGCAGTGTTCATGGAAGCATTATCCAGCTGTTGCATTATACTTAATGCGTGTCAACTGGATAGTGCAGAGTTAACGTCGAAGCATTCAGGGGGGAATTCGTCAAGGGATGCTAACCCGTTCGTTAAATGCATTAGTATGCTCTAAAAGCTAAGACACCCATTATATTCCTGTGGGCATCTTAGCGTTTAGCATGTGCTAGAGCAGGTAGGCCTGAATGACACCTAAGTTAAGGTGTTTTAATTGGTCATTAATGGTGTGGCAATTGACTATGCCGTTAAAAACAATTATAAATGAATTAAGAAAAAAAAAAAAGTAAGAAAGGTGCCTGAATCACATCTACACAGATGTTTACCAGCACTAACGTCAAAAGAGGCGTGGTTATGGGTGGGTTGACATTTGGCGTCGCTAAGTGTGTTTCTACGTCAAAGATAGGCGCCATAAACGTAGGCCTGTAAAACCCTGGCCTACATCTCCAGTGTCTACCTTCAATGCAGACCGCGTTTCTCAAAACAACAACGTAATATGAGTGACGTGCAACTGGTGCTGTTTTTTTCAGGCGCTGGATGATTCTGGCACCGTTTTGAGAATCCAGGTCCGTTAGCACCCCTTGATGAATTCCCCTCCCCCTTAGCATCATCTAAAGAGGAGATGGTAAGCGTTCCTGTGTTAACTCCTCGCAGGTACCACGCACTAATGACACAATTAGAACGCAAGTAGAAGAAAAATAAATGAAGATAACCTAAAAAGCCACATTAGATTTGCAAATTAACATGCAGGAAATTCCCATGCTAAACTGCGTTAACTCCAAATCTTAACTTGTCCTAATATATGGGCCCCCAAAATGATTTCTACACGGTATCTCCCTGTTGCATAACTTCGTTTTATCTGCCAGCTAAGTATAAAGAATTTTAATTTTTTGTTGCTGCCACTCCTTTAAGCCAAAGCGAAGACATCTGCTTCACAACTTAGTAAGTTACAGTAAGCATGCGAAAAAGTATTCAGAGTAGTCATATATGATTAGGTCTTCATTTTTAAGCCATGAGAATTACTATTGTATGTTGATTACTGCAGGTTATGTTGCCAAAATATACAGTTAGTTGACATTTGTATGCATAATTTAACAATTTTAATCCATTCGAGGCACTCGTAAGGCTGAATCGAGGACCGGAATGATCATTAGACCCAGCATTTTCTCTAACTTTAATTCACACTCTTTTGGTTGCTTTAAAGGATTCCCTATACTGCTGGCCCACTGTTACTTCAGTCTGACCTGATAAACATACCCAGTGCCTAATTAGATCCCAGTTGCTTTCATTCCGTTCTGTCTAGAGTCCTAAAGAATAGCTTAACTCTTTCTGTTTATTTAAGACAGTAAGGGTAGATCTAAAAGTGTGTGGTAAGGCAATAAGCATTAGGGATGTGCGGAGAAATTATTTACATTTATGCTTTTGTTTCATTGATGGGAAGTACAGGGATTTTTTTTTTTTTTAATTTAGTTTTATTGATGAGGTTTTTCATTTGTGTCACCTTTCTTTTTTGTGTGTGTGTGCTCTATTTTCCAATCGCGCACTGCACACTAAAGCATTGGTTCCCAACCCCTGGGGGACCCCCAGCCAGTCAGGTTTTCAAGATATCCCTAATGAATATGCATAAGAGAGATTTGTATATAATGGAAGTGACAGGTATGCAAATCTCTCTTATGCAAATTCATTAGGGATATCCTGAAAACCCGAGGGTTGGGAACCACTGCACTAAAGTGTTTTACTGTGTGCTATGGGCAGTATTCATTAAAAGATGACAGTAAGCTTTTTCAAAAGAAACTTCCCTCCCCCTCCAGTTTGCCCTATATCTTTCACACCCCTTTGGCACCCCATTATTCTAAGCCAATCCCTGAAGTCTGAATAAGATGCGAGAGAACCCCCAAAAAACATAAGAATAGCCTTACTGGGTCAGACCAAAAGTTTATCAAGCCTGGTAGTCCGTTCTCACAGTGGCCAATCCAGGTCACTAGTACCTGGCCAAAACCCAAGGAGTAGGAGCATTCCATGCTACCAATAAAGGGCAAGCGGTGGCTTCCCCCATGTCTTTCTCAATAATCAACTATGGCCTTTTCCTCCAGGAAGTTGTACAGGAAGTTGTTAAAACCAGCTACGCTATCCACTCTTACCACAACCTTTGGCAATGCATTCCAGGTGAAAAAGTGAAAAAATCTCCAAGTGAAAAAATATTTCCCTGTAACTTCATCCCATGTCCTAAAGTCTTTGCAATTTTTGATGGAGGGAAAAATCGATTCACTTGTACCCATTCTACTCCATTCTCCAGCTGTGTCTGCTGTGCCGATGGTTACTCCAAAATAGCCAGTATACAATTATCATTTAGACTGCAAAGAGAGAGAAAAAGAGACAGAGAGGACAACTCAGATAAGGCTTTATAAAGTTTGATGTACTGATTTAATTGATGGGAGAGGGCAGCTGGGGAGGCTGTAAATGAAATGATATAAAAAAATGGTGGCGTACCAAGGGGAGGGGATCGAGGGTGTGGTCCGCCCCTGATGAAGACCATTAGGGAGTGCTCCTGGGGTCAGCATCACAGTCCAGGAACTTCGCTGCTTTGCCCACATCAGGCCTTCCTCTCTACCAGGTCCTGCCTTTGTGGAAGCAGGAACTAGGCAGGACCAGCAGAGAAGAAGGTCCGATGCCAGCAGAGAAGCGAGTTAAGGCTGTTGACAAAGAGAGAACTCGCATACCTCTGGGCCTGCCTTCTAAAGCAGCAGCAGTGGTGGTGGTGAAAAGGCTTCTTGGACTCAGCCCGCCAGGGCCTTCCCTCTGCAGTGTCACTGACGACTGTCACTGATTACACGGCAGAGAGACGTTCTGGTGGAGCAGACCACATACAGCCTGTTTGGTGCTGCCGCTGAAGGCCCAAAAGAATGTCAAATCTCCTGGTGGGGGGTGGTGGTGTCGATCAGATCCAGAGGTGTTGCGAGGGAGGAATGGAAAACTGCTAAACAGGGGGATTGGAGGGAGGAATGGAAAGCTGCTGCACAGGGGGATAGGAGGGAGGAATGGAAAGCTGCTACACATGGAGGGGAGAGAGGAAGAATCATTGAACATTAGCTGGAGAAGAGGAAGAGAGATGTTTCAAAGAGGTAGAAAGGGGTGAGAGGGAGAAATTTTGCATATGGTGGAGGGGAGGGAGACATGCATGGAGAAGAAAAAAGGAGAAATACTGAACATAGGGTGGAGGGCCAGGAGAAATGGCGTATGGGGAGAAAGAAAGAAATGTTGAACATGATAATGGAGGGGAGGAAGGAAGATATGCTGCATGGAGGGGAATAGAGAGGTCTGTCCCAAGGCACAAGGCAGGAAAAGAGAGAGAGAGAGATGGTAGACAGTGGGAAACAAACAGAAATGTTGGATATGACAATGGAAGGAAAGTACAGAGATGGAAGATGGATGGTGAGCACAGAGAAAGAAGAAAACATCAAATGGGCAGGAGACCCTGGCAAGCGAGTTACAGAAGGCAAACAGAAACCAGAGCCTGGGACCAACATGATTTGAATAATAAAGTGATCAGACAACAGAAGGTAGGAAAAAAAATATTTTCTATTTTGTGACTGCAATATGTCAGATTTGAAATGTGTATCCTGCCAGAACTGGTGTTAGACTGCAAGTATGAGCTAGGACCTAACATAGAGAGGAAAATGCTTTTTTGTTTACACCTACGCACTGGCATGGGGTTGGAAAGGTTGTAACCCTATGTTATATAGTAACACTGTGAACATTAAACTGTAATCTATTCTGAGTTCTTTGGGGAGGACAGGCTATATAAATAGATAAATAAAATTATTAAACATTTTTTTTTATAGGGAGGGGGGGGGTAAAAATGATCATCCCCAGGTGTCACACACCCTAGGAATGCCACTGGTCGAAGTGCTCACGTGGTAAGTGGTGGACATTATTGCAGAAATATTCAGCCATTTACCAGCAGCACCAAAAGTGGTTTGGGGATAGCGCAGGCCACTTTTTAGCGCAGCTTAGGAAAATGGCCCCTAAGCCCCGGTAATGCCAATTTCAGAGCATAACTCTCAGAGACAGAAGCACTAATCATGTCAGCATTGACCCGTTATAATGAATGTGGCACGCCATCTCTGTGTGCACATGAATTTACCAGGACTCCATGTTCATCTAATATAATAAAACGCTAGGCCGCGCATTCGCACTTCCTATGTGTGTGTCCGTTTTCCGTGAGCTGTAGCGACCCATAGGAAGTGCGCATGCGCGGCTTACGGTTCTTTGAAAGACGCAGCGGTGGCTACTCTCACGATCCCCGCCTGCTTCGGACTTCCGACGCAGTTGGGGATCATGAGAGGAGCCACCGCCGCGTCTTTCAACAACAAAAAGAAAAATACAGCAAGGCGGATGTCGGCCACCGCGGCTGTCGGTGGCTGCAGGCCGCGGCAGCTGTAGCCTGCCGTGGCCGAGCACGGAGACGGACCGAAGTTTTTTTCAACTTCAGAGACGCTGACGTCAGAGGAAGGAGAAGTTCACAGTCACTACAATCGAGTGAGAAAGATCAGCCACTATAAATCGACAGGCAATAGTACTGATTGAATAATTTATGGATATGGAGGATGAAGAAAAATGCAAACATTGTCAGTTTTGGAAAAAAAAAGACAATAGCGGGGCACTTTTGAACTTTGCTAAGCAGCCATGCACGGTGCCACATTGTATTGCCGTCCCCTTGGAGTGCCTGCGTGCTGTCTTTCACCTTCGGAGTTGCCCGTGTGTCTGTCTACCTGCACCCCTCTCCCCTTGCCTGCTGAGCCATTCTCATCTAAATTCCGGAAGTCTCTGGCGTAATGGGGGAGATATTTATCGTTTTTCATTTTCATCCGTATGTCTTTTACAGACTTGAGCCGCCTGATTCCTTTATAAGACTTGGGGGGGGGGGGGGAATTTTCACATTGACCATAGAAGTCTGAATCCATGTTGACTGTGCGCGACAATTCCTGGGGGCAAAATATTAAGATGAGTGAGAGTATGAGAGTATGGAGAGAAACAGAAAGAAAGAAACACAGACATATATTCTACCACCAGCGGGAGGAAGGGAGACAGAAAGAAAAGAAGAAAGACACAGGGAGAGATACAGAAAGACAGACAGACAAAGGGGGCCAGAAAGAAAGACAGCAGGACAGAGAGACAGAGACGGAAATAAAGACAGACAGACAGACATATATTCTAGCACCCGTTAATGTAACGGACTAAAATACTAGTAGTATAATAAGCGCCTAGGCGTTTATTAAGATCTTTGAATGATAATAGAGTAGTTGCTCCCCATATTTCAAAGGCTCATCTTGCCTCGACTAGAAATTGTGCATTTTTTAAATTTAGGCCCAATATTATGGAACAACTTGCCTGTAGAACTGAGAAAGGAAGAATCTTTTCAAAATTTCAAAAGACATTTATTTAAAGGCATATTTTTTTTTTTCAACTGGCCTCTTTAAATTGATGAGATGAATTTGGGACTGTGGTTTGCATTTACATATTTTTATAAATTTTTAAACTTGTATTAATTAAGAAACCCCCCTCTTTTACTAAGGCGCTAGCCGATTTAGTGTGCACTAAGGGCTCCTTTTATTAAGCCATGCGAGCGGGCTTAGCGTGTCGGACATTTAATCATGCGCTAACCCCTTGCGGCAAGCAAAAAAATCTAAGGCCTAGTCAATGGAGGCGTTAGGGACTAGCACAGCAGGCGGTTTAACGCACGGTATTCCAAGCGTCAAACCCCTACCATGCCTTGATAAAAGGACCCCTAAATGCTAACGCACCCATTATATGTCTATAGACATGTTAGCATTTGGCGTGTGCTAAATCGGCTAGCGTGCCTTAGTAAAAGAGGGGGTAATTTTTAATTTTATTTACTAATTTGGATGTTATAGGATATTATGTATTAGAAATGTTATTCTTTCTTCTTTTCCTTTTCTTTAAATGGAGTTCTTTTCATAATTTTGATTTAAGTTATTTTGCAAACCGCTTTGATCCTTTTTGGCTGTATATGCGGTATATAAAGATTTTAATAAACATAAACTTGATATTGCATTGAATTAAATATTTGGGCGGATGTTAATGATTCATTGTTGAGAAAACAGTGCATTTTTTTTTTTACATTAGTTTAATTATATGAAAAATATTACAGTGCCTTGTGACTCTTGAAAGTCATGGAAGAAACACATTAAACCCCCTTCTTCTACGAAACTGCGCTAGCAGTTTCTAGCGCGGGGAGCCGCGCTGAATGGCCCACGCTGCTCCCGACGCTCATAGGAACTCAATGAGTGTCGGGAGCTGCGCGGGAACATTCAGTGCAGCTCTCTGTGCTCTCTCTGCGCTAAAACCCGCTAGCGCGGTGTGGTAGAAGAGGGGTTAAATCTTTCTTTTCTAACATTAACTTGGGTTCATTTTTCCCCGAAATGATATTTGGCTTGAATCTGGCTAATATTAGATATACTGAAATATCAGAGATAAATATTATCAAGACAAATTAACATGAGAGCCAACAGATAGGTAAATTGCATTCCGCAGCTGATTATGTCTTGCTTGTACCTCCCACCCTGTGAAAGGTTTCAAAGCAGTTTGTTTGATAGTTGCTGCTTAAGTAGTTTCCAAGAAATCACTTGGCGCATTGGCCCCTCTGCTCTGCAGTCCACAGAAATCACCACAGCATGCCCTCCATTAACTTTAAGCATTTGCCCTAAGGTCCTCCAGAAAGGTTCAGTGCATCAGAAAATTAATGTTGAAATACCTGTTGTAAAGTTCTTTTTCTTCACTTAAAAGTCTTCAGAGATAAAAAGAAAATAGATTTAAACGCTCCCTAGTCAGCTTAGTACTTAGAGCACTACACAATGAACCCATGTTGAGCATTTTTTACGTTCCCCTGAGTGCCTTCGCAAATTGATCTAATATTGCCTTCCCTTGAAAAGTCTTCATGTCATTGTAGTCGGAAATTGAAGAGTGCATCTTCCATTAGTGGTCATTAGTGGCTAAAACTACAAAAAATGTTGAAAAAAATGCATCAGGAAGTACTGCATACTTTCAAGGAAAACCTAATTGGGCAAAATATATATTTTCTCCCTCAGGTTCGAAAGGGTGAAATGGTGAATTCAATTATTTGTGCAGCAAATAACAAACTGACTGGCAATATAAAAATAAAATTAGAGAGATATAGAATGGAAAGAAACCCCTGCCTCCTGAAGAGCACTGAAATACTAACATGAATGAAGTTCTCAGACAATATACATCTATGTGCTAATTTTCCCATTAGCATGCGGTAATTCTAAATCTATGATCAGGCAGAGTACGGTACAGGGATTCAAACAGAGACTGGATGGATTCCTGAGGGATAAAGGGATCGTGGGATACTGAGAAAGCTAACCAGAAAATAAATGTAGAAACCCAACCAGGTCGTGCAGGTGCAAGACCGGAGGGCTAGGACTTTGATAGGAAGATAGGACTCAATTAGGAAACCAAGGAGGCATGGGGGCCCCTTCTGGTGATTTAGACAGGTCGTGACCTGTTTGGGCCGCCGCGGGAGCGGACTGCTGGGCAGGATGGACCTATGGTCTGACCCAGCGGAGGCACTGCTTATGTTCTTATGTTGTGAGCTCATTTGTGATTAAGATCCCAGTAAACATGAATAATGCCAGGAAGGGGAAGGCCCATAATTTTGAAGAGGCGGGCCTGCTGGCCAGAAGGAGTAGGCATCCTTCTGGCCAACCTTGCTTATAAAGGTATGGGGAGGGTTCCAGGTGGGCTTTGGGGGTGATGTGTTCAGGGGGGGTTACCTGCAGGAGGGAGTGTGCATCCCTCCTGCTGGGGATGTTGGGGGGTGCTGGAAGGAGGGAGTGGGCATCCCTCCTGTTGGGGATTGTTTCAGGGTTTCCGGCAGGAGGAATTTGGCATCCCTCCTACCATGGAGAGTGAGGGGTGGGGGAGTTCAGGGTGGCAGCAGGAAGGAGTGGGCTTCGCTCCTGCTGGCTGACTTGCAGTGGGGTTCAGAGCTTCCCTGCCAGTGCTGCTCAGCTGATCGCAGCAAGGAGATTCCCTTGCTGTGATCAGCTCAGCGGCAACAAGATTCTCTAAATGGCACCTGTGACATGGACGTCAATTAGGTGGGGTTAGGCATCTGCCAGTTAGGGCAGACGCAATTCTGTATTGGACGTCCTGTGTGAATCTCAAAAGTTGCTTAGGCAACTGTTGAGACCAGTTGTCCTAAAAAGAATCAGGCACTATGTGAATAAGTAATGCAGTGGAGCTTCCGTTGAATATGTGGAACATAATGCAGGATGTTTTGAAATTTATTCAAGATGAGATGGATAGCCAGTATAGTTGTTTGAAGTAGTTAGATGTTGATTCATATTTTTCAGCTTGAATATGAGTCTTATTGCTGTGTTTTGTTCAAGCTGCAGTTTATGGGCAAGGGTGATTTTGATACTCACATAGATAGAGTTGCAGTAGTCTAGCTGTGATAGAACTAGCATGTGCACAAGTGGAGCAAAGTGTTGATGGAAATATGGTCTGATGAGTCTCAGCTGTCTCATAGTGAAGAAGGTTTTCTTCCAGAGATTGGAGATTTGTGGTTCAAGAGATAGTATGGAGTCCAAAATGATACCTAGCACTTTAGATGATTTTTTTCTGCCACTATGGTGGTTCCTGTTGGGAGGATGATATTTGTTGGAGTTGTCTGTAGTGGAGTGTGAAACCAGATAATTTTGTTTTTTGATGCATTTAATTTGATTTTGTTCATTGTTGCCCATGTTTGTATTTTGTTGATGTCTGAGATTTTTTGGGTTGCATCAGATTGGTTGCTAGTTATTGGGACAAGGAGAAGAATGTATGCATTTGTTTTGGTTGAATTTAATATTGCCAAATGAGCTCATGAATAGATTGAATAAGATTGGTGAGAGTGGAGAACTTTGGGGCACTCTGCAAAAGGCCTTCAAGTTTTTGGACAAGATTTTGTCTTTCTTGAAAAGGTATTCCCTTTTCATGAGGAAGTCTTTAAACCAGTTTAGTGTGTTGCCTGTGACTCCTATTTCTGAGAGCTTCATTATAAGGAGATGGTAATCTACTGAGTTGAGGGCTACAGAGATGTTGAACACAAAAGCATTATCAGAGAGTGAATCAGGGACAGTAGTGCTGGAGTTATGATACAGAAATATGCTAATAGTATGGCCTGCAAATCAGTGTACTGAAAACAATGCAGGCATGACTAGGCAGGGCAGGATTGTAGGGTATGAAAGCCCAGAAGGTGGCAAAGGGGATGGACAGTGGTATGAGACATTTTCTACCCTACATTCAGGGCAGTAGGCACATGCCTACTGAGCCTATTGGTTAATCCTGCCCTGCCTACATTAGGAGTAGGTGATGACCAAATAAGAAAGGGACAAGAGAGACCGGGGGAGCAATTTTAGAAATTGGGGAAGAGGGTTTGATCACACAGGTACCACTTATCAGGATGCTAAGTTGAGAACTACAGGGTCCAGTCCTGGAAATCCCTCTAGTGTAATAGATAGCATTTAGCCATGAGCTATAGGGGAACTGAGGAAACCCTTCAACCACCTCAGGTAGTTAGATGGCAGCCTTTGGAAACAGAATCATCAGCATGTTCCCTTGGATCTTGGCAACAGGCATTCAATGTTTTACGAGGACTGATGCTATTGAGGCCTTACAGCCTAAAGTAAGCGAATGGTAAGCATGGAAACTAGGACCATAGACATGGTGCCCCCATGCTATGTCTCAAACTCCATAATTGCAGCTGGCTGAACTACATTTCAACTCCTACAAATAGCCCCAGTCTATGGAAGAGCGTGATTGGTCCTTTGTTAACTTGTGACATCACATCTCTAAAACCTACTATTTTATTTAAAAACTTACTATACTGCAAGGAGTCACAACGGTTTCCAATTAAACATACACAAAGCAACAAACAAAACAATACAAAACCACATTCTTGAAAACATCAACATATATAAAAATCAAATTTACAAATCCTTCAATAACATATTTAAAAAATTCAAGAAATGACCAACATTGTGGACTCCTTTTACAAAGCCGCGCTAGGGCCTTAACATGCGGAATAGCACGTGCTAAATTGCCCCGCACGCTAGCCACTACTGCCTCCTTTTGAGCAGGCGGTAGATATTCGGCTAGCGCGCGCTAATCCGGTGCGTACGCTAAAACCGCTAGCGCACCTTCGTAAAAGGAGCCCTGTAGGCAAGACAGATCAGAAATATGCGTCTACAAACAGTTTGGTTTTCAACATCTTCTTAAATCTGTAATGATCTGCACATAATCTTAGTTGCCCAGCAAGATTGTTCCAATATGATATTCCGGCAATGAGATATGTGTTAACTCAGCTCCAAATGTCAATGCTACCAATTTCATTTTTCCCCTCAGATCGTATTGCCCTTGGAGGGGAGTTGAAAGGATTGTTTTGTTTTCAGTATATGATGGAGACTTCTTGATTGTTGCATGAAATAACTTCTTGCTCATCTGAATCAAGTGTAAGAGCTTTTCGTTGTAGGATGTTGCAATAATTATAGGGTTACTTATCTTTACCGGTGTTTGCCATAGGCAGAGTCACTGAAGAAGTTTCTGTTACTGCTTGCTCTAATCTATGAGGTTCATTTCATAAACAATGTACAGGTTGGCAACATTGGGGAGTGGATGATGCAATTGCAGTACATGTGCTTCGGAGCTCTGTAGTGTACATAGTGTGGCTGTGACAAGTGCTGGAAATGGAGGCTGCAGGTATCTCAGGTACCTTGTCTGTTGACGATCAGAGGTCGTACATTAAGACTGAAACTCTATGTGGCAAAACCCCGACAGATATCCACAGTGCATTTCGTGAAGTTTGTGGTGAGTTAACAGTAGACTGTAGTAGTTTCTCGGTGGGCAACTCTGTTTCAGAGTGGTTATGTAGGCATAGATGATGATGCAAGACCAAGAAGGCCGAAATCAACAACCGATGAATGATGTATGAAACTCTTGGCCGATGCTCTTGAACAAGATCGTTGTGCGACATGCGAGGAACTTTCTGAAACCACAGGGATTCCAATGATATCAGTATACCAAATTCTGACAAATGATTTTTAAAAAAAGAGAAAAATTTATGCGCAATGGGTTCCCCTACTTCTTGACTGCTGAACAGCAGCAGAGACGCCTGGACAATGCAACCATGCTGAAACACGTTGAAGGTCAGGCATTCCTGAATCACATTGTTGCTATTGATGAAACTTGGGTCAGAGACTTTGAGCCAGAGCTGAAATCACAGTCTGAGTGGAGAGCTCCATCTTCCCCACAACCAAAAAAAGTTTGACGAGCTCAATCAAAAGTCAAACAAATGATGATTTTTGCTTATGATCATGAAGACATCATCACCACAAACAAAGTTCCATGTGCAAGAAGTGTCACAGCAGTGTATTATTGTGATTTTTTGCAAAAAATGTGCAGAATAAGTTGCTCTTGGCTGGGCCACTCATTCTTCACGACAATGCTCAACCGCACATAGGGAATGTCGTCATTGAAAAACTACGTGAACACAGCTGGGAGGAGTTAAGTCATACTCCCTACAGTCCAGACATGAGTCCACCAGACTTCGACCTTTTTCCAAAGTTGAAACAACCTATACATGGACATCGTTTTGCATCTCTGGAAGAGCTTTGTTCCGCCATTACCCAAGCGATTCGGCAACTGAATAAAAATTGTGTCTTGGATGGAATAGTGAAGCTTCCTGGATGTTGGGACTCGGTCATTACAAAGCAGGGAGACTATATTTAAGGGATTGTAAAGAAATACTTGAAAACAAAACAAAACATGTAAATTAAAAAAATAGTGTACATTATTTATGAAATAACCCTCGTAGTTTAAATGTAAGGCTCCTTATAGTTAATTCTGACTTTCATACACTGTACTAATGTTACTATAAAACTATGAATGCAAATTGTTATACAATGACCCAGTTCTTCAATGCTATTTCTGTCGACACTGTAAAGGTTGCTCATGTACATCATTTTTATTTTAATATGGCATAAAGAGACGCAGCAATTGCAGCATGCATTGAACTGTATTTACTTAGACAATATAAAAATCTTTGTGCATAATCTTTGTGTCTAGGCAGAAAATTGTCCCAGTCCGTTGTTAACTGGATATGTAATGTCAACAGAAGTGTGATTGCTACAAGAGACACAACAAATAGTTCCAGCCTGTTGGATTTTTGTAATTTTTCTTAAATTAATACCCGTTTAAATGCTTCCCTGCTGCTGATGTAAATGGAAAAAATTCTATAGTTAACACCATTAGCTTTTCATGCTTCCTGAATCTCTTCTGCCATAAGCATCAATACTACAGAGTTACTGCATTCACATGGTTCTGCCTCAGTGCTTCGAGAAGGAACATGACTGTTACAATAATGATCTCCATGTAAATCACTCCCTACACATAGGCGACGACCAAAACAACATGGGCCATTCCTTGCATGGTGACCACAGAAATTACTACCACGTTCACTGACTGCTAATTCAAATGTCTGCTCCTATCAGACTACAGCGCTATTCAGTTGCATTATGAAGAAATGTCTTCATTAAAAATGGCACTTTTCCAGTGTTTGTAATCAAGGAGTCCTTATTTGAGATTTCCAATATTTTCACCATGTCCTTCCGTAAACATGCGATTTGGACACTACAACAAGGATCTCCGTCTGCTGACAAAGGTGCACTTTGTTCCAGTGGCTAATGTTACCAGCACAAAAGGACTTATTTATTAAGGTCCGGATTCTCAGTCCGGTGCAGATTTTCTAGGCTGCGGTAGGCGCCCATACCTCTGTTAAAAACGCCATCCAAATGGTGTTTTTAATTGAGATTGGAGGCGCATACAGGCGCCTAAAAAACGGCACCAGAATCTTGCCTATGTAGGCACTTTAGACTGCTGAACGCCAAAGTAAGTGTTGCCAATGCCAGAAGTGGTGGTAGGCAGTCTAAAGTGACCACGTAGGTGCGATTCACATGAAGACAGGCACGGAAAGGTAGGCCCAGAAAACACTGGCCTCTATTTCCAGCGCCTATCTCTTGCATCGGCACAATTCTGAAACTGGTGTCGACGCACGATTGACACACAATCGGCAGCCACTTTTAAGCTGGGCCTTAATTTCTATACTGCACAATCTACTGTTCTCAGCAGTGTATACCATTACACACAAAATAATAAAATACGTAAAAGCATGACATACATACGAATAAGATTCACAGCCATCATTAAATCATGCTTACATCTATCAAGCATACAGCAGCATCTATAATCACAAGTTTGACAATAGTATAGATGGCATAAATCAAACAGGCTCAAAGTTTCCCTTTTACAAAGCCACAATTCTCCCACACCAAATGCGCCGAAGCCCATAGGAAAAGGGGCGTTAAGCTATGATTTCTCGTACTGGTGGCAAATTATTCCAAAGCTTTGGTCCTATGATATAAAACAGTATTTCTCAACTCTGTCCTGGAGTATCCCCTTGCCAGTCAGGTTTTCAGGATATCCACAATGAATAGGCATGAGATTGATTGGAATACACCACCTCCGTTATATGCACATTTCTTTCATGCATATTAATTGTGGATGGCTTGAAAACCTGACCGGCAAGGGGGTACTCCAGGACCAAGTTGAGAAACACTGATCTAAAATATTAAAGCACTATGGGCTGTATTCTACAAACGATGCCGTTATCAGCCAGCGCCTCTAAAAATGGCACCAGTCCGTGTCAATTACGCAACAGCTTGGAAACAAACAGGAGAAACTGCCTTCACGCCAGTGAACAGCAAACACAACAACAAAAGGTGACCAATTGGTGTTCAGTCTTTTTTAGTATGATGGACTTGACACAATCGTGTTTCGTCCCGCGAAGAGCCTGCCTCAGGAGTCTTTTTATAATCAAAAATCATACAAAATCCACAAAAATTCACCACATTCTAGAGAAAACTGCAGCTCGAGTTAACCGCGGGCAGCAGCAGACGCTAGTTACTCGAGCTGCAGTTTTCTATAGAATGTGGTGATTTTTTGTGGATTTTGTACGATTTGATTATAAAAAGACTCCCGAGGAAGGCCCTTCACGGGCTGAAACACGATCATGTCAAGTCCATCATAATAAGAGACTGAACACCAATTAATCACCATTTGTACAATCACGGCCACTGTCAAACGTTGGCACCGGAAATGTAGGCCAAGGTTTTGAAGGCCTATATTTCTGGTGTCTATGCTTGACATGAATTGTGCCCATGGTGGTGCCTAAGGGCACCTTAGGTCATTTACAGTGTTAACCATGCCAACTTCAATGTTAGGCACCCTTAGGTGCCTTTGTAGATGTGATCACGGCACCATTTTTGGAGGTGCTAGCATATGCCTACATTTTTTTTTTATTACTTTTTAATTTTTTTTTTAATGACATGGTCAATAACCACGCTGATTAAAACCAATTAAATCAATTAAGTTAGGCAGTGGTACGGCGCCTACTGCTGCCTAACTTACAGCGCCATTTCAAGAATCTGGCCCTACACTATATTCCTCCAGGCAAACTACCTGGAAGAAAAAGTCAATTAATGTTGGCTTTTGCAAAGCCCCATAAGCTGCTGCCCCTCCAGAGTTATCCAAACGGGGCATAACCATAATGTTAAAGTCACCACCCAGGATCAGAGCCCCCTCTTTTTGCTGTCAAATCTGAGGTGTTGGTCCCCAAATAAGACTCCTTGTCCCTCATTTGGAGCATAGATGTTTACCAAGGTGTATTAAGTGCCATTAATGGAAACTACCAAGTTTCAAGTTTATTATGACATTTGATTAATCGCCTAATCCGAATTCTAAGCGATGTACAAAGTGATAAAAATTACAAAGTAAAGGAAGACAAACATAAATGACAAGTACCAAATCTACTAAAACAGAAAATCCCTCTGACCTCTATGAGACTCTTAGCAAATATAATACCCACCTCACTCATCTTAGTAGAAACAGAGTATGACGGCAGAAAAGGGCCATCGGCCCAACATGTCTGCCCATTCGAATTACCCTCCCCCCTAAACACTCCCTTGAAGTGACCCCACATGTTTGTCCCATGTTTTCTTAAAAATCAAGCATGTTGTTGGCCTCAACTACCTGAAGTGGTAGATCATTCCAACGATCAACCACCCTTTCGGTGAAGAAATACTTCCTGATGTCACCATGAAATCTCCCACCCTTGATTTTTAACATATGCCCTCTTGTAGTCGTAGGTCCTGTGAGGAAAAAGATGTCTTCTTCTGCCTCAATACGGCCAGTAACATATTTGAACGTCTCTATCATGTCACCCCTCTCTCTATGTTCCTCGAGAGTGTATAGTTAACTTACCTAGGCGTTCCTCATATGGGAGATCCTTGAGTCCTGAGACCATCCTAGAGGCCATTCGCTGAACCGATTACGTTCCTCGAGAGTGTAAAGCTGAAACTTTCCTAGGCGTTCCTCATATGTGAGATCTTTGAGTCCTGAGACCATCCTAGGGGCCATTCGCTGAACCGATTCCATTCTCAGCACATCCTTTTGATAGTGTGGCCCCCAAAATTGAACACAATATTCCAGATGGGGTCTCACCATGGACCTGTACAACAACATTATAACTTCAGGCTTTCGGCTGACAAAACTTCTTTGGATGCAACCCAGCATTTGTCTAGCCTTGGACGAAGGTTTTTCCACTTGATTGGCAGTCTTCATATCTTCACTAATGATTACTTCCAGGTCCTGTTCTAAAACAGTTCTTGTCAGTACTCATACGGGAAGCCCATAAAGCAGTCAGGAATCGGGGATCGCAAGCTAAGCTTTTGTGCCTCTTCAACTGGTGGGTTTCCTGCAAAAACCAAATTGAGGCCCGACAGAGAGCCAGCTTCCGAAATAGGGCCTTACATTTATGAGAATTCATGCCACAGACATTATAAGAAACAAATTTAAGCCCCTCTCCCAGCCATATGATGATAGCCAAATACTCCTTAGCCCCTGCCCACCTCCCCTAAACTCTAGTCCCTCCCTCCATAAAATCCCCTGCCTCCCCCCCCCATCCAACCTCCCATATCCCAAACCTCTTAGTGGGATCCATCTGACCTCCCACCAAAGCACAAATGAAGTTATCGTCCCCAGTAGCAACAATCACATATAAGAATGAATGCAAGTAGTGATCCCAACACACATAGTTCCTCAACAGGTATACTCGCACACAAATCCTCTAGAACAGGGATCTCAAAGTCCCTCCTTGAGGGCCACAATCCAGTCGGGTTTTCTAGATTTCCCCAATGAATATGCATTGAAAGCAGTGTATGCACATAGATCTCATGCATATTCATTGGGGAAATCCTGAAAACCCGACTGGATTGCAGCACACAAGAAGGTGCTTTGAGACCCCTGCTCTAGAACAACTATTCCCACACTGTCATACCCTCCTCCCTCAATCCCTCAGACACACCGCACAATGCATACATACTCACTCCATAATCCCCTTTACCAACTGCAGTAGGCAGTACCATCACCATCCAGTCCAATAGAACAAACGAGACAGAGATTTAGGGTGGCTCGCTGCCATAACTGAAGGCAAAAAGTAGGCAGTCGCCAGCTGGGGCATGTCTAAAGTTCAAGCCTCCGATCCAATAGGGGCCTCTGATGAATTAGGCCACTGATTCACCCTCTGCCAGTTAAAGCCTAACAGGCATTGATGGATTGTCTTCCTCCAGCTCCCCGGGAAGCTCAGTTTCTTCCTTCTGCTGCAAAGCCTGTGCTTCCCCTTGCGTAGACACTCAATGATGCACACCATTCAGGATCAGGAGCAAATCAAAAAAGAAAGTCCAGGATTAGCGAATATTGGGTTTCGCCAAAGCCCCAGTCATTTCCCAAAACGAGCGCCGCTTCTGCAAGGTAGAGGCCACAAGATCCTGATAGAATTCAACTGAAGAACCGTTCCAGGACACTGAGCCCTGTTCATGCGCTCTAGGAAGAAGGTTCTCCTTCAAGGTGAAACTTTGCAGGCACACCATAGCACAGGGGCTCAACACCTGATGAGCTCTGTCAATCCCCACCTACAAGGAATCCTCCTCCAAGAGTCAATGGGCTAAGTTGGTAAATATTTCACGGGGATCCTTGAAAGCAGCCAAATCAGGAACTCCCTGCACCCGGATGTTGTTACACAGAGTGCGGTTATCAAGATCATCCATTTTATCAAGTAGCACTTGCAGCTCAGTTCAAATTTCCTCCACTCCTCTTTGGACCCCATCATCGTCTCCTCACACAGATCCATGTAGGACTCCACTGTGTCAATGTGAACCCCCCCTCCCCCCCATATTCGTGAGGTAACTTTTCAGGTCTTGTACAGCTTCCCGCACCTGGACTGCCACTGAAGAAATCTCTGCCTTGGTCATGAGTTCTGGCTGATTAGCATTGTTGCCATTCATTGCCATCACCTTCCCAAGCGAAATCACTGCCACAGCCGCACTGCTCTCATGCTCAGCTGTCAGTCCCATGCCACATAGTAGCCACACCACTGCTCCCTCCGATCCTCGCCCCTGCGCTCAGGCCATCTCCAATTTCTTCTTAGATGTCATCTGGAACTGCCACAATACTTCTACTTCCACACCCAACACTACCCACTCGATCACAGCGTAATGTTGGCACTTGCAAGAGAGAATTATAGACGCTACAGATGGAGTCTCAGTCTTAGGCTGCCTCCTTGAACGGTTATGTCCCTATCCCATCCCTGCAAGCTCTGTCCTCATCTGCACAAGCCTCAAAAGTGTTTGGGGCTTGTACAGATGAGGACAGAGCTTGCAGGGATGGGGCAGGGACAGAACGAGGAGGGAGACAGATTTTGTGGGGACAAATGGGAGAAACAGTCAGGTTACCTGGAGCCTGGCAGAGCTTGATCCCTGCTATAGAAAATGTGATAGTGAAACAGCACCCCCCACTGGCAGGACTGTAGGAGGAGCACTCCTGCTCAGCTTGGGACTTGGGAAAAAAGCATATGCATGGTAGGAGGTAGTGAAAAGATCTGATATGGAACTTGCTCATCCAACCTTGGAAAAATAGCACATTAGAATGTGGCAAGAATTCAGAAAACACGCTGCAGTAAATAGGAATTTTCACCGTTCATTATGCACATGTGCTTTACAGTTTTACTTCCTTGCTGGGACTGCCTTTTGTTACACATCAGACTTTCCAGGGAAACACAACTGAGCTCAGGCTGCCATTATGTTTAAAAAAACCAAGACACTCTGTTATGAAACACAGAACATATAATTAACTTTATTGAGCAGAACAAAGCATTTTATAAAAACTCACTCAAACTGAATTAATATAAGAATACTTAGCATAATGTGTATAGTTTAAATTACTGCCTACTAATCATCAGCCATTTGAGTGGTAAAGTTGTTAGACTTTCAATTTGCAAACAAGTGCAGTAGTATAGGAAAAGGCTTGGTTACATTTGGCTGCAAATTTACATTAGACATTGATGCTGGGTATACAGTCTGTCCCACTAATCTCATCTTAAAAAATATCAGCAATGTTCTCTGTTATAAGGCTGTCCCAGACACAAGGTAATTTACATTACATTAGTGACTTTTATTCCACCTTATCTTTGAAGTTCTAGGCGGATTACAAAAAGAGAAGTTGGACATCGCCATGAGATCAACAATAATTGGAACTATTCATGGGGCCAGGCGTGAATAGGTACAGCATTAGTTTGACTTGACATAACATAAAGCTCACTTCTATACCGCAAATACCGCTAAGTTCTATGCGGCTCACAAAAGATAAATACAGATGAATACAGTAACAAATATCTAACTTCCAAACGATTCTAGAAAGAGATGCGTTTTTAAAGCACGTCGGAACTGTTGGTAGGAGTTAGAGGTGTAAATATGTCATTTAGGTCCTTAGCCCATAAAGCTGCTTGAAAAGACAACAGCCGCTCCTGGAATTTTTTAAATTTACATCCCTTTGCAGATGGAAACGAGAATAGCGCATGAGATTTCCTGGAATGTTTGGAGTTCGTGATGATAAGCTTCCATAAGATATTCTGGAATAAGGCCGGTCAATGCCTTAAAGCAAAAACAGCCAAATTTAAACTTAATCTGCGCCTCAACCGGCAACCAATGCAATTGATAGAATTAGGTAACGTGATCATACTTCTGAATAGCAGGGTTTTTATTTCTCTTCTGAAGGACTTATAATCAGATGCTATTGTTAGTAGGTTGGAGAGGTGGTGGTCAAGTTTTGCTGCCTGAGTTTCTAGAAGGCCGTCGTATATCTTTTTGCGTGATGTGCATTTGATTGAGGAGGTGTAAGTGGGGTAGGTGGTAAGTCACTAATTGACCTTATCATTCAGACCAATCAGGCAATAGATGCGACTTCCTTTCGTTTCTGAGAACAACTGTATGGCACAATGATAACCACATTTGTTTTTGTATTATAAACATTTGTACAGTTCTGAAAAAGGTCTCCCTCCAGCTCATCTACTAGAAGCAGCAGGTTTTCGGAACTTGGTTTGACCTGTGTCTTGTTGAAGGGAAAGAAGGCAGTGGCAGGGAGAAAAAAAAGGGAAAATTCCTATAGACAGCAAAACGTGTTTTCATGCTCAGGTTGTGTTATAGGCCTTCAAAGAAAAAGAAAAAAAAAGGCATACAAAATATACACATTGCACATTTTTAAATTGCCATCCATAGTTTCAGCCTTCACATCAGATTTTCAATAAATTTGTAAAGGAACCATTGCCCTATTCCCTGAACCATAGAATCATCAAGGCTGTGTCCAAAGTTGGAAATGGAAGTGGTGGAAATGAAAAAAAACACCTGACCAGCAGAGAATGAAAGTCTACTTCATCTGGATACTGATCATGGATGGCCAGAAAAGCACTTCTCTAGCATATCAAATGCAATATGAGGTGGACCATATGGGTGATGTTTAGAGATAGAAGCTACTATCATTGACAGTTTGTAGCACCCAACAGGGGCTGTGTTGTCTCATGATGCAGAAATACTGTATATTTTGCAACTCTCGTTGTTCTTGAGATTCATCACATTGGTTGTAACCATCCCCGCTGTTTGTAGTTCTGAGTTGTCAAACATGTAGATATTAGCTCAGAAGACATAGGAGTAAGGTTAACATTCCGCCTCCAACTCTGTCCCTTTCCACCCCCTGTCCCACCCCCCAGCAAGCCTCCTCTCTTCTACAACCAGCTCCAGCCATGTCTGGAGGGCCTAAAGCATGCACGGATGTGTGTGTGACGTCTCCTGCGCATGCTCAGAGGCCCTCTAGAAGCGGCCGGAACTGGTTGGGGGCTTTCCAAAACCCAGACAAATGCCAGGTTTTGGAAAGTTTGTCCAGGAGCCCGGACAGTCCTCTAAAATGAGGACATGTCTGGGTTTACCCTGACGTCTGGTAACCCTACATAGGAGCATATCCTGATCTGGCAGGTTCTCTGGCTGTCTCTTCTGGCAAGGGATTTACCATGGCCCCTGTATCAAACTGGAATCTATTTCCCATAAAAAAAATCCAACAAAAATCCTATGGTTTTCAAATAACTATTCAGCTTGTAGAGGAGCGGCCTAGTGGTTAGGGTATGCAAATCTCTCTTATGTATATTCATTGTGGATATCCTGGAAACTCTAAGCTTGATTACTGTAACACGTTGTACCAAGGCATATACACAGAAAGAATTGAGAAGATTGCAAATTACACAAAACACAACAATAAAAATCATCACCAATTCAAAAAAATATGACCATGTGACACCACTTCTGCAAAAAGCACATTGGCTACCAGTCTCTTATAGAATCACTTACTAAAATCCGGCAATCAAATGCACCAATATTTCTCGACCGTCTTCTTATCTAATATAATAAAACGGTAAGCCGCGCATGCACACTTCCTATGCGTGCGCCGGTTTTCCGTGAGCTGTAGCGACCCATAGGAAGTGCGCATGCGCGGCTTACGGTCTGGCCTCATGCGAGGCAAGACAAGTGCGCATGCGGGCCCTTCCCTGCTCTCCACCTGCGGAGCGGCGGCTGCTGGCCGCTAGCACCCCCTGCCCTCTCCGTTGCCTCCCTGCTCCAGCGGCGTAGGCAGCACTATAAACACACTGCTTCGTGCCCTTCTCTACCGATTTCCTCTGCCGCGTCTCTGATGACATCATTGGAGACAGACGCGGCAGAGGAAATCGGCAGTAGAAGGCCGAGAAGCAGCGTGTTTAAAGTGCTGCCTACGCGGCTGGAGCCCCGAGGTTTGTCGGGTGTGGGAGGGTCAGGAGCAGGCCGGATCGACAACGGCAGTAAAAAAAGGGGGAGGGGCCAAATGGAGCAGGGAAGAGAAGGTAAGAGAAGGGAAAGGGGTGGGTGGGGGAAAATGCTGCTACTGCTTCTGCACAGGAAAGGGGGGGATAGGAGGGAAATGCTGTTGCTGCTGCATAGGGAAGTGGGATGGAAATGCTGCTGCACAGGGAACTGGGGAAAAATGACAGAAAGAAAGAAAGACACAGGGGCAGGGAGAGGGACAGAAAGACAGACAGAGAAAGGGGGCCAAAGAGAGAGTCAGCGGGAGAGGGAAAGGGGGCTGCTTTGGGGGGAGGTGTGCTGGGGACAGACAGCTTTGCTCTGGGGGGGGGAGACAGAAGAGGGCCATGGAGAGACATTTGGGGGGGGAGGTGTGTGCTGAAGACAGACAGGCATATATTCTAGCACCCATTAATGTAACGGGCTTAAAGACTAGTACTGTATAATCCATTTAGGACTCAGATCACCAGAACAGCATCTTTTGACTATCCCCTCCGTAAAAATTATAGGCACTAGGAGATCTACTATTTTTTCAGTTATAGCTCCTCAGCTCTGGAATAATTTACCAAATTATTTGCGTGGGGAAACCTTGTTAGAAAAATTCAAAGGCTTTTTAAAAAGTTTTCTGTATAAGGATGCATTTGAAGCATAGACAAGACAACCAGCTTACATTTAAAATCTTATTATTTTATATCTTAACATCCAGTTTTTAAACAATCCTCATTTATTGGGCTTAATTTTTTTTCTCTTTTCTTTCTTTCATTCGTTATCTTTCACTTTTTTGGCCCCCCCTGATGTATTACCCACAAATGTTCTCCTTCTGCTTTAACGATTGTAGTTCATCCCCCCTTTCCTTTTGTATCTGTACTGAATTTTGCATGTATGTATTATTTTGTAATAAACTGCCATTTGGTTTATCCCCTATTTTTAATTTGTAATACGCTTTGAAATATTTGACATTGCGTGCACATCAGATTTTAATAAACTTGAAACTTTTAATAAACTTTAATAAACTCTTAATAAATTTTAATAAACCTCAGGGATCAGCACTACAAGCTAAGTTTATTTTTGCTTACAAAATACAATCCTTAAGAAATCACTAGATTTAAAATACACAATGACTGGATGGTGGGTCCAGCTATAGGGACCTAGGTCCTTGGCTAGATTACACACTTCTGATTGTATGTTACTCCTATATAATGAATTCGCTAACTCATTGCCATTTGAAGCAACAATCTTTTTAGACTGCTTATTTATTTTTGGTATTGAAGTTCCTTTGATCTCTTCACTCACTGCTTTGAATTGCATTGGTATTCTTCCTCCCACAAACCTTTGACTACGCATGCTAAAACCTACCACAGTAGACTTGGAATGGCAAACATTGTGTAGCAGACATAGTAGATATACAGGGGCATTTTCAAAACATACGTATGGCACTAGACATCCAAAGTTGGCAGTAAGAAAATGCCTATTTTCAAAAGGAAAACCAACATATGTCTAGAAATTTTTTTGGAAAAATCCTCTATCTGGATGTCCAGGCCATTATAATACCCAGATCGCCAGGACGTCTATCTTTATACCACATTTTTGACCAAAATTTCGGCCAATTCTCAAACGTCCAAAACAAAACCAGTTGGACGTTGCAACAGAGCAGTGGGGCACCTTAGAGGGCATTGCTGTGAACTTCACATAAAGGGTGCCAGATAAACAGCTCACCAGAACTCCCTTATAGGTTATGGTGAGCCTCCCAAAATGTCCCCAAAACCCACTAAGGTTTTTGCAGCTCTACCTACAATATCTTGTGTGGGTCATAAAGCTGGCAAAAACACTCTTGAACAACTTAGAAGCATAGAAACATGACGGCAGATAAAGGCCAATTGGCCCATCCACAGTAACCATTATCTCTTTCTCTCTCTGAAACATCCCACGTGCCTATCTCAGGGCCGGCCAGACCGTGGGAAGAGAAAGAGAGGTAGGGGAAATGCTGCTGCTGCACAGGGAAGTGGTGTGGGGGGAGGGAAATGGAGGGGGAGGGAATGCTGCTGCTGCACAGGGAAGTGGGGGGAGAGAAATGCTGCTGCATAGGAGGCAGAGAGAGAGACAGACAGAAAGACAGACAGACAAAGGGGGCCAAGGAGAGAGACAGACAGAAAGAAAGACAGCGGAGGGAAAGAGAGAGACAGAAATAAAGACAGACAGACATATATTCTAGCACCCGTTAATGTAACGGGCTAAAATACTAGTTTTCATATAAAATGTCACACTTGCTTCATATTTTTCAGTGGTATAGAAAACATTTTCAAAAATTATAAAAGCCAACCTGCTGTATATTGCCCTGGCTGAATTTCTTCGTAAAAGCATTTTATAAATCATAATAAATAAATACATGCAAAGTGCACCAGTTCTCACAGGGAAAACATGTGAATACTTTCCATTTGAAAATTGCCTGAGGTAAAAAATACCCACAGAGATCTGAATCTGCTTTTTCTGTGGTTTATCCATTCTTGTCAGAAACAGCATGGTTTTGAAAATGCAGACAGATTCGTCTTATTGGATCCCCAGCCTTAGCCCATCCCAGGTACACCTCCAACAAACTGCAGATCAAGTGCATGTATTTATTTCATTAATATTCAGTATTTACACCCTCCTTTACAAAGCTGTGCTAGCATTTTTAGCACCGGCCGCCGTGATAAAGGCTCCGATGTTCATAGAACTCCTATGAACATATGAGCTGTTACCGCCATGGCCGGCGCTATAAACACTAGCGCGGCTTTACATAGTAATATAGTAGAGGACGGCAGATAAAGACCCAAATGGTCCATCTAGTCTAACCAACCTGATTTAATCTAAAAAATTGTTGGTTGGAGGGGGTTATTTTTTGGGATTTATTAACCGCCTTTATGAAGAGATTCACCCAAGGTGGTGTACAGCAGGTATAATTCAACATAAAACTTACAATTCTGTTAACAGCATAAATGAAATAAACATAAATACAATGAATGAGGTAAAGTCAAAATCAGTAAATTTAAACTTAATAGGACTAACATACTACCACTACTAGACAAACGCAGCACTGTACATTAAACAGTCAAGAGACAGTCCCTGCTTACTAGAGCTTACAATCAGCAGACAAACAGGATAAGTAGGGGAGGTTAGGGAGTTTCTCGGAGAGGGAATGATCAAACAGGCATGGGGGCTTTAGAAGCGAGTGGGAGTTAGGAGTTAAAGGCAATCTCAGAGAAGTGGGCTTTCAACCTAGATTTGAACACTACCAGAGATGGAGCTAGATGTATGGACTCAGTCTGTTCCGGGTGCGAGGTGCAGCAAGAGAGAAGGGACATAGCCTGGAGTTGACAGTAGAGGAGAAGGGTACAGATAGGAGAGACTTACCTGATGAGCAGAGTTCCCGAGGAGGAGTATAGGGAGAGATAATGCGGAGCTGCAGAGTGAATGCACTTGTAAGTCAATAAGTGGCGTTTGAACTGTAGGCGGAAATGGGCAGGGAGCCAATGAAGTGACTTGAAACGGTTTCAAAAATATACTTATTAACAGCACTGAAATTCAAATGAGATATAATACATACTAATAGGGAGACATAGTACTTATAAAGCATCTAATAAACGCAAATCGGAACATTATTATGTATGTATTATGAAGCAACATGCATACTTTTATCTAATATGGGGTGAGCAAGTGTCAAACTGCCATTTTACCCATGTAAATAGCCATTGAAATGGATAAATGACTTCTGAATATTGCTCTCAAATTTAACACCTGTCCATCCCCCTCCCTCTCAAAATAGGGCCCAACGTGGCTAACAAAATAAGAAATACAAAGTTCCTGTATTTTTATTAGTTCATAGGTATCATCAAATAAAACTTTATTGCACATAGGAGAACTACACTGAACAATATTTCGCCACAATAACTGACGGCTAAATCTTAACTCTGTTAGTACTACTCAATCTGTAACTTTTTAATCATTGTAAACCGCATAGAATGTCACGGTCCTGCGGTATATAAACTGTTATTATTAGATATGTTTTATATCCCTAAACAATGTATATACACCTTTCACATTAGCCTCTCTCAAAACTTTGGAATTCTGACCCGGAGAGGTTTAGCTTTGCAAACACATAATAGAATATGACAGGGAATCTAATTTTCTGGATTTCAATTTTGTGCTTTATCTGGAATAGGCTTCACAGATAATTTGATATTTGCAATTACCTGAATGGGGTTCAAGTAGAGTCCATTATGAATGAACAGCTTCTCGAGCCTACCAAAAAGAAACAAGACGTCCCTGCACTTCCCTGGGAGGTAGCTGTGTGGGGGCATCATCAGTCACACCAGAAACTAAGAAGGAGACAAAGTCGACCATAATGACAAACACTTATGCAAATGAGTTGTTAACAACTGGCCAGAAGTGATCAGGTCTTCCTGTGCCAGCTGGATCATTCGTCCATTGACAAGGAAAGGATGAACAGGCCCAGGAGGTGGTTTAAATGTCTCATTTCAGTTCGCTAAGTCAGAGAAGCTTTTCTTCCATAGGGATGCATAGAGTCATCACAGTTTAATACATCAAGCTCAGTCTATATATCTCTTGGGGTTTGAGAGATACTGTTGGAAATGCAACAATATATTTGATCAGCTTAAGATAAGCACAGCAGTCTGGGTGGGGGGTGGGGAGTTAAGATCTGAACTGTTGTCATGATCATTTGGACACACTGCTCCTTGTGACCCGGGGCAAGTAGTTTGGTCCCCCATTGCCCCAGGTATATTTGATAGATTATGAGCCCACCGGGACAGACACAGAAAAATGCTTTTGAGTACCTGAATAAATTAATGTAAACTGTTCTGAGCTCCTTAGAAAACTGAATAAATTGTGTGAAAAGTTTCAGCCTCTGATAATCAGAGCTGGTATTGTGACATCATAGTGCCTCATTCCACCAATGCCTAAGAGCCAACCTCATCAGTGATGTCACAATGGCTTGATTGTCCTTTACTTGGCTCACTTTTTCTACATTTTGATTTCTAGAGTGATGCAGTGGTTAAAGCTACAGCCTCAGCACCCTGACGTTGTGTGTTCAAACCCCACACTGCCCCTTGTGACCCTGGGTAAGTCACTTAATCCCCCCATTGCTCCAGGTACATTAGATAGATTGTGAGCCCATCAGGACAGACAGGGATAATGCTCGAGTACCTGAATAAATTCATATAAACCATTGTGAGCTCCCTTGGGAGAACGGTATAGAAAATTGAATAAATAACATGTTACAATGGCAAAATATTTCCATGAACATTGTCCTGGATTCTATATGTGACTCAAATGTGGGTACCCATAGCAGATGCGTGAGCCCTGCTCCAAGTTCTGGCTTGGGCCAGACCTGGCAACCCAGAGACGGAGAGACTTTTGTCAATGTCATTAAAAGTCCACTCGTACACCCCCTTACGAGTTACAAATATTGTGCTACTCAGTAACTAACAGTGGTCTCCTTTTACAAACCTGCGCTACGGATTTCTACCGCAGATCGGCGAGGTAAATGATCTGACAATTATAGGAATTCTCTGCACGTCAGAGCATTTACCTCGCCAGCCCATGGTAGAAACCTCTATCGCAGCTTTGTAAAAGCCAGCGTATGCTTTTCTATCATTAATGTTACAAAATTGTGGACAGAATTTTGTTCTTTACAAATGGTAGTACTCTTATAATACTAGCAATATTCTCACAAAAAAAATCATTGTATATGGAACTCTAGAACTGGGAAAAGACCTGTTAATTCTGTACGATTGAGAAATATTAAGGGGATAGCTGAACGACTTCTTCAGGATGTAATAACCGATAAGTGTTGCAATTAATCATTTTAACTTCACATTCAAATATGTTTATAACACCAGCTTTCCAATTACTTAATAACTGCAGCTTTAACTAAAATCACTAATATGCCATCAGCGTAATAAGCAAGCTAAACGTGGGATTAAAAGAGTTGGTCTAAACTCAACTATATCCTATTTAGCAGAACTGTTTTATGATAAATTGGATGTGCAATAAAATGGAATGAACTTTAAAGAGCAAGAAAGAGGGCTGCATAATAATAATAATAATAACAACTTTATTTTTGTATACTGCAGTGCCATAACAGTTCAGAGCGGTTAACAGAGTAAGAGACTGTACATAGACAGCAAAGTTACAAACAAGACAATCAGTTTAATTTAACAAGTCGGGAGTGGTCAGGATATCTGGAGGCATATCAGAGATACAAGGCAGGTTTAAAAGGAGGGAGTCAGAGAAATTTATCAAAGAGATAGGTTTTAATTGATTTCCTGAAAGTTTGATAGGAGGGTGAATTAGAGATGAGAGTGGTTAGACATTTATTCCATTTACACCTATCTTTAAAAAGGGATCAAGAGGTGACCAGGGGAACTACAGTCCGGTAAGCTTGACTTCAGTTCCGGACAAAATGGTAGAAGCGCTGATAAAAAAGACAGCATCTGTGAACACATAGAAAAAAATGGACTAATGAAAGTGAGCCAACATGGCTTCTGCAAGGGAAGATCGTGCCAAACGAACTAACTGCACTTCTTTGAAAGGAGAAACAGCTAGATGGACAAAGGAGAACCTATAGACATCATTTATCTCGACTTCCAAAAAGCCTTTGACAAGGTACCCCATGAGCGGCTGCTTAGGAAGCTGTGGAACCACAGGGTGGAAGGAGACGTACACAGATGGGTTAAACACTGGTTGGCAGGCAGAAAGCAAAGGGTTGGAGTAAAGGGTCAATACTCAGACTGGAGGAGGGTCACGAGCGGTGTTCCGCAGGGGTCAGTACTCGGACTGCTGCTATTCAATGTATTTATTAATGACCTAGAAACAGGGACGAAGTGTGAAATTATAAAATTTGCAGATGACACTAAACTCTGTAGCAGGGTTAGAATTGCGGAGGAATGTGAAGATCTACAAAGGGACCTGAACAAACTGGAGGAATGAGCGAATAAATGGCAGATGAACTTCAATGTAGAGAAATGCAAGGTCATGCAAATAGGGAAAAAGAACCCGATGTTCAGCTACAAAATGGGAGGATTAGTACTAGGGGAAAGTAACCTTGAAAAAGACTTGGGTGTGCTGGTGGATACAACAATGAAGTCAACGGCACAATGCGCAGCAGCCTCAAAGAAAGCAAACAGAATGTTCGGTATTATTAAGAAGGGTATTACAACCAGGATGAAGGAAGTCATCATGCTGCTGTATCGTGCAATAGTGCGCCCGCATCTGGAGTACTGTGTCCAATATTGGTCACCGTACCTTAAGAAGGACATGGCGATACTTGAGAGGGTTTAGAGAAGAGCGACAAAAATTATAAAAGGTATGGAAAACCTTTCATACGCAGACAGGTTAGAAAGGTTGGGGCTCTTTTCCCTGGAGAAGCGGAGACTCAGAGGAGACATGATAGAGACTTACAAGATCATGAAGGGCATAGAGAAGGTGGAGAGGGACAGATTCTTCAGCCTATTGGGAACCACAAGAACAAGGGGGCACTCGGAGAAATTGAAAGGGGACAGGTTTAGAACCAATGCTAGGAAATTCTTTTTCACTCAGAGGGTGGTGGGCACCTGGAATGCGCTTCCGGAGGTTGTGATAGGACAAAGTACATTACGGGGTTTCAAAGAAGGATTGGATAAATTCCTGAAGGATGCAGGGATTGAGGGATATAGGTAGAGGTAGAGATAGAGATAGGATTATGAAAGGGTATAGATAGAAGGATAAAGGGGATTGAAGGGTTTTAGACAAAGGATTCCTTACAAGTCATGGACCTGATGGGCCGCCGCAGGAGCGGACTGCTGGGCGCGAAGGACCTCTGGTCTGACTCAGCAGAGGCAACTTCTTATGGTCTTATGTTCTTATGCCTGCTTGGAATGCCAGAGATCTATCAAGGAATCTCTTGTAGACACAGCCCTTTAGGGACGGGAAGGCAAACAGGTAGGCATTACGTGTGCGGGTGGGGCCTGAAAGTTCAAGGTGATCCGACAGGTAGATTGGAGACAAGCCCGATAAGGTTTTGAAGTAGAGGCATGCAAATTTGAAGATGATCATTGCCTCTATCGGCAGCCAGTGCAGTTTTTTGTAATAAGGGCTTACATGATCTGATTTTTTGAGGTTGTAAATGAGGCGAACGGCAGCATTCTGAACGATTCTTAGGCGTTTGATGGTTTTCTTAAAGGATCCCAGGTATATAATATTGCAGTAATTGCAGGTATATAATCCCAGGTATATAATATTGCAGTAATTGCAGTAATAATGCTATCATAATGCACCAAAGAGGGGGCAAAACATATTTACTGTGAAATGACTCAATAGCATCACTTTTCCCTTGATTCAGGGAAGTCCAGAAGCATAAGTCCATAAGATAGCTTTATTAATATTCAAAATACTAACAGCTAAAGCACCAACACTCCTAGAACAATACATAATATCTTATACTCCCATAAGAACTTTAAGATTGGAGGACAAAAATCTTCTTTCTATTCGGTCTTTGAGAATCGTTTATACAAGACGGGATATTATCTTTGCGGTCAGAGTACCACAAATATGGAACTCGTTACCAGCTAATATTAGGGAAGAGAGGAGCCTTAACAAATTCAAAGGAGCACTGACGCATCCGACAAAGTTACCCCTTCCCTCTTGTTTTAATCTTTTTTGTCTCTTTTCTTTAAAATGAATTTGTAGTTCCAACCTTTTCCCCTTTTTGTACTTGTATGTTTGGTACACGTCTTCTTCTAATAAATGCAGCCCGTCTTTGCAGTTTCATATTTCAAAGCGATGTACGAGATTTGATCAAGCTTTTAATTAAACTTGAAACTTGCAGCATCACTCCCCAGGGCCCCACAGAAAATTTGCTTTATCCCAGTCCTGTTCCTCACTTTATTCAGCACCCACACACTCTTCTCCAAGGGAACAAGTTCTCTCTTAGAGGCAGAGATCTCTCTTTAAGGTCCAGATATATTGCTTATCATTTAGAACCCCCACCCCACCCCCTTTTACTAAGCTGTGGTTGAAGTTTCTACCATGACCCAGAACGCCAAATGCTCCGACGCTGATAGAATTCCATGAACGGAGCAGCATCGGAATATTTAGCGCCCTGAGACACGGTAGAAACCTCTACCATGGCTTAGTAAGGGGCGGGGTTGTTATTTAAATTTGTTAAAACCACATTTTTCATTATAGTAAGTCAAAGCAGGACACAATATATTTCCCTCATCACCATTATTACTAGGGTTAACAGACGTCTGAATTTATCTGGACATGTCCTCTCTTTAGAGGACTGCCCGGGTATCCGGACGTCTTTCTAACCAGTTAGGAGTTTGTGTGGATTTTCGGCTTGGCGCTGTGTCTGGGAGGGCCTCCGAGCATGCGACATCATTGCGTCACATCTGCACATGCTCAGAGGCCCTCCCAAACACAGTCATGAGCTTAATAGGAAGTTTGTAAGGGAGCGGGGCATTGTTGTCAGGTAGTTTTTCTGTCCTGAGTTTGTATAGCATTAAACATTATAAAGCATACATCCTATATATCCTTTATCAGTGGCTGTGGCCCCTTTCAATACAAAATATTTTGGAAGGTTTTGGAGGGCACCTATTCTCTTCTGCACAAATTAACAATCTCTTTGGAAGACAGGTGTTTCCTGGATGCTGGCCAAACCTCTTTCCTTCTTTCCTTTCAGGGATCCTCTGCCACACAGAAGCGGAATCTTTCTCATAGCATTTTTTTCTGTGGTTAAGTTGCTCACTGATGCTTCTCTCCCTCTCTTTCTCCTCCCCTCTGAATCTTTTAACTTGCTGTTCAAGTCCTGGGGCTGTAGGAGTTGCCGTACAGCAAAAGATTAGAGAAACTGGGCCTCTTCTCCCTCGAACAGAGGAGATTGAGAAGGGACACGATCGATGTTATGTATTTAATGGTATTTTAATATGTTTAGTAATAATTTTGTTAGTCATGTATGTTTCCCTTGACTTTGTAATTTTTAGCTGTACATTGCTTAGAATTTGGAATAGGCGATTAATCAAATCTTATAATATACTTGGAAACTTGGAACCATTCAAGGTATTGAAGGGATTAGACTTAGTAGATAAGGGCAAGTTGTTCACCCTCTCCAAGATAGGGAGAACGAGAGGGCACTCTCTAAAGTTGAAAGGGGATAGATTCTGTACAAACGTAAGGAAGTTCTTCTTCACCCAGAGAGTGGTAGAAAACTGGAACGCTCTTCCGGAGTCTGTCATAGGGGAAAACACCTACCAGGGATTCAAGACTAAGTTAGACAAGTTCCTGCTGAACCAGAACGTATACAGGTAGGGCTAGTCTCAGTTAGGGCGCTGGTCTTTGACCGAAGGGCCGCCGCATGAGCGGACTGCTGGGCACGATGGACCACTGGTCTGACCCAGCAGCGGCAATTCTTCTTATGTTCCTGAAATTTACTCCTCACTTCAATGTTCAGGCAGAGGGTTAGAGAGAATCTCTGACTGGTGCACACACTTCATGCAAAAAAATCAACTTGAAACTCAAGGGAAAACGTAACACTGGACATAAGTATCAAGTATCATCCTCTTCTTGATACACCGCTTGACAGAGACACAGCTAAACAGTTTACAAATCCAATACCAATAGATAAGAAAAGAAAAAAAAAAAGTTACATATCATTAATCAGAAAAGGAAAGTGGTAAATCTGGATGCCACAAAGCAGGATGTCATGTAGGAACCAGGGGTGCCAGGCCTATATCAAGACCCATGGTACATCGACAAATGCGTGCAGGACAATTGTGCTCTGTCAATCGTGCCCCGTCAAATGCATGCACTGACAAATATGTGCACGACAATTGCGCTAGTGTTAGGGTAAGGTTTAGATGAGGATCCCCATAATCCTCATCTAAACCTTACCCTATCTAAACCTTACCCTAACACTAGATACCACGTGAATATTTTAAGTGTAGTTGGGGGGGGGTTACTTCATAACCCTCAAAAAGACAAAATAGTATCCACTGTATGGAGCGCAATAGATGGCGTGTCATTGTCGTGCGCGCAATTGTCATGTATGTATTTCACAGGTCACAAAGACCCATATATCTTCTCATAGATGTACGATTTCAACTGCATTTTTGGCCCAATTCTGGAAATAGCACCTACTACAGTAGGTGCCCACCCTGTGTCAGTCATCGGTAGGCGCTGCGTCCAAAATCGTGTCTATTTTTTGTACAGACACCTTAAATGTAGGCCTGGACTGCCTTATGGAACTGGATATCTTGGAAGGGAGTTGTGGACAACTGGGTCTGGATCTCTGTACTTATGGGCCAGGGCCAGCACCAACACAGAGAGTGTGCCTTGACTCTGTGCTTAAGTCAATAAGTGAACTCTTAAGTGCCTTTGTTATTAATTGCAAATGGTATTTTTTTCATCCTTTTCTTTTTTAAAGAAAATATATTTTATGGCGCTGTAATTTACCTTTAATTTTAGAAATGTAATTTTGTTTTATATTCTGCAATTATGTATGTTTATTTTTATGGAAACCACTTTGTTTATTAATTATTTCTTTATTAATTGTCAATTTAAATTCAAGCTTAACATTTGTACAGAAAGCAATAGTCATAATAACATAAAATCATAAAATAAATTTTACATCCAATAAAGAAAACATTATTTAACTATTTAGGCTCAAGTCCTCATTCTAGATCCAAGCATTAGAAATAGCGAAAAATTAAAGAAAACAAGAATTTTTAGTAAGATGCTAAAAGCTGTAGCACTGAAAATGAGATCTCATAATTATATATAGGGTTCAAGATATTCCTCCATCCAGACGAGACGTAGCTACAAAAGTTGTCAATTGAGATGGTTCAAAGAATACATACTTAACAGAACGGTAACACACTATACATTTGCATGGATGTCTCAAATAAAAGGTAGCCCCCAAAGATGTAACCCCAGGTTTCAAAAGAAGAAATTGAAACCGCTTTGTTTAAAGGCGGCATATACATTTTTAAAATAAATAAAATTACCCTCTCTATTTCCGATATTGCTAAGTTCTCGATAGCCTTTCAAAACGTCAACTATCAAACAATAACCAACACTAACAACTATGGACCTTCCATGCGCCCATCCAATTATGGTATTAACCTTTCTGATTTTCCTATTAATCCTTTGGGAGAACAGTAATCAAAAACTTGTACAAATATGTATCACATTATATGCCCAGACACAGAACAATGTTTTCATTCTTCCAGCAATTAATTATTGTGATTAATGTAGTCCTCTGTCCCTAAGCCGAATTCTGTCACGAAGAGCTAGTCCATTGACTTCTCCTAGAATTATGTTGCATGTCTAATTAAAGGTGCCCCAGAAAAGCAGGGCATTTAGCCTTCTGTGTCAGGACGAAGAGACTGTTAATCAGAAAAAAAAAGCTTGCTTCACCGCCCCCCCTCTCCTTTTTTTTTTTTTTTTATTTGTGTTAATTTCAAATCCTCTCCCTGCATCAGTGAGCAGATGAGATCTTCAACCCGGCTTTCATCTTTCAGAAAAATGAATAGTGCAGAAAGAACATTATGAAATGAGCTGTTTCCGAAGTCAGTGAATGTGTCATTGGCTGTGACCGCTTCCAGAATGAATTTAGATTTACATCCGTTATCTTTTCTCTCCTTACTCACTCGCCGCACACTGTCTGCAGTCAGTCGACATGCCAAGCAGGGCGGATCATAATGAATCATGAAGGACAGTTCCTTGTACTCCAGTGACAGGGCCAATTGTACTACAAGTTGTTATGGGATTAAGTTGGTTAACATTATAAATTGTCTCATTTGACCAAAGGTTTAAACACCTAGACGCTTTTATGCATGCAATTTCATGAAGTATTTCATTTCCATTAGGCAGATGCTGCTTTGCAATGTTCTGAATCTAAAATCCTTCCATCACATCCATAGCTGTAGAAAAACAACTGTGACAACAGCAGGGCTCAAAACATGTTTCCGTCTTGGAAACTGGTATTATTGAAATCACTGATGTCCACCTATCATATAATGCCAAAACACTGGGGCTTCTTTTCTAAATTTTTTATGGGGGTAGGGGTGGGGGATGAGATTTTATATACTGCCTTTCTGCGGTTAGATCAAAGCAGTTTACATATACAGGTGCTTATTTTTTACCTGGGGCAATGAAGGGTTAAGTGACTTGTCCAGAGTCACAAAGAGCTGCAGTGGGAATTAAACCTAGTCTCCCAAGTTCACAGGCTGCTGCAAAAGTGACCACATTACATGCTCTAGGGCACTGTTCAACCCCTATGGACCGGCGGAAATAAAATAATTATTTTGTGGACTGGCGGTTGAAGAACACTGGGCTAAGTCGTGGGCCAGACCCTACCCATCTCCACCCAATCACCACCCCAGACCCCGCCCCCATAATAGTACTAATTGTAACACTATTTTTTCCATTCGTCATACATGCACACATAATGGTTAACCACATAATTAAAATGCACAAAGCACACTGTATGCTTCTCAACATTCATTCCTACTAGAACACAGATAACCCCATGCAAATATAGGACCAAAAACTTAAAGTAGTAATATATACAAAAGAAACCCTACGATTCAAGACTCTGCATGTAGTACAACAAAAGAAAAAAAGAAACAAATGCATTTCTTCCTGAACAGTGCAAAATAGACAGCAGATATAAATTCTCAAAATTGTCACAATTCAATCACTAAATTTAAAAATAAAATTGTTCCCCCTACCTTTGTTGTTTCTCTCTCTCCATGCTGTGCCTCACCTTCTGCCTTGCTCCCGCCTGGCCGTTTTATGCCGCCCCCGGTGTTATCTTTGGGCCGGCTCCCTCTTCCTCACTAACGCAGTGCACAAGGCTCCTCACATATCCCGTGCCTCATCCGGAAGCCTTCCCTCTGATGCCACGATGTCAGAGAGAAGGCTTCTGGTTCAGGCGCAGGATGCATGTATTTTCCACTGCCCATGGCTTTATGCACTCTGGCAGTGAGGAAGAGGGAGCCGGCCTGAAGAAAATGCCGCATTGATCGCACCGCGGACCGGCGGTTGAAGAACACTGTCTCGGGCCCAATGCAAGAAATTTCTGTGGACCGGCGGTTAAAGAGCACTGCTCTAGGGGAAGATATGGCTCAATGGTAGAGCTGCTGCCTCTGAAACCAAAGGTCATAAGATCAAATCCCAGTGCTGCCCCTTGTGATCCTGGGCAAGTCACTTAATCCTCCATTGCTCACTGCTTTGAATTGCCCAAGTCATAAAAAGGTGGTATACAATTCCCTTTCCCTTACATATATTTAAATATTTTGGCCCTAATTCTATAAATGGCATCTAAGTCCTAGACACTGTTTGGCATAATTGCCATTTATAGAATCTTGCCTAGAGCACCAGTAGACATTGAATCCTTAGGTGCCCTGCCATATAGGTCAGGATTTTCTTGGCCTGACTGAGTGCAACTAAGGTAGGTGCCTACCAGCGTCTAAGTCAATCCATGTCCATACTCTGCCCCTGACGTGTTTTTTTGCTACTTCAGCTTGCCTGCGGTGTTCTTTGCTAACATGTTTAAAGACAATAGACTGTTTTCAGTCCAATTCTTTATATGTGAGTTTGCAAACCATTGGACCCCTGAGGAAGGCATGTTCGCCGAAACACGGACTGTGTAGGGTCCGGTTGGATTTTGATCTCTGTATTTTTTATCATTGTACTTTTTAAATTGAATTTTCATGTTTTTATATGTCAGTGTATAATAAATTATCTCCAGAACATCTGTATCCACAGTTTTTTGTTTTTGTTTTCACCTTAAGCTCATCACATACAATCACACCCAAGTCCCACTCTTCCATCATGCACATAAGTTCTTCACCCCCTAATCTGTACCGTTCCCTCGGGTTTTTGCAGCCCAAATGCATGACCTTGCATTTATTAACATTAAATTTTAGCTGCCAAATTTCAGACCATTCTTCAAGCTTCGCTAGGTCTTTCTTCATGTTATTCACACCATCCAGCATGTCTAGTCTATTTCAGATTTTGGTCTCATCCGCAAAGAGGCAATTTTTACCCAACAACCCTGCAGTAACATCATTTATAAAAATGTTAAAAAGAACAGGCCCGAGAACAGAACTTTGAGGCACACCACTGGTTACATCCTTTTCCTCAGAGCGATCACCATTGATCACTACCCTCTGTCGCCTTCCACTCAACCAGTTCCTGACCCAGCCCGTTGCTTTGGGACCCATCCCAAGAGCACTCAGTTTATTAATCAGACGTCTGTGTGGAACACTGTCAAAGGCTTTGCTAAAATCTAAATACACCACATCTGGCGCACATCCTCTATCCAATGCTCTGGTCACCCAGTCAAAGAAATTGATCAGATTTGCCTGACAAGACCTACCTCGAGTGAATCCATGTTGCCTGCGGTCCTGTAATCCACTGGATTCCAGAAACTTCACCATTCTCCGTTTTAAAAGTGTTTCCATTAGTTTGCTTACCACAGAAGTCAGACTTACTGGCCTGTAATTCCCTACTTCTTCCTTACTTCCACTTTTGTGGAGAGGGACCACATCCGCCCTTCTCCAGTCCTCCGGTACCACTCCCGACTCTAGAGACTCATTGAAAAGGTCAGCTGAGCTTCCAGAACTTCCCTAAGTTCCTTCAGCATCTTCAGATGTACACCATCCGGCCCCATCGCTTTGTTTACCTTTATTTTAACTAGCTCCTCACGAACACAACCCTCTGAAAATCGATCAGGGTCCATTATTTCTCCATCTCTATTCACGTTTGTCTTCTGCGGTCCCACTCTCGGCGGCTTCAGCCTTGAACACAATAATTAGAACTGGAATCAATGAAGCAAATTGCCTACATTTTATAATTCAAGAAAACAAATTATGGAAACTATTTCAGGATAGAAGCTTATTGTCAATTGTTTTATGATGTTACCTGCACATTATAGTTTGTGCATTTTTATTATGGATGGTTTTGGTAAGCCACGTAGAATTATAGATAGTGCAGAATATGCATTTTTAAAATAAAGACATAAATTAAAATTAAGAAAGCAAATTAACCCCCTCTATTAAAGCCTGCAGTGTGGGCCAGCACGCCAATTGTTCTGGTGCCCATAGGAATTGAATGGGCAGTCAGCTGCATAGCTTTGTAAAAGGGGACCTAAGCAAACTATATAATTCCTACAAAGCCACAGCTATGAACATTTAGGGCCCCTTTTATCAAATCATGATAGAGGTTTTTACCGTGGGCCAGCGAGGTTAAATGCTCCAACGCTCATTCAGTTTCTATGAGCTTCAGAGCATTTACCTTTTGCTGCCCTCTGTAAAATCCTCTACATTAGTTTGATGAAAGGGGGCCTTAGTAAGGATCTTGCGGAATTTGAATATAACCAATATAATGCAAAGATACATATACACAGTGTACACAAAGTGGCATTTTCAAAAGGTCATCCATGTCAGAATGTCCATCTCACATGTATTTTCAAACATACAGTACAGCAGAATGAACTTCCATTTTACACAATGACACTTCCAAATATTGAACGGGCTCGCTTTTTCAGAAAATGGTGGGGGAAGGAACTTGATTCAGGGTATATATGGATAGTTTCTTGTGGGTTTTATTTTGAGAATTGGGTGGGAGAGTGGGGGAAAATTTAATTGTATATTAATGTCTGAAAGTTTGCGCTGGTCTTGTGATATTTAAATGTACTGAATTACTTGTTACACAATTGTAGTTAGAAAATCTAATAAACTAAACTAAACTAAGCCTTAAGTTTATATACCGCATCATCTCCAAAATAAGAAAATGGCTACCTAGACATCCATTCAGAAAAGAGGAGAGGTCTAGTGGTAAGTACAGTAAACTATAATCTAAGGCAGTGATTCCCAACCCTGTCCTGGAGGAACACCAGGCCAATCGGGTTTTCAGGCTAGCCCTAATGAATATGCATGAGAGAGATTTGCATATGATGGAAGTGATAGGCATGCAAATTTGCTTCATGCATATTCATTAGGGCTAGCCTGAAAACCCAATTGGCCTGGTGTTCCTCCAGGACAGGGTTGGGAACCACTGCTCTAAAGTACTTGGATTCAAATCCCACTTTAACTCTTTGGTTTTGTAACTATGAGCCTTTCAGGAATGGAAAAAATTTTACCGCACCTGAATGTTTGAAAACATTTTAGATATCTAACTTAAGTTCACTAGTTACCCATACACAGCTTTTAGATGCTAATTTCCTTTGTAGAATTCAAATTGTGCCCTGTGGTTTGCTGTCCCATATCTTCATTCAAACATGACCGCTTTGTTCCATGGAATTACTGGGGTGATGATAATAATAATAATTTATTCTTGTATACCGCCAAAGCCATAATAGTTCAAGGCGGTTTACAGTAAGAAGAACTGGACAATCAGTGAAAAAATCATCAGAAATACATACAAGATAAAAAGATAAAAAATTAAAACAATTAATCCTTAGGTTACAAAATCGATCAAACAACTGGATTGGAGAAAATAGACCCACATTTATTGATCTATTGGGTCAGTCCCAGGTTTCGACCTGTTTGTCTGACATTGCTATCTGGCTGGCTTGCTGCCATCTAAAATTAAACATGTCCAAGACTGAGCTCCTTATCTTTCCACCTAAACCTGTCTCTCCCTCCGTTTTCTATTTCTATGAAAATCACCCTCATCCTCCCTGTCTTGTCGGCTCACAACCTAGGGGTAATCTTTGACTCATGTCTCTCCTTCCCTTCACATATCCAACAGACTGACAAAACCTGTTTCTTTCTCTACAATTTTGCTAAAATTAGACCCTTCCTTTCTGAGTACAATGCCAAGACCTTCATTCATACCCTCATACCTCTTGCCTAGACTACTGCAACTTACTTCTCACTGGCCTTCCACTAAACCATCTCTCTCTCCTTCAATCTGTTCAGAACTCTGCTGCACACTTCATATTCCGCTATGCTCACATTACCTCTCTCTTCAAGTCGCTTCATTGGCTCCCTATGTATTTGCACATACAGTTCAAACTCCTTTTACTGACTTACTGAGCTCCGCAGTAGAGAATGACATGGGGAAAAATTTATCACCGTTCCCTCCCCGTCCCCGTGAACTCGTCCCTGCTTGCTTGGTCCCTGTCTCTGCCCTGTCCCCGCAAGCTCGGTCCCCATCCCCTCCCTGCAAATTGTCAGATCCCATCCGCACAAGCCTCGAATAGTTACGATTTTATACTGAGCTTATTTTATTAAAGTATAAAAAGAGACAATATTCTGTATAATTGTCATTTTATAAACACAAATAATACAGAGCAAGGATCAACAAAACCCCTGTCTCCCCTCCCTTTCACAAATATCCCCTCCACTATTGTGAAAATTGAACAAACTAAATTACTACAGGATGCTACATAGAAAAATCAAGCTAACAGAATACTTTAGTTACACATGGCAGGAATAGTGTTAGGGGAGAGAAACTAGGGCAACTGCCCCCTGGTCAGAGAGAGCCCTAAGCCAGCTGGAAGCTAAAGAAGCACAGCCTGGGCTTTGCAATCCCCAGTTATGTCTAATACCAGCTCAAGCAGGATACATATTTCAAATCTGAAATATTCTAATCACAAAATATAAAATAAATTTTTTTTCTACCTTTTGTTGTCTGCTAATTTAATTCTTCAAATCACATTGGTCTCAGGCTTTGGTTTTGGGTTCCTTCTGTCTTCAGCGTGGCATGGCTGGCTCCAGAAGGTAAAATAGGCACAAGAGGAACTGGGGAGGAGATGCCGAGTCTGACACGGGCACAATTATTTTTCACCACAGGAGCAAGACTTTTCACCACTCCCACGGGGCAGGTAAAAGATCTTGTCCCCATTCCTGCAGTAAACCAGTTGCAAATGTCTCCATTCCTGTGGATTTGCTGTGGTGATCACGGTTTACCGTGGTAAACGGTACCCGTGTCATTCTCTACTCCGCAGCTCCTCAGTATCTCTCCTCTCTCATCCCTCCCCACACTTCCCCCATCCCCCAGGCACTCCGCTAATCAGATAAGTCTCGTATATGCACGCTTCTCTGCTACAGTGGAATCCAGACTCCGTCCCTTCTACTTTGCTGTACCATATTCCTGACTCGATACGTCAAGCTCCCTCTCTGGCAGTATTCAAATCCAGATTCAAAGCTCATTTCTTTGAACCTGCTTTCAATTCCAGACACCAACCCATCTTCTTCTAAGCACCAGTATCTGTCTTATCATTCCCTCTGTAATTCCCCCACCTGAGCACAGTGTATTTCTTGTCTGTCTTGACTAGAATGTAAGCTCTTTTGTACAGGGGCTGTCTCTTCTGTGCTTTGATGTTCAGCGCTAGGTATATCTAGTAGCACTATAGAAATGATTATTATTAGTAGTAGTAGTCACTGTGGCCCTTAGAAATCTGAACAAATTTGAGTATATTTGTCCCCAAAATGACAAATAGATGATTCATACTTTCTGTGTAGTGATCTATTTATAAGGACACAAACAGCACTTTAGAAAAAAAAAAAAAAAAGCCAGACCTAGCAGCATCAATAATAATCTCACATAAAATAGAAGTTACAGGAAGAGAAAGAAAATTATGGAATGAAGCTTAAAGAAAACATTTTCATTTAATATTTTTTAGAGAAAGAAAACTATGAAAAATGAGACTAGAAGAAAATACAGATTTGACTATATTTATTTACATACACACCCACCTTTTACAAAAGCGTAGCATGGATTTTAGAGCTGGTTATGAGCATCAGAGTTGTTACCACCGCGGCTGGCGCTAAAAACCATGCTACGCTTTTGTGAAGGGGGGAGTGTTATTTAGGAGCTCTTTTACTAAAATGCATTAAGGGCCCCTTTTACAAAGCTGTGGTAGTGATTCTCCCACGGCAAATGCACCGAAGCCCATAGCAATCAAATTGGCTTCAGTGTATTTGCCGCGGGACAATCGCTACCTTGGCTTTGTAAAAGGAGCTAAATGCAAAGATGCCCAAAGGTGCCTATTAGGGTCATTTTCAAAACACTAAGATGTCCAAAAAATGGCATAGACAGCATTTGGACATTTTTGTCCAAGTGCCAATATTTAAAACCGTCTTTCTGAATGTCTTGTAAGGTGTTTTAGCCCCTGTGAGGTTCATAATCGAAAAAGAAATGTCTAAAAACCCACCTAAAAATCGGCACTTGGAAAACCTAAAAGACAGGTCGTCCAAGTGCTGATAATTGAAACGGGTTTTTAGATATATTCAGATACTTTTTAGGCCTCTGAATGCTGCTGTACGCCCAGAGCTCAAAGGGGCGTTTTTGGAGGAGTGGTTAGGGCAGGAGGAGGGCCGACCTAGACTTAGTCGTCCTGCAGAGATAATCAAAAGTTTAACGAAACTTCCTAGACGGAACTTAGACCTGTTTTTAGATTGCCTAAGTCACAACTTATATGTGCCCAGAAGCTATCCAAAATGACTAGATAACGTTAGAATTGACGTCGGGTGGTGAGAATTGGTCGGCTCCGTGCTCGGAAAGATAAGCAGGGAGAGACAAGAACTCGGTGCCAGCCTGTTCCCCCGATTGCGGTGGTGTTAGCCTATTCCCCGGTGGTGGCGGTGGTAGCCTATTCCCCAATGGCAGTGACTCGGGGGAGGGCAGTGAGAAGGGAAGCATGTTGGAGACCCCTGCTTTAGGCGAGCCACAAGCCGCACTCAAGTGGCTAAAGAGCCGCAGTTTGCTGACCACCGACATAGGCCAATGTGAAGAAACACCACCACAAGAGAAATCATAGGGGGTAAAAAAAAAAAAATTTCTGTGGGACAGATAATTGCAATTTCCAAAGAAACACATTTTTCACATACTTGCCAAAGGCCTACAGCCCTATACTGCAACCACCACCACAGCCTGGGATGCCTCGTTGCTTGGTTCCGGTGCTTGTGGGCGAGCTGCAGGGCAGAGTGAGCCATGCGCTCCGGATCCGGGCTGAAAGGGAGAGGAGGGAAGCTGAGATCACGAGATGAACAGCGCAACCCGGCAGCCACTAATGCCACCTAGAGACGCAAGCCAAAGTGGGCGGAGGGATGCTGAGACTGGGAAAAGCACAGCGCCACCAGGAGGCCGTTTGCCGACATTTCCTCTGACGCAAGTCAATTACAGCACTCGCGGTCTGTACGCGATTGTCCTCTCTACAATCGGAAAACTTGTGGAGAGGAGAGATCGCGGGCCGCAAAATAATCCCTGGGGGGCCGCATGCGGCCCACGGGCTGTGTGTTTGTGACCGCTGCTATAAGTCATGCAGGCCAGTCGGGTTTTCAGGCTAGCCCTAATGAATATGCATGGAGCAGATTTACATGCCTGGCACCTCCATTATATGCAGATCTCTCTCATGCATATTCATTAGGGCTATGCTGAAAACCCGACTGGCTTGGGGGTCCTCCAGGACAGGGTTGGGAACCACTGCTTTAGGAGCTTGGGCGGTAGGGGGTTACCTAATGAGTTTGTGATGGATAAAGCTGCAGCCAACTTGTTTTACCCCTTATGCTTCTCTGAGCTGTGTTGGGAAGGAGGGAAGAGGTCATTCCCCGCTACCTCCGTTATAGGCTTCATATTTCCCCTTTGCAATCTTATGAAGTGACTCCTGCTGAGCAGGTCAGAATCTCAGAGCTGTCACAGGAACAGAGAAGTGACAGATTCTCTTTTCACTTTCCACCAGCCGCTGTGCTCTCCTACAGGTTGTTTCACGTTGGTTTACCCATTCAGACCTACAGGGGCGTGAGCTCCTCCTCCTCACTCCCTGGTACTTTTGTCAGCATCAGATGCCTTCACAGAATGAGTGAAGTGTGATCTATTTATCTGCATATTTTGACAAGTAATGCATCTTCAACTGTATCCGAGCAGCGGGATTTTGCTCTAGGTGAAAGAAGTAAAACGAGAAAGCAGTCTGCTCTTTCTCCGACGGTGGGAGAACCAGACAGGCAGCAGTATTGCAGAATGAGCCATAGAATCCAGGAGTGTGGATTGAACTTCTTTTTTTAAATTCATTTTGGGATCCTTTTACTAAGGCGCACTAACCGCTAACGCATCCATAGAATATAATGGGCGTGTTAGCATTTAGCGCTAAATCGGCTAGCGTGCCTTAATAAGAGAGGGGGTTTGTTCTTTCTGTTTTCATTTTTATTGTTCCATAGAAACATGATGGCAGATAAAGGCCAAATGGTCCATCTAGTCTGCCCATCTAGTCTGCAGTAACCATTATTTCCTCATCTCCCTATTGGCTAAGGCTCTTTACACCTGCTTTATGATGTCATAGAACATTGTTTATAGAAACATGATGGCAGATAAAGGCCAAATGGTCCATCTAGTCTGCCCATCCGCAGTAATCATTATCTCTTTCTATGGTGCATTTCAAAAAGAAATTAAGACTGCATTGTTTGACAGATTTATTTCCTAAACAGAAGTCATACTAAATCTAATAATTCTATACGGATTATCCTTGAGAAATATGTTGTTCTTTTACTATTTGTAAGAAAGAAAGAAAGAAAGAAAGAAAGAAAGAAAGAAAGAAAGAAAGAAAGAAAGAAAGAAAGAAAGAAAGAGGTGGTCCAGCCTCAGCCTTTGCATCTGAATACTCTTTTCCCCTCATCTGTTGGTACATGGGGCAGGAACGATCCTTAGTTCCCTCAACCCCCTCTGGTGCTGGTTCAACAAAGAATGTTCACCATTATATTTTATGGATCAGGCCACTTAGCTCTATTTACATTAAGTTTCAAGTTTTATTACCATTTGATGAATCGCTTATACAAACTTTCTAAGCGATGAACAACTTTAAAAGCCACTAGTTAGTGGTCCCACAGATAATCGGGTATAAAACTAACACTCCCCCCTCCCCTTTTAGAAAACCACAAAAGCAGTTTTTAGCACAGGCTGGCACGCTGAATGCTCTGCTCTATTCCCGACGCTCGTAAGAACTCCGAGAGTTGGGAGCAGCGCAGATCATTTAGTATGTCAGCTAGTGCTAAAAACCACTTTCGCAGTTAGAAACATAGAATATGACAGCAGAAAAGGGCCACGGCCCAACAAGTCTGCCCACTCTAATGACCCAGTCCCCTAAGTTCTTCCTTGAAGTGATCCCACATGCTTATCCCAATTTTTCTTAAAATCTAGCACGCTGCTGGCCTCAATTACCTGCAGTGGAAGATCATTCCAATGATCAACCACCCTTTCGGCGAAGAAATACTTCCTGGTGTCGCTAAGAAATCTCCCACCCCCTGAGTTTCAACGGATGCCCTCTTGTTGCCGTGGGTCCTTTAAGGAAAAAGATATCTTCCTCCACCTCAATACGGCCCGTGACATATTTGAACGTCTCAATCATGTCTCCCCTCTCTCTGCATTCCTCGAGTGAGTATAGCTGCAACTTACCCAGCCGTTCCTCATACGGGAGATCCTTGAGTCCCGAGACCATCCTGGTGGCCATTCGCTGAACCGACTCAACTCTCAGCACATCTTTTTGATAATGTGGGAGGTGGGGTAAATTTGCTAAGGCATTTTAAACTGCTTTTACCAGAAATAGGCAGTGCATAAACAGAATTCACGTCAAAACCCACCCAATCTCATTAACCCCCCCCCCACACACACACACACATACACAACTCTTTTACAAAACCACAGCGCGTTTTTTAGCACCAGCTGTGGCAGTAACAGCTCCGATGCTGGTAGGAATTCTATGAGTGTCGGACCTGTTATTGCCGCAACCTTAACTAAAAACATGTCTCACAAATTAAAAAAAGACTCCGGAGATTTCCCAGAATGTAGCAATGACTTTCCACTAACTACCGGTATATCTAGGGATCCTTTTACAAAAAAAGTTTCATAAGCGCTAGCATATTTTGTGGGCTTCGATGGCAACTTCGGTGATGGGGAATAGTCGCCTTCTACTACTGTATAGGCAAAACAGATAAGGGTGGGCTTTGACAGCAACTCCAGTAGCTGGAAATAGGGCTAGTACAGGGCAGACTTTTTTTTTTGTTTGAGCCCTGAAAATGGCAAGGATGGATCAGGAGCAAGTGTTTGCATTTTATACAACATTTGCGTTGCAGAGCGGCCTGACTAAACAGGAAACCCTCCTAAGGAATTAGACCAGGGATGGGCAACTCCGGTCCTCGAGGGCCGGAATCCAGTCAGGTTCTCAGGATTTCCCCAATGACTATGCATTGAAAGCAGTTCATGCAAATAAATCTCATGCATAGTCATTGGGGAAATCCTAAAAACCCGACTGGATTCCGGCCCTCCCTGAATTAGATGATCTATCAAATGGGAGCTCTAAAGTTCAGTCGCAGATGCGGCAGTAAGGGTTGCTGGACGAGCAACATATCCAGTAATTAGAAGAGTTTCCGTCTGCGGTGAAAAAGCTGCAAGAAACCAGCACAGTTCTGGTTAAAGGTAACATTGGCCCTCATAATCGACTGGAAGCCTTAGAAATTTGCTTCTTAACATCTTGCATTTTAACATCTTGCATCTCAGATTCTGTCTATGCCTCCAGTACAGCTGTTTTAATAAATATCTTATAGAAGTGCCCATAGCATAAAACTCTTATTGTCAAGGGTGGGAGGAGAAAAGAGGGAGTGGAGGATAGTGATTTGAGGAGCATCTCGGATAATTAATTCTTTGGATGTTACCGAAATATTAGAACAGGATTGTTCGAGTTCAGTCCTCAAGGGCTACAAACAGCCCAGATTTTCAGGATACTTTAATGAATTTGCATGAGCTGCATTTGTATGCAGACCTGAGATTGCTGGTTTTAAGAAAGGATTGAACAAGTTCCTGGAGGAAAAGTCCATAATCTGTTTTTGAGAAAGATATGGGGGAAGCCACTGCTTGCCCTGGATCAGTAGCATGGAATGTTGCTACTCCTTGGGTTTTGGCCAGGTACTAGGGACCTGGATTGGCCACTGTGAGAATGGGCTAATGGGCTTGATGGACCATTGGTTTGATAACAAGGTCTGAATGAGTGAATTTGCCTAGGATTATTTTAGGATGTTTTGCGATTCAGAACTGCATAAGATTTCCAATAATGTCATGTCTACTGATGTGTTGCACAAAATAATTTCTTAAGCATATTTCAATGAGGGAAAGGAAGACATTTTATCTAATCTAATCTGGTATTTTTGAGTCATGCTAAGCCTAATCCTTTCTATTGAAAGACTCCTTTGAAATTTGAATCTCTTCTCTAATTGACTATTCCAGACAGGATTCCCATTTCCTATTGGTGTATCCGTCTTCCTGTCCTATTGATTTATTGGAGTTCTCCCTCTACCCTCTTGTTTGTCGTACGTCAGATAGTCTCTCGCATGTCCTCCATTTATAATTGTATATATAACCCCATTTTTATGAAGTCTGTACACCGCGTAGAATTACGATAAGCGGTATAACACATTTTAAAATAAACTTGGTAAATCAGTTAACACATGGTCACACGCGCACTGACTAATTAGGGCACGATTAGCACAGGAGCCCTTACCACCTACAAAATAGATGGCGGTAAGGGGTCACACGCAAATGACCATGTGAACATTGATGATGGGAAGCCAAATTGTGGCCATGTTAGAGCCATGCTGAAAAGTGGCCTCTGCATTCAGGAAATCCACTACTAAAAATAGTTCAGTCCAGTTTTTAGCATGGCTTTGTAAAAGGGCCCCTATGCATATAAGAACCTGAAATCTTGTAATTGTAGCCATGCAATTTTCTTAAAGGCCCTTATCTATGCTGAAAATCAGCTTTATACATAGCAAAAACTATGAGGTTCATAATCAAAACGGAAATATGTCTAAAACCCCACCTAAATCGGCACTTGGACGATCAAAAAAAGACAGGTCATCCATGTGCCGATAATCGAAACTGGTTATAGACATATCTAAAATCAGCTTAGGCCTTTTGCCCCGCTGCAGTATGCCCAGAGTGAAAAGGGGCATTTTTAAAGGAGTGGTTAGGGCGAGATGTGGGCCGACCTAGACTTAGTTGTCCTGCAGCGAAAATTGAAAGATTAACGAGACTTCCTTAGACGGAACTTTTACGTTGTGACTTAGATGATTTAAAAACAGGTCTAAGTGCCCAGAAGGTATCGAAAGTGACCAGATAACCACTGCAGGGACAAAGTACATACAACCACACACTCCCCCAGTGATTGCCGACTCCGCTCCCCCGCCATAAAAATCGGAATAAAAAAATATATACCTGCTTCCAGAACATCAGCTCCTGGCATAGGAAAGCCTAGTAGACCTGCATAGTGGTGGCTTAAGTAATCTGGGGGGTGGGCTACTGAACCATAGAGAGGAGGACCCAGAGATCCAAGAGCCACTCTAACCACTGCATTCATGCTGAAAAATGTGCACCCACCAAACCCCCCAAAAACCCTACTGTACTGCCATATAGATGCCACCTGCAGCCATAAGGGCTATTGGGGGTAGTAGACAGGTAGATATAGTAGGTTTTGGGGGTGTTTGGGGGTGCTTCACCATGACCTATAAGGGAGTTGTGTTGAGATGTTTATGTGGCACCCTTTTTGTGAAGTTCACAGTAGTGCCCTGTAAGGTGCCCCACTACTCTGTTGCCATGTCTGGGTGGCCAGTCCATCACTTTGCTGGTCCCTCCCACATCTAAAAGGTCTTTTTCTAGGCATTTTAGGCTTGGACAATTTTTTGGACGAGAATGGGTATAAAGATAGACGACTTATCAGTCTAGGCACAATTCTCCAAAAAATATATATTTTGGATGTATTTTTTGAGAATGGACTTTGGACTAGCGACTTAAGCCTAAAACGGACTTAAGATTTTTTTCTTTTTAAATTATGCCACTCCAAATATCTCTACCTCATTATAACATAAGAACAGCTATATTGGAGTGGCCAATCTAGGTCACAAGTACCTGGCAAAAACCCAAATATTAGCAACATTCCTTGCTACAGATCCCAAGGCAAGAATTCATTTTATTTGCTCTAAAATCTAAGCCAAATAGTTTTAATATCTATCATTGACAAGAACAACTCAGTAGCATAGTTACATTATTGTAAGGAAATATAAAATTCAACCCATATTAATAAGTCAAACAAAGTTGCATCTAGGTAAAGAAATAAAACAAATGATATACTGGGGGTTTTTTAAAGATGAAAAATAACACAAATCAACAGCATTAATCATTCATTACTTTCTTTAGTATTCCGAGATACAGAAGTCTTTTATGCCTGACAGGACAGAAAAATCTTTACTACTGAGGTCTCAGTTCATTAATTATACTTAAGGGTAACTGCTAAATATCTTGGGCCTTACTAGAATAATATTAAAAAAAAAAATCAAACATAAGATTCTCTTTGATATATGGAAAGTAGTATATCACATACGATGCTATGTTCCCAGAGCAAACTAATTTACAACAAACTCACAAGCAATCATCAATGAGTTGGAATTATATATATAACTAATCTTTAAGCCCGTTACATTAACGGGTGCTAGAATAGAGTGTCTGTCTGTGTTGTTTTATCTCTCTCTCCTTGGCCGCTGTCTGTGTCCTTCTGTCTCCCCCCCCCCCCCCGAGCAAAGCTGTCTGCCCCAGCACACACCTCCCACCCAAAGCAGCCCCTTTTCCCTCCCCCTATCTCTCCATGCCCCTTCTGTCTCCTCCCAGCACACCCCTCCCCCAAAAGCAGCCCCCTTTCCTTCTCCCTGTCTCTCCATGGCCCCTTCTGTCTTCCCCCCCCCAGAGTAAAACTGTCTGTCCCCAGCACACCTCCCCCCCAAAGCAGCCCCCTTTCCCTCTCCCTCTGGCCCCCTAAATTAATCCCCCTGCTTACCCTCCCTCCATCCCGGCGTCTTCTGGCCTGCTCCTCTTCAAAAGCAGGCCGCGATCGTGGTGGCCGGCCCCAGCAAACTTTGCAGGCCGCTCGAAGCTTCAAAAATCCCACGGCTTTACAAAGGTGAGCAAATCCACTGTCCGACAGAGGGCTCCGTTTGAAGCTGTGGCTCTCATTGAACTGCCAGTTGGCCGGCCCCCTTACCAGAGTTAATTTTCAGTTTACAGGTGCTGCCTGCGTCGGAGAAGACTTCCGTTAGAGGAGCCACCAGGGCACCTTTAAACTTAAAAATAACTCCGGCAAGGGAGCCGGCCAGACCGCGGGAAGAGAAGGGGGAATGGAGAAATCCTGCTGCTGCACAGTGAAATGGAGTAGGAGGGAATGCTGCTTCGGCTTCTGCACAGGGAAGTGGGGGGAGGAAATGCTGCTTTGGCTTCTGCACTGGGAAGGGGGGGAGGGAAAAAACTGCTGCTGCAGAGAGAAATGGAGAGGGAGGAAATGCTGCTTCGACTTCTGAACAAGGAAGTGGGGGGTAGGGAAAAAATACTGCTGCACAGGGAAATGGAGGGGGAGGGAATGCTGCTTCGGCTTCTGCACAGGGAAGTGGGGGGGAAGGGAAAAAATATGCTGCTGCCAGGGAAATGGAGGGAGAGGGAATGCTACGGCTGCTGCACAGGGAAGTGGGGAGGGAGACAGAAAGAAAGGAAGAAAGACACAGGGGCAAGGAGAGAGACAGACAGAAAGACAGCGGGAGGAAGAGAGACAGAAAGAAAGACAGACATATATTCTAGCACCCGTTAATGTAACGGGCTTAACGACTAGTGATATATAATGATGTATAATGATATATAATCTAGTAAGGCCCATATATATTTATATGTAGTAATATATATTTATTTCTAGTAAGGCCCAAGAGATATATATATATATATATATATTTACAACAAACTCAAACAATCATCAATGAGTTTGAAATGTGTATATATACATTTCAAACACATTGATGATATACATACACACACACACACACACACACGTCCTCCTCTCCGCCCTTTTCCCACCCCCACTACCACGCGTGCGTGCCTCTTCCCCTGTATCTCTTTAATGTTTGCGGTACGAGCAACAACTCCAACCTGCGGCCTGCGCCAACATCGGCCCTTCCTCGGTAATACAAAGACGTTAACTCATTCTCATTTTTGGTTTCCATTCTTTTCCTAATAATTCCTAACATTCTACTTGCTTGCTTTCGCTGCCACTGCACACTGAACCGAAGGTTTCAACGTATCATCGGCCTTTCTGATTAGAAAGAAAATCCTGCCGTGAAAAGAGTGATGCAGACAGACCCTAGAGTTTAACATAGTTTTAGCCATAGTCCTAACCAAATAATTCTCGAAACAAGCATCAGTTTTTAAATCAGGTATATGCAGTGGTGGTCCATGAGATCATATATTTTCAAATAAATAGACCTATGCAGATATTGTATCTAAAGTCTAAGCAATTTTACTATGGTTAAAGGGTATTTATGTTCTGATGCACCTAAAATTGAACATGTCAACACTAATGCATTTTTCTGGAAGAATCACTACTTTCACCATAATTTCAATGGAAAATGTGTGTGCAAATGCAGTAATAGACATATTTATAACATCAAAAGGATTCAATTTTCTTTTCAATCACGCCACAGTATGAATAGCTTTTTCTATTGAATTTAACAATAAGGCACATTACCATCGTCTACAGGATGGAGTACCTCTGCTCGCTCATATGAAAGTATGTCAAACAATATATAATATATCTCACAACAGCTCTGGGTTAACTGCTCTTTTACATTGGTTTGTTTCCGATTTACTTGTGTCAGCAAAATGCCATTTTTATTTAATTTTAGCTGAAAGTCAGCAGTAGTCGAGGCTCTGTTTAAGTCTTAATACTATTAAAAGCAAATAGAAATGTTAAGGGTACGTGATGGCCTTCTGTCGTGAATTAAAACAGATCCGAGTCCAATGTAGATGCACTGTCTTGGAAATGAGCTTGTCTATAGCTTCTGCATAAGATTCTTAGCTAAACAGCAGACAATAAGGTGACATCCCAAGCTCTATTAGACATAAACACAAGACCCATTTCCACAGTTACAAGTATCCGGCCACAGCGCTTTGGAAAAACTGAGCACTGCACAATCCAAGAATGTAAAAACCTTTGAAATCAAAATGATAAAATATTTTGACACGACTTGAACATCTTGGCTTCCTTTCCCACTACAAAGACATTAAAAACTGCTCCATCACCTCTCTGTCTCCCGCCCAACCCGCCCTCTTCCTAGCCCTGAAATGCTTTCATGTGTTCCTTATATATACTGATATTTGTCAATATTTGCTTATTTCTGATCGGAAGATGACGGGTTACCTTCGAAAGCTCATCATAAAATGCATGCAGTTAGTCCAATACCAAAAGGTATGACCTTATTTCCTTTGGGGTTTTTTTTGTTTCGTTATATTACCTTGGAGAGTGGACTAACACAGTCACCACACCCTAAGAATAGCCTCACTGGGTCAGACCAATGGTCCATCAAGCCCAGTAGACCGTTCCCACGGTTGCCAATCCAGTACCTGGCCAAAACCCAAAGGAGTAGCAATATTCCATGGTACCGATCCAGGGCAAGCAGTGGCTTCCCCCTTGTCTTTCTCAATAGCAGATTATGGACTTTTCCTCCAGAAACTTGTCCAAACCTTTCTTAAAACCAGCTGCCACCACTTCACTAACCCCCCCCCCCCCTTTTACAAAACCACGGAAGCAGTTTTTAGTGCAGGCCGACACACTGAATGCTCTGTGCTACATCCGACACTCATAGAGTTCCTATGAACGTTGGGAGCAGCGCAGAGCATTCACAGTGCACCGGCCTGTGCTAAAAAAACAAAAACAAAAAAAAACAACGCTTCCGCAGTTTTGTAAAAGGAGGTGGGGAGGGATAAAGTATCTGGCAGAAACCCAAATACTAGCAATATTCCATGCTACCAATCCTAGGGCAAGCAGTGCTTCAATAGCAGAATGGAATTTTCCTCCAGGATCTTATCCAATCCTTTTTTTTTTTTACACCCATCTATGCTAACAGCTCTTAACACACTCTCTGTCAATGAGTTCCAGAGCTTAACTATTGTTTGAGTGAAAAAAAAAAAATCTTCCCATTTGTTTTAAAGGTATATCTGTGTAACTTCATTCAGTGTTCTCTAGTCTTCATAATTTCTGAAAGAAACAAATGGGAATGGCCTGTCAACAGTAACAGTAAAATCTTGCTGTGCAAAGGTGTCACGGTCAGACATTAGTGACGGGTAGCCCACCCATTTTTCTTTCATCGTCGCATTGGTTTGGTTAGTCTTCACGTCTATGCTTTTAAGAGTGTGCCCTCTTTACACTATGATCGGCAAATGAAAACCACAAAATATCATGTTTCTTCCGATTTCTTTCATTTAAAGACATGCAGCAACATGGAATATGTCTTTGAGATATCCTGTGTCATTGTAAATGACAACCCTTCCCTATCAGACATTCTCTGCTTTAGCAAATTCATTGAAAACTAGGACTGCTGCATTCCCTTGAGAGGCAAGTGCAAGCAGAGGCAGAGCAGAGAAAAAGAGTACAGGATTGGATATGCTAAGGAAACTGACTCCATGCATAAAATAGGTAGACTTGGGTTAGATTGGCAGATAGGCCAGAGACATAAGACAAAGTTTTATTTTATTTTTCTTTCCAGCTTATGATTTATCTTTAATCTTATCTATTGTTTTGCCTTTTGTCTTTGTTTTGTTCTCTTTCTATCATTTAAATTTCTCCAGAATTCTACTGTTCAACGTCTCCCCCTTCTGCTTCTATTCCTTTCTCTCCTCTCTTCTACCTTCCAAAGTATTTAGATCAATGCTGTCTTGTTAAAATGTTTATTTTATTTTTCCTCTAACTCTACTTTTCACTTCTCTATTACCCTCCAGGTACTTTAGTTAGATTGTGAGCCTTCGGGACAGTAAGGGAATTTTTCAAGTACCTTTCCTATTTCTAATCTTAATGTATATTTTCTGTAAACCGCTTAGAACCTAACGGATGTAGCGGTATATAAGAAATAAATTACATTACATTACATTACATAACACCACCTATGCACAGCAGGATTAGATAGAGACTGTGAAAGGGATAAAGGACATCGCATGTGGATAAGGTATATATATAACTCAGCGGTACTTACCTGCCCCAATTCAAGTTCCCACACGCAGCCACTGCATCTGAGTGCCGCAGTCCGACAGCACACCAACAGGATGGCAAAGACTTAGGTTCAGATGTCTGCATTCCACCTGCTTCACAATCCTGCCCTGTGCCCACACATCCGACCAATGAACAAGCTGGAGGAAACACTACCCAGGTCTAGTGTCACAAAAGAGAGCCAGAGAAGGCCGACAAAGTGGGATTGGGGAAAAAAAAAAAGATCCTAGACCTGCAGGACAAACATTTAATAAGTGGCAAAAAAAATATGCCCTACAGGAGGAAAGGATCTGCCAGTAACCTAAAGATGCAGGGGGAACACATATGCTCACAAAAACAGCACATGCGAGTATGGCCAGACAACACACGCTCCACACAGAGCAGACTTGAAATTTTCATCTCACAACACAATACCCTTTGCTCCCGCCATCATTTAAGTGGGAACTTGTCACCAACACCCCTCAGAGCGGAGTTGAAAGATAACAAAAATTCACTGATCTAGCGTGTCCCCTATAACCAGGGGTATCTTCAGGATTTCCACTTGTCCCTAGGCGCCTACCTGGGTCATGGGGAGCATAGGTACGTATTTGCTTTGTTCATTAATGCAAGCTCAGACACCAATCATGAATCAGAATGACTTTTATTCTGACCCCAGCGGTCAAATGTATAGCAAACATAACATTCAGCCTGAAGCAAAAAAAAAAAAACAGTTTTCAAAGAAATACAGGCAAAAGAAAATGGATACTTCTAGCAAACAGCACCAATATTGTTAAGAGCTTTAACTAGCTCCAGCCCAGCACTGCAGTAATTATAACAAACAGTATTTTGAGGAAAACAAAAGACAAATGAACTGGACCTGCATGAGACCATACATTCTGGCTTAGTGGGCAATTTAAAAGCTGTTTTCAATAAAACAGAACTCCTTCTCTATGGCAGTAATTTCCAGGCAGAAAATGATATTCACAGAAAAAATGGAATACAGGAGTTTTATAATTCAGTAGCTGACAGTTTGAATAATCCCTGAGCACCAAGCTGGTAAGTTCTGCATAAGGCTCCTTAGTCACTGTAGTACACATGGGTAGGCAGCACAGCTGAATGAGATTTGATTGCTTCTCGGCAACGGCAAACACAGTGAGATTTCAGCATATAAAACATTCACTTTGTCCCAGTGTTCTTGGTTCCAAATTAAACATAAAAAAGCAGGCTGCCAAAATGCCAGGAAATATTGTTCAACTCAAAATTTAAGAACCAAAACATAAAGCAAACTTTGCTAGGCAAAAATCCACTAGCTGCAACACATCTACTCACTGGTTTAGTTGGTTTCCATCAGCTCTGCTTGGCTCTCTGTGTTAGGGCCAGCTTCCTGGATTTCATTTTTCATAGAATCCTCTGCAGCATGGAAGTTGGAAGTAGGGAAACTTTTTTCCATTTCTTCCATGGGCCAGACCAAGACCCCAGGGTCTGCCTGCTCACTCCCAAGGCTCCTGCCTTGCTTCAGCCTGTTGGAGTGCTTCTGCCAGGTCACTCTCCACCTCTCTTCCTGTTTCACTCAGCCTGCCTCTAACCAGCCCAAAGCCACTCCCCTTCAGCCTGTAGAAGGGGGATGGGCTTTGGTTTCACTGCAGGCTGCCTCAGCCCTAGCTTCCCCTGTCTGTTTTGCCTTAATCTTACAGGCACAATCACCTTGGCTTTAGCTGCCCTATCTGGTGAACTAACAGAATACAAATGCTGAGATTCTGCCTGCTCCTGATCCAGATCACCACTGCTTTTATAACATGGACAAGGGAGGTCAGACTCAAAGTTGGTCACTAGAGATGATCTGGTCAGCTCTTCTGCACAGGATCTTCTTGGCAGTTCTAGGTGCAAAACCAGCACGGATGCTTGGTTTGTCACAGTACACAGAGCCCACAGAAGTTAAGAGGTGATAGGCTCCAAAGTAATCTGAGGAAATACTTTTTTATAGAAAAGGTGGAAACAGAGACTGTGTCTGAATTCAAGAGGGCCTGGGATAGGCACATGGGATCTCTCGGAGAAAGAAAGAGATAATGGTTGGGCAGACTAGATGGGCCATTTGGCCTTTATCTGCCGTCATGTTTCTTCAAGACACTGAGGAATGGTGGAAAGCACTCCTGGCATTCCGCAGTGGTCACGGTGGATCCTATAAGGCAAAAGTGACTCAGCCTCTCTCTCTCTCCCCATTTCCTTTTCCATACAGATTGAGGACCTCAGATATAGAGCCAGTTATCTGCATCATAAGAGACCACATTAACTCTAGAGGGTCCTTGTACAGATGCAGAAGGAAGCAGGCAAGTTCCAAGCACTCATATGGTGGTACACTGAGGACATCCACTCATGACTACTGTTGCAGCTATAGTGACCAGTGATCAGCCACCGTGAAAGGACACATCCAGAATATGCTAGCTGAAAGCGTACCTACACCCTGCAGGCACACCACTGGAAGTACACCACTCTTTTCTGCCACCTCACCCCATAGCCCCCTTTCAGGTTTCTTCAGCATGGTTCCCTTCATTGCTCTTAGAGGCAGGGAAACTGCTGATAATTTGGAGATGCCATGGATCCTATGCCATGCCTCGTCCCAATGCACTGTTGTCTCTGAAGTTGTATTCTGCTGACGTTCTGAGAGAGCCTTGGTTCCTTTGCCCAATCCTATTCTTTTTTTTTTAAAAAAGTGATAGTGAAACAGTGCCCTCCACCTAAACAGTCACCCTTCGATCTTTAGCTCTGCTTGATAGGCCATTTTGATTCCATTAGACTTCCCTTTTCTCTGCAGAATTGCTAGTCCTTGCCTTTCTCTCTGTATTCCATTATTCTTAGCTCTTTATTTCTGTTCTTTTTTCTGTGCTGTCTTCTTTCTGCTAGCTCCTACTCACCCATCCTATTGTTTTTCCCTTTTGTGTTAGCTTTATTATCAAATATTGTATTTCCTGCCCTCCTTCCCTTTTGGCACTGTAAGTCTTGTAGGTCTATTGTACATGTGTCATATTGTACCTGCTGAATGTTGTAAATTTTATTTATGTTCATCGGTTAGAAGTTTGATTAAGCAATTTATCAAATTTTAATAAACTTGAACTTGAAACTTGAACCCTAAAGCAGAGAGTCAATTCTGATTGCACTTCTCACCAGATGCTGGAGATGAAGACTATCTGAATTCAAGATAGTATGGGACAGACATGTGAGATATATTAGGGACAGGAGGAGATAGCGGATATTGTGAATGGACAGACTGGTTGGGCCATTCGGCCTTTATCTGCCGTCATGTTTCTATGTTTCTTATCTGCCGTCATGTTTCTAACTGCTATTCTGGTTCATTTCCATAGCTGACCATCATGTTCAGGACCTTCTGAAGAAGTGGGCACAGACCTTGCTCCAGCTCCCCAACCTATGGAGGTCAAAGAAGGGCAGAGGAGGAATGAGAAGAAGAGGGGGAAGCATAGTCCGCTGAAGAGTAGGTTCATATAGCATAGTAGGCTGAGAACAAAGAGAGCTTAGACATCCTATCAAAATTGCCTCTCCACACCTCACAATTTCCATTATAATTTGTGATAACCAGATATGGTCATAATTTTGAATAATCTTGTGGTACTTTTTAGTTTAGAAGTCTGGTTAAGGCAGAGTTTTGCTCTAACAGAGAAGACAATCTTGTCTTGCTATGAGTTGGAAAATCCCAAAACAAATACTGTACAGAGTTCAGCCAGCCTCACCACAGCAATTCCACCATGAGTTAATATTATAGGTTTGTAGGTGTAATAAAGTTCTCTTCATGGCCTGGCTATGTACAGGATTTCTTTCTCTATTTTTTTGCACTCCTGTGTGGATTTTATTTACATTCCCAGTGACACATTTTCATATCTATCAGTAGGTCTCAGTCATCATTTCCAGCTTTTGTTGAACGTTACCAATCTGATGCTTGGTACAGCTCCCCTTTTAATATTTCTCCTCACTGGAGCATGTACCAGCTTGTCTAAGCACAATCCTGAGTGTTAGTCATATAATTATATAAGTTATTCTATTCAAGAGGGTCACATCTACTGTTTCAATTCCTATTTGCCTGGAAATAGGGAATTGGAGAAGGAATTACCCTTACAGTGTAAAATCTGAAAGAGAATTTGAAAAGATAACAGTATCGTCTTTTCTTTGACACTATTATAATCTTTCAAAAGGGTGCAAAATTTTTTCAGATGGACTCGAATAGTTTGTGTTATCAGAGTCAGATTGGTTTTGTGAAGATTTCTGCATGTGTGACTTGGCAATAGTCAATTCTGATGCCGCTATCAACTTTGTAAGCTGAGCTGCATCGACAGAGCTCGTATTTAAGCCCTGTGACCTTTTCTCCAGAGATAAGGTTCTAGGACTGGTTTATTAAATTAAAATCTATGCACATGCACAAAGGCCCCGATTTTACAAATGATGCATAAAGTTAGGCACCTAGATCGACATGCCTAGCTGATCTAGGTACCTAACTTAATTATTAAAAAAAAAGCTTAATTGGTGCCGATAACAAGCAATGAGCACCTCATAAAATTAATTCGGTAGTTGGCGCCTACTGCTTTCAGGTAGGTGCCTAAAGCCTCCTTACCAGTTCCGATCCGTTTCTGAGTCTTGCTGGCGACCCATTCACTAAAGGCTCCCCATGCAAATGACCTAATCGGAAACATGCCCACAAGCGATCCCATGGATCGCTGAAGACCAATCGTGACGCATGCTCAGACCATCATTGATGGCTGTACATGCAATCCGAGCATGCGCCGTTCTCCTGCACCAGCGAGGTCAAAACAAAGGGGGAGGAGTGGTGAAGTAATGGCAGGCAAAGGGCTGAGCCGGGCCCAATCTCTTCTCCTGATGGGACTCATAGAAACATAGAAACATAGAAGATGACGGCAGAAAAGGGCTACAGCCCATCAAGTCTGCCCACTCTGCTTACCCACCCCCTGTCTATGCCCTAATGATCCAATTTCCTTATCTTGACCCTCATAGGGATCCCACTGGGTATCCCATTTATTCTTAAAGTCTGGCACGCTGTCTGCCTCGATCACCTACACTGGAAGCTTGTTCCAATGATCAACCACTCTCTCTGTGAAGAAATACTTTCTGGTGTCGCCATGAAATTTTCCGCCCCTGAGTTTGAGCGGGTGCCCTCTTATGGCCGAGGGTCCCTTGAGAAAGAAAATATCATCTTCCACTTCGACACGTCCCGTGAGGTACTTAAATGTTTCGATCATGTCTCCCCTCTTCCTACGTTCCTCAAGAGTGTAGAGCTGCAATTTGTTCAGTCTCTCTTCGTACGAGAGACCCTTGAGCCCCGAGATCATCCTGGTGGCCGTCCGTTGAACCGATTCAATTCTGCGCACATCTTTACTGTAATGTGGCCTCCAGAATTGCACACAGTACTCCAGATGAGGTCTCACCATGGCCCTGTACAACGGCATTATGACTTCAGGCTTTCGGCTGACGAAACTTCTATTGATACAACCCAATATCTGCCTTGCCTTAGATGAAGCCTTCTCCACTTGATTGGCAGTTTTCATGTCTGCACTGATGATTACTCCTAAATCTCGTTCTGCTGAAGTCCTAGTTAAAGTTTCTCCGTTCAAGAAGTATGTCCTGCATGGATTTCCGCTTCCGAGGTGCATGACCTTACATTTCTTAGCATTGAAGCCTAGCTGCCAGGTTGAGGACCAACTTTCCAATGTAAGCAGGTCCTGCGCCATATAATTCTGTAAACTGCATTCACTTACTATATTACATAGTTTGGCGTCATCGGCGAATAGTGTTATTTTACCTTGAAGCCCTTGAGTCAGATCCCCTATGAATATGTTGAAAAGGAGTGGACCCAGGACCGAGTCCTGCGGCACTCCACTGGTCACCTCCGATGTTTTAGAGAGGGTACCATTAACCACCACCCTCTGAAGTCTGCCACTCAGCCAATCATTGACCCATGCAGTTAGTGTCTCTCCTAACCCCATCAATTCCATCTTGCTTAGCAGCCTGCGGTGTGGGACACTGTCAAAAGCTTTCCTGAAGTCCAGGTACATGACGTCCAAAGACTCTCCCAAGTCCAACTTTCTTGTTACCCAGTCAAAGAAGCTGATGAGATTGGATTGGCAGGACCTACCCTTGGTGAATCCATGCTGACTGGGATCCCGAAAATTCTCTTCATTCAAGATCGTGTCCAATTTGCTTTTAATTAGTGTTTCCATGAGTTTGCACACTATTGATGTGAGACTCACCGGTCTATAATTCGCAGCCTCTGCCCTGCAACCCTTTTTATGCAGAGGAACGACATTAGCTAATTTCCAGTCCAGGGGAACTTTCCCCTTACTTAGGGAGAGATTGAATAGCTCAGCCAACGGTTTCGCCAGGACATCGCTCAATTCTCTGAGCATTCTTGGGTGCAAATTGTCTGGTCCCATGGCTTTGTTCACCTTGAGTCTTGCCAGTTTACTGTAAACTTCACCTGGTGTGAACTCAAAATTCTGAAATGGGTCTTCTGTGCTTTGTGTTGCCTTCAACTGGGGACCGGTGTCCCGGTGCCTCACAGGTGAAGACTGAGCAGAAGTATTCATTCAGTAGTTCGGCTTTATCGGAATCTGCTTCCACGTAACTTCCGTCCGGTCTTCTAAGGCGTACTATCCCGCCTGTGTTCCTTTTTCTGTCACTAATATACCTGAAGAAGGATTTGTCCCCCTTTTTAATGTTTTTTGCCAGAATTTCTTCCACTCGAAGTTTTGCCTCCCTAACTGCCATTTTGACCGCTGTAGACCTGGTCCTATATTCTACTTTTGCCTCTCTTTTCTCCGTGCGCTTGTAGGAGAGAAAAGCTTTTTTCTTCTCCTTAATGAGGTGCGAGATCTCCGCAGTGAACCATTGGGGTTTATTGTTTCTTTGTCGTTTATTTACTGATTTTATGAAGCGGCTAGTTGCTTCATGTATGGTTGATTTCAGTGTTAACCACTTAGCTCACTGCAGCCTCTTTTTAAAAAAGCCGAGGGGGTGGGGGGGGGAACTGCTAGACTACGGAACAGAACATGAAACCCACCCCGACTCTCCTGTTCTCTGCTGCCCTTCTCCACAGTGCGAGTCGGTGGTTTTAAAGTGGGGCTGCACTGCGGAGAAGGGCAGCACTTTTTCCCACAGACTCAATGGTTTACCGGACGGAGAAGCAGGCTTGCTGCTTGAACACACAAGGCAGGCAGGGCGGCAGAGAGTAGGGTTTTTTCAGGGATGCAGGGCTGGTATTTCAGGGTGGGAGAGAATGAAAAGGAAAGGAATGAGCGACTGGTCCTCATCAGTCGCTTGGTTTCGGATCGGCCAGTCCAGTCGATGTGCCTGAAAAATGTTGGTGAATTGCTGCCTTCCTAGATTTGCATGCCATTTGCATGTGCGGATCGGATCGGGTGCAGACAGGATCGGCCAGAAGGTTAGTGAATCGGGGTCACAAACCTATCGGTACACAATCGGTTTGCTTAGTGAATCTAGCCCTAGGGCACTTATGAGAAAGTAACATAGAAACATGATGGCAGATAAAGGCCAAATGGTCCATCGAGTGCTTAGGGATGGATGGTGGCATCTAACCTAGGTACTGGTATTAGGTCAAGAAAACCCTGGCATAAATAGGATGCATCTAAGTTTCAGATGCCTACCAGTGCCTAAGCCCACTTAAGGTGCAATTCTAAAACGGTGCCTAAGTTAAGAATGACATGCGTTAAGCGCTGAATTTTCTAAGCACCATTTATAGAATCAAGCCCAAAATATCTTTCACATCCTTCCTTCACCCCAGTTTACTAATGAGTGGCTATTATTTGTCTATGCAGAAAATCCTGTTGGCTATGATCAAACCACTGGGTAGGCTTAATAGAGGCTCATGCTGGAGATGGTCACTACAGTAAGACAGATTTTGTCCAGATGGGGCCCTGAGCTTAACCCTAAAATGACGACGCCAGCGGGGAGGTGCAGAGCGCAGGAGAGGCACCGGCGAAGAGGAGAGGCGCCTGCTGACTCGCCTACATGATGTGCCTCTCGCGGTACACCCGGAATCTCGCCGCAGACCAGTTCTGCGCTGTGGCGCACAGTTTACGATACACTGGTTTAGTCAGAGGTAGGATGATGACTTTATGACTATTCAGGAACATTCTCCACCAATCTTATTCTTGTAACTCCGATACCATTGCATTCGTGAGCTTGCAGGCTCATCTTTTCATCAGAAAGACTGCGAGTCCCAGAATGGGCTGGGTGAAAATAAGTCTCTTTTTTCCTATGCTACTGATCGCCACCAGTTCTGTTTCTCAACTCAATGAGTATACAGTATGTAAAACATGGGCATCCGATGCTTTGTACGGCCACTGCTGTATCTGTAATCACCACTGGGCCAAAGACTTGATACGATACTGGATATCATGAAACATCTGCTCCTAAGTGTCTGCCTTAAATGAAAAGATGTAAGAGCGACTCTAATTTAAATCTGCAACATTTTTATAGGTTTGGTGAACAGAATATAAAACAGGATAATGCATCTTTACAAACCAAGTGCAACTAGCGTCTGCTTGTAGTTTAATTAATATTATTGCCTGAATCCATCAACAGCAAGTCAGTGTGGTTCACGCTAGAAGGTAAAAACAATCTGCACCTTGTCATCCCTGCCACTCTGGGAGAAGTCACAGGTCTAGAACCCTTGGTAATTACTCACCTGGGTCTTCACACTGCTTTTCATTTCCATTTTGATTGTTGACATT